>NC_061104.1:33135013-33137513 GCF_015104395.2 Macrobrachium nipponense
AATCAGCTTAGCTAAGACATTCTCAAAGTGCGAAAACAGCCCTCTTCAAAAGGCTCCCATATAAGCACTTACGTACTTCAAAATGAAAAGTGGATCACTTAAGGCATGTTATCTTTAAATTTGGGAAATCTGAACACAGAAACAAACATTTCATAACATAATACACAAGTTCTGATGTGAATTAATCATATTACCACAATTATAATTGCATTCCAAACTTACATTATAACAATATATATATATATATATATATATATATATATATATATATATATATATATATATATATATATATATAATATATATATATATATATATATATATATAGCTATAAGCTTATTGAGTAGTTTTATTCTCCTTTTTTCTTTTGAGTGATTTTTTTTTCCTTTTTCACTTTTGAGTGTTTTTTATTTTCCTTTTTTATTTTCAGTGGTCTTATTCTCATTTTTATTGTTATGTCCTTGGTTCCTTCATCATATTTGAACAAATATTATATGAATAAGAATTCTTTTTATTTTTATTTTATTATGTTACTCCGTTGTTTCTGACTTTCTTTTTTTATTAATATTTGCAATATTGCATAGTTGATTCCTGATGCCAGTATCCCGCACGGAAATACGAAACTCGAGTAAATTGTATTGTTTTTGTTACGCAACTGCTGGAACGCTTCTGTCATGACACAAGCTTTGGAAAGCTTTGAAACAATGTATCCATGTTATTCTGAACATTTATATATATATATATATATAGATATATAATATATATATATACATATATATATTATATATATATATATATATATATATATATATATATATATATATATATATATACACACACGTGTAACTTTCGATCAGTTACCAGATAGGACATATAATGATAATCTTTTGACATTATGCTCACTGAAGAAATAACAACAGTCATATATTAGCAATATTATCTAAGTCCCAAACTCCCAATGGTAACCTTCATAGTTATCTTGATGACGCTTTCATGGACATTGCTAACATTAGGAATCGGCCAGTTTAAGTCTCTCTCTCTCTCTCTCTCTCTCTCTCTCTCTCTCTCTCTAACTGATAAAAAAGGGAGAAATCAGGTTTGTGTCAAATCCACTCGAAGAAAACAAGCAAGAACTTCAAGTTGTGTTGTGTTATAGAGAGAAGTTTGAATCGACATGTCAGTCTTGCTAGACTCGGAACTATTAAGGACATGTTTCTTCTTCTTTTTCTAATCCCTTTGGCTTTTATCTTTATCATTCTTACCTTAATTCCGCTGCTTCACAATATAACAAATATTCAACTTGGGATTAAAATGAAATATTTTTTAACTGAGAATAAAACTTATATGTCCAGAAAGGATACCTTCGTTTGCTTAAAATTAGTCTTTAAACAGCAAAAGAACATATAAAACCCTATTCTATAAGCGAAATAAAACAAGCAATAAAAAAACAAAACGATCGAGAGGTAAAAAATAGCCCTAGGTATTTTTCACCCAATAAAATCTTGGATCAAAGTGAGAACTTCTCGGAAGTAGCTTACGCAATATCTGCGACTGCCCGTGCCCAGATGGACAAGAATGAAATGTCCCTACCCTGAATTCTCCCACGAGCATTTTCGTGTCTCCTTTGTTTTCTTAAGACGGGCCACTCACAGTCGATCTGGTCGTACGATGAGAACTGAGTGGGATTAGACTCCAAAAAAATGACTGCAAACTCACTTTACTGCCCGGTCTGAACAAAGTAGTCAGTCTTAAGTTGGCAGCCACACAGTTCGGACGTGGCGGAGGGAATATCTGATAATGAACCATATATGTGCAGACTGTGCCGTTGCAGCCAGTACAACAATGAAAAAAAAAAGCAACGAAAAAGAATATTGGGTCAAAGATTGGTTGTTGAAGAGAGAAAAACTCACATTTATTGCTTTTAAAGGAAATACAGGTAGCTCCCAGGGATTGCTATGATAAACGTGAGGGTGGACGAGGCAACATTCAATTCTGTAGGAAGATTATAACGGTCGTGCAAAAGGACACATGCATGACGAAATCCACAACGCCCTGTGAAAGGCCAAGTGCCACATAACGCTACTTAGCGACTGACTGTTCTTATCAAGATCTAAAATTGAGTGTGGCCATATCGCCAAAAGCTCTTGGAAGAATCATGCTGCATGGACACATGTTCGGCTATTTGGGCAACACTCTGCAAAGACTACATAATGAAGATAAATAAAACTCATGTATACCTATTTGTATCTTTGATAAAAAATAAACTAGCTTTTAGAAACTCAAAATAATTGACTCTTCTACAAATATACCAAACACTTTGTAGTGTATAAAATTAGTGTAGGAAATTATAAAAGTGAAAAGGTAATAAATCTTTGTATAACCAGTCATTACGCTACACTGTTTCGCAATCTGCACCAAGTACCATTTAGGAGCTTTTTAGCATATAAAGAAATATCCTCAGTTTAATTTCTTTATTTCCTTTACTTTGGAATATAACTGA
>NC_061104.1:33142513-33215862 GCF_015104395.2 Macrobrachium nipponense
AAACATTCGGAGGCTACCATACATTTTAGGACTATTAACTCAGACTAGCCTATACATAACAATTCAAACCATAGGCTAATATAAAGGTACCTCATAGGCCTATCCTTAGCTGGAACAGGTACTTGACGTCGGAGACGGTCGAATCTTCATTGTTGTAATAAGGGGTGAGGGAAAGGCTGGCTCCCGGGTTGTTTTAATATTTCTTCTTAACAGTAGGTGGGTACATTGTAAAAGCAGCTTATTCCTAGCTGTACTCCTTCAATACCAGTTAGAACCAACACCGATTCCTATACAGGTTCTTACACTGGACCCCTATAATGGTTCTTACACTGGACCCCTATACTGGTTCTTACACTGGACCCCCCTATACTGGTTCCCTTTTACAAGGAAGAAATAAGTAATTTCAAAAAAATATAAGGGGAGATACATTCGTTTCCCCTCAGCGTTGCCGTACTCGTCTCGAACACAGCAATTTAAGCTTACGCAACTGCGCACTTGGTTGCAGTTACGTACTTACGTACATACACTCGATCATAGACAATCTCAACTTCGAGTGGCTAACTTAACATCTTGATAAGATGAAAAGCAATTCGGTTTTCCAGTCCACCAATTTCCATGAGTACTGTCATAAATGCTAAATGAATGATTTCCATCATTACAGCAGGTTGTTGCGAGCTTTCTTTAACCACAGATATTTGCGGTATTCGTCTTGGAGTATTGATATGCTGTTTAAAATGAATCATCATGGAGTAGTGACTGACAACCAGTTTAAATGGATTAATCATGAACTAATGATGTTTTTAAAAGGGTGAATCATTGATTAGCGACATGCTTGCTAAAATGGTTATTCTTGGATTAGTGGCATTCTGCTTAAGATGGATAATCGCTGATTAGTAACATGCTGTTTAAAAAAAATGGAGTAGGGACATTCTGTTTAAAATGATTATAATTGTGGATCAGGGACAAACTGCCTAAATGTAAGCTCATGGATGCATCAAATGGCCAGTTTTGTTGTACTAATGACAATGTAGTACAAATTACAGTTCATAATAAAGGAAATATACGAGGAATTAAGCAAAACTTTCGAGAGAAGAAGAAGTTGAAGAACGCTTTTGTAATTGTTGATGGTTGTTGTTGCATAAGCAGTTGCCTGCTAGTGCCAACATGCTCATGCAAGCTGAATTGACGTTGCACCATAGTGCATTGTGGATTGTGAATTTGTGAACTAAGCAAAACAGCAGTTTTCCAACGCCATGAACGAACGATTACGCCATTGCTGTGGTGGTGTGAAGGAAGAAAAAGCTGAATTATTGGGAACGTAAATATGAAAGTGGCATCTTACTTTGGGATGTATTTTCACCGGAGTTGGCGCGAAGGTTCACCAGTTCGAAGACATTTTTGCCCATATTTTGCACTAACTTTTTAAGGTAATATGTGACATATACGTATATGGCTGAGTCTGTTTAGTGTATTGTAGTTCTTAGCGGTGTGTTGACCATAAATTCTATAAAGCTGGTTAATTAACTAAGGCTTCCTATACTAGCTAAACGAGTTAATGAATTAGACAAGGCCTGGGATAACTTCTGTTTGGTATACTTCAAGATGCGCATTTTCATCAGATTAATACCTCAGCTTAGGCCTT
Source organism: Macrobrachium nipponense (assembly GCF_015104395.2). Lineage (NCBI taxonomy): Eukaryota > Metazoa > Arthropoda > Malacostraca > Decapoda > Palaemonidae > Macrobrachium > Macrobrachium nipponense. Next base: position 33,144,156 of record NC_061104.1, read on the forward strand.
AGGTTAACGCCAGCTCTTGGCAGGGCTACTATACCAGGGTAAAAAAACCCGAATGGCCGCCCTCTACCGTAGTGCGACCACCCTCCTGAAAAAGAAGTAAGCCTAGGGCTAACAACCGACTGGACTGGCCAACTCACCGACTACCGCGGTTTTGGCCACCCTCCAAAAAAAGTACTTTAACACGTCCTGACACCAGAGATGGTCATCAGTCATGAGTTGTTGGTGGTGATAAAAGGAGCTCAAGACCTCTACCTACTCTCCTTTCGAAGTATTTCCTCCAAAGTTAGAAATTAAGGCCATATTTTAAGATAAAAACAGAGGTTAATGAAAAGTGTGGCCAATGCAGTGCACACTACCCCCATGACGCTTTTGAAATTTTTACTTACAATTAAAAATGTTTAGAAGATTGACGCCATCTCGATGTTTGTGGAGTCGCTTGTGTCAACAAACTTCCCATTTCCTGTGCTAAATCCGCACACCACTTGTGCCCATAAAGGGCTGGGCACTTTCATCACAACAATCGTAAACACGCGACTTCCAACCACTACTTATCCAAGGGACTATTTGGTTATTCTTTGCACTCTTCAATTGTTTATCAGTGTTGTCAATTGGTATGTGTTTACCCTCCAAAATGGGTATAAGATTTACACAAAACCAGGATAATAAGTGAAATTAGCGTATCTATTTGTAGTATATATACATATTACAGCAATTTTATCATTACTGCATTACTATGACAACTAGAATTCATGGAAACAGTTTGTAAATGCATCGCCTTATGTGTGACACTCCACTAGATTGGCAACGATGAGTCATTTTTTGTTGCGTCGTCTGCTCGTAAGTACATCAGAAATATTTGTAATTTTTCGGGGTTAATTTGGTTGCAAAAAGGATAATAGACATGAATTAAATAAACATTTTGAAGTAACAAAGTAAAGTTAAACTAAATAATGAGTAAAGTAAACAGTTAAGGGAATAAAGCTTTGCACCTCATACACCACGTACTCGTGTGCTGCCCGTAACTTTGTTTGTGGAGTGAGCGCTTAGGAACCAGGAACAGCAACGTAGTTCAAGTGCAATTTGGAGTGAATTAAGACCAAAACGTGTATAATAACAATCAAATAAGCACTGTGGAGTTTCAGTATTGATGGCAGTAAGGATAAAACCACCGATTACAAGGTAAAAATGAATTCAGTTCAAACCATGACCCGGTAATAAAAAGTTTCATACTTTCACTAATATAGGCAACAAAATGTTGTTTTATTGGGTAAAATTACAGTTTCAACCATTATGGGAAAACTGGAATAAAAATGTATTTGTTGCATCAGAAATAATGTTGTTCCAACGGATTTAACATTTATTTTGACTGCAAACCATCCGATTTAGAGATTTACTATGTAATTGGAGTTAAAAAAACGAGTTTTTCCAGAAAAAGGTAAATGTCCAGGAGAAGGCCGCACCCGTTTTCAAGTATTAACGACGAAAAACGGTAAAAAACGACCGATTGGTGTTGCACATCGCATAGAAACATGAGGAAATTAATAAAAAAGAAAGAAACTAAGAGTTACTCTTACACACAAAATCTAAGCATAAACCTACTACTTCAATTATGGGGGATCCCAGTGGGAAGCGGGGTTTTTGGGTGGGGGGAGGAGGAGAAAAGTGATTTTCGGGGCACTACCGAACCTAATACAACCACCTAACCTTACCTAGGGCCCTGTACCCCTACCTAGCCTAGTGGGGGGGGGCTCCGCCCCCCTGCGACCCCCCCTTAAGGCCACTACCTAACATCCATCAAACCAAATCCAAAGTGATGGTTCTGCTGTATACATCGTTATACTACCACCATTATAATATACTCTATAAATTAATGAAACTTACCTTAAACTGTTGGTTGATAAAAATGTGCTGCTGCTTTGAGGAAACGTGAAGCCGTTGCAAGGTTCCCTGACATGCAACTTAAAGTAGGAAGTGGCCAGGTACCCGACGACCACATTGCACTGCAAACAATCGGTAGGAAATCGAAGGTCTGTCAAAATTAATGCCAGAAGGGCCAGCCACTGCCTCTGCCATAGGTACAGGAAGACAAAATGCCGTTTTTTGCTTCATTATTCGAGTATTCAGTCAAACAAGGATACCAGTGGACACTAGACAGGTAACTTTTTTACTCCGCTGAAATGCTAGTGAAACTTTAGTTTTCGACTAAAGTCGTTCGTAATTGGTTATGAAACCCATGACGTCATAACGATGTCACACCTCTCAGCCAATAATGAGTAACTGGAACTGCTTTTGTTTGCGTAAGAAAGTAAGTTAGAGGGCTCATTAAAAGTAAACATTACCGTAGAGGAAACACCTCTCCCGACTTAGGAAAAATTCGAGGTAAAAACTTAATTTTTTTTTTCTCTGTAAGTATGCATTAGCGACAATAATGTATTGAGAAGAAGTGTTTTGTTATCACGTGCTTTACTCGGGAAAAATATCAATATAATAGATTTCCCATAATGGTTGAAACTGTAATAATACCTTTTATTGTGCTGATTACAACTGCAATCTTGAGTAAGATCAATAAACGTTACATATACATACTAACATTGTTCAAATGAGGGCTGGGAAAGATGGTGGATTGTCTGTGGTTAGACCAGCCAGTCACACGACTGCTGCCATATTGGATTTCAAAACTGCCTTGAAAACATATCTTACGAAGAGCTCACATGCTTGTTTTAGTTCATATGGGGCTTTCATATATCACATTATGTTGATGAAACTTCAATCTTTTGAATGGTATGCTTAAAGATGTATGATTGTATTCTTGTTTCACCAATTAAATATCGAGTGAATAAGACCGAGCCACGCGATGATGATGGATTGTCTGCGGTTGTTTACCCTATGCCATTATTTTGTAATTTAGGAGAAAACAATTCGAGAGGAGCGTAGAGGTCTCAGTGTTCTGCCAGGATGGGCCACAACTCTTGACTGATGCTTACGGCAGTGAATTTAAGTACTTTTTCGGGAAGGTGTCCGCGTTCTGGGAGAAGTGGCCACTATGTCACGGTCCGCTCATTTATCCTATGTACACACAGCAGTGCCTAGTTTTTGTTGTTATTCAGTTGTTGTTGTTGTTGAAATGATCAGTAGATTAACCAAAATTTTTGCTAATAACAATGATTTATTGAAAGAAGACAATGTTCTATGTATTATTCATACCCGGGGGGAGGTTCAAATGACTAGGGCCCTCACCCCCATCCCGTAAATCCACCACTGTTCCTATGGTAGGATCCCCGAACTTTGCCGGGGGTCAATGTGTAGGAAAGATCCCCTTCATCTTAAGCATCCTTGTTAATTTCCTGCCTCAAATTATTTCTCTTACTTAGCAACCAGATTTGATTCTTTGTATGTTAATGTTTCTGTTATATGTCATTGATATTTGGTCGTCAAAACTGACTGACAGTAGGTCGAAGGAAAGGGTTTTTTCCTGGTTCAGCTTGAATATTCCTTTAGTTTTAGCATTCCTGTTAATTATTTGCTTGTTTTATTTACTTTATACAAAGCCACCTAGATTTGAAGTTTTGATACAGTATATTGTTGTTGTTCATGTATGTTATTGAGAATATGTGTTGAAGAAGTTGCTATGTATGATCCTCTTTATAAGTTAGTGTGGTACAGTAAGTTCCAAAACTGAAGCAACAAATTTCAGAGGATTTCGTTCGAAATTCACTAACTGGCAACTACAACTCTTAGCTTAAAAATCATTTTTTTTCTACAGTGAAAACTCTATCAAGCAAAATAAGGCTATCATATGATGCACAAATATCAAATCTATGATATTTATAACATCATAAGAAAAAATTATGGTAACACTAATTATTTTAAAGTATAGTAATTACTTCAAACTATAGAAACGAAACAATTTGAAATTCTCGTTCAACACAGGATTACCAACATTACCAATGTATATTTCTAGCAATGTGGAAACAAATATTTTAATATCATAGTGTATTATCAATTATTTTAGCAAAGATGAATAAAACCATGCAAGTATCAATAGAATGAAAAGGGAAAATCTCCGCGACATTAAACATAATCAACCATGAATGCACCTAAATTCAATAGAGAAGTGGGGTGTGGTTGGTAGTTCTAATTCTAGCTTTTAGGACCGAGCATAAAACACCATCTTCGAGAAAGGCTCTAACTGCTGCTGCAATCTTCAGGTGACTAGGCCTAGTTCCGGGCATTGCAAGGCTTACAATGCAGGGCCACTGTCTGTTATTTAGGCAAAGATAGAACCTTCAGGACCGATACCAGGACCTGTCCTTGCACCTGGGAAACAGACTCGCTATGCAAAGAATAAGAAAGACGGTCGCAAGCAACCAGAACACCCGTAATATCACCATCTGGTTAAGTAGGGAGACGACAGACCCCAACCACCTCTCCCCCCCCTCTACCTCTATCTCTACCCACAATACTAACTCCACCTTTTCACATCAACCTTTTACCTCAAATCTTCGAATCATATCCTAACCGTGAAATTTAAGACTGAATTTGCGCAAGTGGACGTATCATAAGAGAGTTATATCACCCAAACTCATATTTCCACGGACGACCAGTAATCAGTTCAATCCAGTCCAAGCAGTTATTCCATATAACAGAAATGTATGAGTTTTTTGGATATATATATATATATATATACAGGCAGTCCCCGGGTTACGACGGGGGTTCCGTTCTTGAGACGCGTCGTAAGCCGAAAATCGTCGTAAGCCGGAACGACGCTTGGAAATATGTCTTAAACTAATAAAAAGTTATAAAAACCTTACTTGTAATCCTTTGGTTACACTACATGTTGTTTCTGTAGTATTATGTACAACTGGAGTTATTTTCATAAAAGAATGCTGGTTCTTGAAGGTAAAAACTATTGTAATCCTCCTGGTGACACTACATTCTTGAAGTTTTATGTACAACCTGGAGTGATTTTGCAAAATCTTGAGGGCTACAAGAACAGCTGATTACTATTTACGTATCATATAGACTAATTAAAGTAAAATGTATCTTTAAATAGGCTTATATATTAGTATCAACAAAACATTTCCTGCCATGAGTCAGAGGCCGTTTACTGAAAAGCGAACACTTCTCTGTCCTATCTGTTCAGAAAATAAATGTTACGTCAATCCCCGAGACCATTGTTGCCAAAGCCTCTCTCTCTCTCTCTCTCTCTCTCTCTCATTCTCCCTTCATCTCTCTCATCCTCTCGCTCTCTCTCTCTCTCATCTCATCTCTCTCTCTCTCGTCTCTCTCTCTCTCTCTGATCAAATTACATTGGAAACTTGACATACGATTGCCGTAATATACGAATGTTTTGAGATCAAACAGAAAATTGCGAAAATACAAGCTTTGATATACAACGAAATATTTGAGATACGATTTTGCGATGAGTGTTAGTTGTATAGGCGACCGATAAATGGCGTTCAGTCTGTTTGTTTGTTGGTGCTGCATGTTAACACGTCGTTGTTTAGTTCGTTGTATTTGCGCCTATTTTTCGTGTTATTTTGTCTATTTTATTATTAACCATGGGTCTCAAAGCTAAAGACAAAGCAGGTGATAAGAAAAACCCAAGAAAATGATTTCGATGGAAGCAAAACATGAAATTATAGCAAAGCATGAACGTGGCGTTCGTATCGTCGATTTGGCAAACGAGTATGGTCGAAATCCTTCTACAATATCCACGATCATCAAGCAGAAGGAAGCTATAAAAACCCCCGAGACCATTGTTGCCAAAGCGTCTCTCTCTCTCTCTCTCTCTCTCTCTCTCTCTCTCTCTCTCTCTCTCTCTCTCTCTCTCTCTCTCTCTCTCTCTCTCTGATTCAAATTACGTACTGGATAATGTCTCTCTTTGGATACTTCGATTTTGCCAAATATTGAGGGCTACAAGAACAGTTTGATTACTATTTACGTATCATATAGACTAATTAAAGTAAACGTATCTTTAAATAGGCTTATATTATTATATCAACAAAACATTTACTGGCATGAGTCAGAGGCCGTTTAACGAAAACGAACACTTCTCTGTCCTTAACTCGGAGCGTCGGAAGACGCCTCTCTCTCATCTCTCTCTCTATCTCGTCTCTCTCTCTCTCTCTCTCTCTCTCTCTCTCTCTCTCTCTCTCTGATCAAATTACTGGATAATGTCTCTCTTTGGATACTTGGAATTTGCGTTGTAATCTAACCAGAAACTTCGTTTGTTATTATTACTGGAAACAAGCAATGATTTTTTTCATTATTTGCGCTTTTGGACTGTTATATGTAAACTATATGTATTCATTCGCTCGGTAAACTAGTTCCGCATATGAGGCGTCACTAAAAAACATAGAAAAATACAACATAAAAAGTGTCGAAAAATCATCATAATCTCAAAATTTTTGTTGTAATCTAACCAGAAAACTTATTTTTATTAATATACTGTGCTAAACTATAAAGGATTTTTATCATAGTATGCGTTTTTTAAAAGCGTTCGTTAACTCGGAGCGTCGGAAGCGTCAGCGTCGTAACCTCGGAACAAGCGTCGTAACCCAGGACGGATTTTTCCATTGAATATTTAAGAAAAAGCGTCGTAACCTCGGAACGTCGTAAGCCGGAACCGTCGTAACCCGGGGACCTCCTGTATATATATATAATATATATATATATATATATTATATATATATATATATCCAAAAAACTCATACATTTCTGTTATATAATAATGCTTGACTGGATTGAACTGATTACTGGTCGTCCGTGGAAATATGAGTTTGGGTAAGTCTTAAATTTCACGGTTAGGATATGATTCGAAGATTTGAGGTAAAAGGTTGATGTGTGTGTATATATATATATATATATTTATATATATATATATATATATAGATATATATATATTCTATATATATATATTATATGTATATATATATAGAAAGCACCCGAACATGACCAATAGGCCTAGTGCTTGATTCTTAAACAGACCTCTGGTTATTCCTGACAAGATAAAAAGGTCCTGAGAAAGAGGGAGAGAGAGAGAGAGAGAGAGCATAACAGGAGATACTCGAATTGAAATATGCTCGCCAAACATATTCACACTCCGGATCGTATGGACAAGAATAGTCTCACTTATGCACTAAAAACAAAAAAAAAAAAAAAAAAAGTGGAAACCTACGCAAATACTTGTTTGGTGCGACACTGAACGCAATTCCACATGCAAAAATTTGCACAATTGAGATTCGATGAAATTATTAACTAACAAGCTGGAAAATATATTTCCTTGATTCTTGAAATAGGTCTAACCATGTAACCGATGCTAACGCGCATATAACTTGGATTTGTTTTTTGTTTTTTACAACCAACTTGCGTCTTAGTTATATTTCATTTAATCAGATGCTAAACTTCTCTGTGCTTTATCAAAAGAAATCATAATAACTTTCAATATAACGCTATAAACAGAAAGTTAATTTACAAATATTAGGCCAATGCTTATGCACTCGGTTCCTGCTGCACTCTATGGTGAACACTTGATATCACTCTTTTGAGAGCCGCAGATGTTTCTTTGGGGAATTTTTTTTGTTTTCAATAAAGTAACAATTATTGAACTAACATTGATCATTTACTGGGGAAATACTTTCTGCGCTTATACAGTTAATCACTGATTCGTATTATCAGATATAGGATGACAATAATTGGAATAAAATATACTAACTGGCAACCCCACGAGTTTCTAAAGAATTACGATCAATTCTGAGATTTGTCGCTTCACTTCTGGAACTTACTGTACAAGAGAGAGACATGCAATCAAAGTGTGACGCACTCTCTTGTTGCTAGCTAATTTTATATGCCAGAGTTTATTTAACCAGTATGCATTTGCTTTGGAAAATTTTCAACATTAGAGTTTACAGTAAGATTATATTATGACATGTAATGCCACATAAATACATCAGAAGTATTATAAGATTTGAAGTAGAAGAAAAATATTAAACTCATCTAAAATAGAAATTGCAGGGCGAATCATTGTTCATAAGGTTTGGTTTATTTGAAGCTGCAGCAATTGGTTCTAGCCCATGTTCCTGTAAAAAGGCATCACAGAAAATTTCTTGTCTTTTAGGATGTGTTCGAAAATCTTAACCGAATCTCCAGTAAAGATCCCTCCTTCAGAAGAACCTATCATTGACCTCCAGAAAGGATGTAATCTCCTTGATCCAGCTGTGAAGAATCTATTGGGAAGATCCCCATCTTCTTCACCCTTGAAACATGGTGTGGAAGGACCCTCTGGGATGTCATTGTTGCCTGCATCATTGCTTCTTCAAAGAAGTTTTGACTTGATGGCTTCCAAAGTAAGTTCTATTCATTATGTTCTTTTGTATTTGTACAGCCAGCCCCCGATTAGTCATGGATTTTTCTGTGGAACAGACAAGCTTCCCTAGTCTTCTTATATCTTGACACTCCCTCCTTTCCAGTAGTGATATTCCAGCAACCCATCTCACCATCCTCATCTCAGTTCTTTCCAATAGTCCTTCCTCTTTCCTTGAGTGCCCAAGTTTCTGCCCTATAAAATAGTACGAGCCTTATCCACAGTGTTTATTCGAGATATTTTATGCTATATCATATGTTTGGCAATGGTACTTTTTTTCCTTATACCATGTGCATTTGCTTATCTTCCTCTTTCCATTGGTTTTTTTTTTTAAATTGGCCGACCTTAAAGTTTGCCCGGTCTAGGGATGTGCTTAATATATATTTTAGCCCGGCCTGTAAGTGTTAAGCTCAGACAAAACGAGGGTGTAAACATTTCCGGAGAGACGGTTATGGAGGGGGCCGAATTTTGCTAAAGTATTAAACCATAAAAATGACGGTGATTATTCATGAGCTTTGTTCTACTTTTGATAACAGCGCTGTATATGTGGAATGAGGTGCCAAGATCGTTTGCATAAGGTTTTTTATTTTTTAGAGATTTCTATTATTCGGGATTTTCTGTAATTTGGCTATGGCCTGGTCCCAAGGGTGCTGGTTTTAAGAAGCAGGACTGTACTGTATGTGTTTAACTAGAATAAAGTTGTTTGATAGTATATGCCCTAAATTTCTTTATTTTTTACAGGCATCCTCTGAAAGCAAAAGAAAATCAAGACCATTTACAGTTTCCATTGAGGGTAACATTGGTAGTGGTAAATCAACCTTCCTTCATCATTTTTCTGCGCTTCCAGGTGTAGCAACTTACCAAGTAAGGCTCTGGATGTTTTAATTTTTCTTGATTATAAAGTACTACTATGTTGGAGGTGGTAATGGTCAAGGATGATGAATGTAGTAATCCTATTTCAACATGATTTGCAACTCTGGCTTCCTTTCAACATGATTTTGCAACTGGTTTCTTTCCAGTTAACAAAATTCTATATATGATTCTCTGTTTGTAAGAAAAAAATGTTAGAAATAACTAGAGTATTATCAAGAGTTAATTTCTGCTCATTTGGTTTTATAATTATGCCATAGATGAAAGTGCATTGTCAGTAACTTTTTGGAGAAATAGTAGTTCAACAAACATAATAATTAACTGTGTTTCCTGGCAATTCCATCACCTCAGAAAGAGTAGCTAATCTTATCACCTACCACGCAGATTTCATTACAGGTTCCTTAGTATTTTGGTATAGTATAAAAATGGTTTTCCATCTTTTAACTTGGACGAGAGGTCTTTTAATCATATTTGGTCTTATTATAATATCCTAGATCTTGTATCACTGTCATGTAGTGTCATCACAATCTAGGCTTGAGAAAGTTTTCACTACAGTAATGGAACACTTTATCAACTGAAAGATGTAAAAAAATAATTTGTTGATGTTCGTTCATATTCAATCTGTATGTATACTTAATTTTAATCATACAAAAGTGTAGAAAGGTAAAACTAAGGAACCGAATAACCCAGGCATTCATACCTGTGAATTATAAAAAAAGAATACTTTTTGTGAATGGTGGTCTGAATTATATAAGTATTGAATAAGTACACTAATAAGGTTATGAAGTGTATTGTAAAAGATAAGAGGACAGAGGATTATACATATAAAACAGAATTACAAGGGCAACAGGATATTAACAAAGCAGAAGAACAGAGCATTATATTGATTGAACAATTTGTTATACAACTGAGAAGTATCAGCCTTACAAGCACATAAAATGGCCTCATAGACAAATGTGCTAAATATAGAGGACGAGGATTTAGGACAAGGTATTGATTGGTTTATGGCCTTTGGACAACCTCACTGGCACCACCATACAACTTTACACAGTCAAACAGTTTTGTATCTCATCAGTACAGTGGAAAGTGGAAGTATTGTAACAGTAAAAGCCAGAGCAGTAATGGGTTGTGGCTTAAGAGGTGAACATCTAAGAAGAAAACACTATGTTTTCAAAACTAAGCTCTTTCCCCCAACAAAGTCTTCCATAAAAAATACAAGATGGCAAGTTATAACATATTTATACTTGAATTATGGGTGAACTAAGTGTGTATAAAAGTTCAGAAGGTTCATTAGCTCTGTGTTAAACCCCCGATGCACAATGTGCTGTTCACTTCTGTCTTGCTTCCTAGTTGCTGAAGACATTATGAAGTTTTCAGATATGTTTCAGGGACCATTAGGCTTACAGACTAATCTCATAGGCCACAATCCTTTAGGAAAATTAAGATTCACAATGATGAAATTCATTTTTGTTTTAGTTGAACGTTCGGCTTACTTGCTTAGATATTTGCCCTTAGCATACCAACTGCCATCTAATCACCCCTCTCGTGTCTTGATCTCTTCCTAACTGTTGAAAATTGTGCTTAGTTTTCACCATCCTATCATTATCCATTCTTTCCAGGAATGGAACCATCTCAGAAGACTGAACACCTTTTTACCACTCCTTATATGTTGTAATTTTGTTTCATAGGAACCACTTTTATATACACAGCTGATTTAGGTATGTTAAAACTATCTGGTTTTCTAAATCCTTCAATACACATTAAGCATCCAAAGGTCAAGATCAAAACATCAAGTTAACAAAAATGTATGTAAATGTACTGATGGTAACTAAAAAGAAATTTTAATTCCCATTCGGAATTATGTATGCGTGTTGGAAGTGCCTTTATCATTATCCAAGGGATATAATCATTATGAAGCATTTTAGTACAGAGCTTGCAGTCAAATATAAAATCACATCCTTCCAAACAAAGGTTAGCAAATACTATAGGCAAAAATGTGAACAGATGACACCAGGGGTATTATTATTTGGTATTAGATGGAAATGATGGAAGTCATAGTATGTCAAGAATAAAGATGCCTTGTTTTGTTGTAATTTTAGGCTAAAATTAAAACATTATAGATTGTAGGTGATTTTTAAAAGTAATACTGCTTATTAAGGTCCATATTAGTACAATATTAGGAACTTAAGCAATGAGGGTAACCTTGTAAGTTGATTGTAATGGGTCATCAACAGATCTTAATTCACAATGTTTCTAAATCTAAAGGCAAGATTACCTTAGTCTCCCATCCATATAGTTATTGTATAAAAATTTTGGCTCGTAAAATTGCTTATACAGGTTGTCATTATTAGGAATATAATTTCATATTTTTTAATTATAATCGGCAAAATTATTTTGACGTTTTTGCAAACTTAATTATTTGATATTTCCAAAATTATTCCAGGAACCATTAGGCTTGTGGACTAATCTCAAAGGTCACAATCTATTAGGAAAATTATACGAAGATCCACAGCGTTGGAGTTTCCTCTTTCAGTCTTATGTTCAACTTACTCGCTTAGATATTCATCTTCAAGATACTAACTGCCCCGTCAAGTTAATTGAGAGATCTCTCCAAAACAACAGGTAATTTGTAATGGTTTAATTTTAATTCATGATGGTCAGTATATTAGGATTACCTTTTTTATTGTGTTTTCAGGAAAGTACACCCATAGAAAAGCCCATTTTATTTTGAATGGCCTCATAATGAAATGAATGAAAGCCAAAATTATTTAATTGGATTATAATGTAATTGAGTCTATTTTAGTTGGATACAGTGGACCCCCGTATTTGCGGGGGGATGAGTACCAGGACACCCCCCCCCCCCCCCATGCCAATAGTTAAAATTAGCGAATACTAAGAGCCCCAAGTAAAAACGCTTATAACTGCTTATCTTGAAAGTTCAAATACCAATCGATCTTGAAAATATTATAATCAGTAGGATTTGAGAAGGTATCTGTTTGCAATCCTATATACAAATATGAGAGCAATTTTATTATATTTTATTACTCTGACATCTAGAGTCCATGGAAAACGTTTGTAAAAGCATCGGCGTATGTATCAAGTTAAGCCACGGCATTGTAGTCTCTCTTAGACTCTGTGTAGTCACCACTGGCAACTCCACGTCGGCCGCTAGCCCAGTGACCGTTGACGCTTTCGCTCGTTCAGACTCTTGTAAACGGCTTCGTCCGATTGCTTTGAGCTTACCAGCCACTGACTTCTTGATTTTCTTGCTGATTGGGCTGTGACAGTTCTGGTTCGAAGATGAAGAAGAATTTACTCCTCTCCTCTTGTCCCGCGGATCAGTCACGAAATCCCGTATCCTCCAACTCTTGACTGGTACACTCAGTGATGCCACCGAACTTAGCTATGGCACCATCTAGAGAAGAAGACGAATCACGCCTTTTCTTTTTGTCTTACTTAGCCATTTTCACCTCTAGATCCTGTTTATTCTTCATTACTGTGTGTACCAATGAGTCAAAAACCGTATTAGGATCCGGAGGCAGCGAAGTAAATCGAGAATCAGTAGGCTGTGACGTCATGACTACCACCATTTGCAAGCGGTCTTGGCTATGACGTCAACACGCTGCATGGAAGCATGAGGCTATTTATGGTACTCTTGCAGCCAAGATCAAGAGACCCAACCTTCTGTGGCATTTCTACTTTACAAGGATGTGACAGTCCTGGCTCGAAGATGAAGAAGAAATTATTCTTCTCCTTTTGGCACGAGGATCAGTCACGAAATCCCTGATTCTAGCCTTTCCAACTCTTCACAGCAGCCACACTAGACTAACTTTCCATCATTCACTTGTTCGACAATTACAACTACTTTTTTTGCTTTCATATAATAGGGATGTAACAATCCTGGCTCAAAGATGGGGAAGAAACTTCTTCTCTTGGCTTGAGGATCAGCTACGAAGTCCTTATTTTTTTTGTTTTTTCCAGGATTGGCAGGAGAACGCACTGGCATCATAGCCAGTCACCTAAGCTTGACGCCTAAGCAGAAGATACAGAGGAAAGACTTGTGTCTTTCCCATTATGTGACTTATACACCTCCTAAGGCTTGTAATTTCTCTCAAAAACAATGTGCATTAAAAACCTCCCATCCGAAAGCATAGTTGTAAAGTACTCTTGTACCTCGAAATGAAAATGGAAGCATGCCTTCGTGTAGGCCGCAGCTGTGAAGAGACGTCATGGCGGTCGCCATGTTTATGACGTCACTGAGCAACGCGAATGCGAAGCCAGCACCCTACCACATGGGATCCTGGATGGCAACACGATGTTATACATCAAACCAACTGTCCTTTTTGGGTTGGTTCTCCTGATAAGCCTAACGCCGACCGCACACCTGCATCCTCTGTACCCACATATCTGGAACGAAAACAAGATGGCGATGCACGCCTCTCCCCGCAGGGAAAGGAGCACAATTAGCCATAATTACTTCCCAAAGCACATCCAGATACATCAAAGCTTTGGATTACAGGCAATCCATATGAATATGCGATATTCCCAAGCACAGGTAATGAATTAACCATACCTTAAGAGTTTCTTCACCTACAACTTACTACATGATGAGTACTTCGACGTCGAAACCGTCGAAGAAAATAACAGGGCGTTTATCTGCTTCTTGTGATATCCAGGAAGTCTCGCAGCATGAGAAGGCTTCATGTTCACATACCCGGGAATTCCAAACAACAAATTGAAAACAACAGGGGGCAAACTAAACTGGCTTTAAAAGGACGGAGCAAAGAACGTCCTCACTTAAAGGCGGTAAGAAAATAACTAACGGGGTCACGAGTTAATGAAGGGCGTGTGGGTGGCCCCACATGTCTCATGACCAAGCACAGATGCCAATAGTCCCTTGCGTACACAATTATTTTAAACTTTACCGGTTTCCAGCTGGCGCTGAGTATTTATCCTAATGTTAAGACCGAAGGTTTGTTTCGTATATGAACAATATATTATTATTATTACATTATTTCAAAGTCATAGTAAAAATTAGTACCCTTAAAGATGTAAACATATGTACTTCTAACCCTTCTAGCCAAAACAGAGAGAAAGAGTATTTAGTTATGAAGATGACTTCAAAATACACTAATTATTGAATACTTATCAATGCATATGGATGGAACACTGTTCACCAAACAAGGGAGGCATCTGCATGCAAATCTAGTTCGCTGCCCCAGAAAACCTACTCCCACACCTGAAAATCTGGTGCTACTTGACCACATGCAAACTAGAGTAATTTATCCAAAGAAAAATAATAGGTGGAGGTTGGAATTGACTAATTTAACTAATGTAAGGAAGACCAAGAAAGAGATGGCATGATTGTGTAGGGGAAGATATGGAATTGAAAGGTATAAATAGAGAACGAGGCACAGGACAGAAATCGATGGAGACGACTCATTCGCAATGGCGACCCCATATGAAAATGGGTTTAAGCTAGGAAGAAGAAGTGCAGAAACTGAAAACTATTCGATAACAGAAAACAGGTTTGAAATATATAATACATACTGGCTGCTCTGCTTGAATAAAGTGAGCTGAACTGTGCCATTAACTTCACATAAATCACAAGAAGCCTGAATTTGCAGGATAACTAGATGTGACTATAAAGTTCATCAAAGAATAGGCAGAAACTTAATTAGGGACTGCCACCATCACTGTCTTTCTTTTGTAAACCCTAGGCCGTGAGATGCCTAAATTTACAGTCGACCCCCGCTATTTGCGGACTCGCCTATTTGCAGATTTTTCTATGCATACTATAGTATACTAATTATTTCTGAAACTTCCTATGAAACTTCACCTATTCGTGGTATTTTTCACTGAGAAATACTCACAAATTAGAAATGTATTTTCATATGATTTTTGTGACTAAATGTACTTTTTGTGATAAAACTATTAAAGCATTTTTAGCAAGTTTTTTGTGTTTTAACTATCAAAATAAGAAGTTCTAAGCATTTTTAATAGGAGTTTTAAGTATTCGTGGATTTTTAGCTGTTGGCACCCATCCCTGCAAATAGGGGGTCCACTGTATTCACATCCAGCTGTGATGTTGCACACTTCATCAATGATTAATCTTGGCTGGTTGGTTGTAATACTGCTATATCAGTCTCAGGTTTGTGGGATAAGTACTGTACAAGTGATTGGTTTCGTCATTTTTATGAACATACTAAACTAATAATTTTTTTTCATGATTACAAGCGTATTACTTTTCACTAGAAGTAACCCTCTCGTAGTCCCTTTGCTTAACGCACAAACCTTTTTAACAGTCAGAGCTCAGGAATTGCAGCAAATGATAGGTAAGAAAGTCTCTTTAGCCATCACTAACCAGTATTCATCGGCTTAAGTCATTTACTGGATTATTTCATCCAGTGTGCTTTGTCTACAGTGTAGACTGTATGTAGGGTTCTGTGTCTATTACTTACTGTCTCTTGCTTTTTATCATCTGTCCCTTTTGGCTTCTTCATACCTAGCTGCCAAACTTTGAACTTTAGGTTTCATTCTTCACCACTCATTTGGGAACTAACCATGTAGGTCATCTCTTGAGTCTAAAATCACTTGATGGTCTAATAGTATTGCTGAGGATTAATAAAAGTAAAATATCTACCAGAAACACCTTTTTAGTGTCTACAATCAATTTGAATTGTAGGCATGGGAAATAGGAGGTTTGCTGTATTTGTAGAATATACAAATTTTATAAATTTTGTATTTTCAATTTCATTTTATTTTCAGGTATTGTTTTGTAGAAAGTGGTTATGATTGTGGTCATCTCCAAGGTGTAGAATACAGCATCTTGTGTGAATATTTTGATCTTTTAGAGTCACAGTTGGATATTGGCATTGATCTTATTGGTAAGTCATTTATTGTTTTTTTAAATTTCACTCAAACTATTTTTGGAAGAGGGACAGTAGACTTTCATTGACTATTCCATGGATTGCAGTAGTGTTAAATTAACAGTAAACTCTGCTGCTACATCTATGATTCACATAAAGAAGAAAATTAATTTCAAGATTTGGTTTTTCTTCTGTATTCATCTGTACAGGCAGTCCCCAGTTATCGGCGATCTGGTTTTACACCGCTTGTTTAGCTGCGATATCTGGCACCAATTTCCAGTTATCAGCGCTGATAATGAGTGTATTGGTGCTGATACATACCAAACAGAGGTGCCATTAACTGGTTATTGGTGCCAAAATCGCTGATTTTTGGTTATTGGTGATTTTCGCTTATCATCAACCCGTCTCAATGGAACCCCGCCGATAACCGGGGGACTGCCTGTACTCCCATTGTTCAGTTATTCTCCAGTTACTCACAATGCATAGTACTTACTATCTTGATTTGCTTTTCAATTTAAGACTTTTCTTTCCTAGAAGTATTCTGACTTACCTTCCAATGTGGTAATCTTAATTTTGTCTTCCAATGTGGTAATCTTAATTTCAAAACACTTCTACATCCTTTTCTTGAACAGTATATCTGCGGTCTACTCCAGAGGTAGTTCACGATAGGATGCTGAAAAGAGGCAGATCTGAAGAAGCTGGAGTCCCTCTAGATTATCTAAAACAAGTAAGTCTTTTCCTTTTTATATTTTTCCTTTTTATATTTCCTTTTTTAATATTTTGTGTGTTCACTTGTTAACTTGAGGTATGCAGAAAAATTACAGGCAGGGAAGTTGGAGGACATAATTTCTCCATGCTGAAGGGACTGGGCATCAAAAAGATTTAGATTAACTGGTCAGGCATGGACATCAGGATCTGTTAAATGACAAGTAAAATTAGTGAGGTGACCTAGAAACCATACAAAGGGAATTTCAGGTGAATGATATGCATCCCTTTCTTGGAGAAATCTTTGTCACCTCCCCATCTTGATGGCCTAGTCAGCCGGCTTAAAGGAGCATTTGGCCCTTTTGAAGGAAGTATCCTCTCTCCTTCTGAAGAGAGCCATAAAAGGAGTTGAGGACATCTGCACCTATATAGTCATCTGTGTGTAGTCCCCAAAACATCCGGGGGTTGGAGACCAGTCCTTGACAAGTGCCCTCATTCACTTTGTAAGGAAGGCAAAGTTCAAGATGGAAATTAACCAGTCGGTCATAGCAATTGGATGATAACGCCGGACATGCAAGACACACACTTCTATATCCCCATCCATCCAGACTCCAGGAAGTGTCTCAGGTTCATCTTCCAGGGCAAAGTCTTTCCGTTTTGGTCCCTCTGCTTTGGCCCCTCCACGACTCCTCAAGTGTTTATTGCCTTCACCTTATCAGCATCTACAACACTACCCAGACTGTTGGGATCTTTGAACTTCAAAGTGCATGAAGGACTTGGAGAAAATTAAAGGCTTCCCTTTAAGACAATTATACCCTTCCTTACATTTCAGTAGGTAGAATGAAATGTACCTGGTAACACTGAGCAGTTTAAGGGTTTGTAAAGCAAGTTGACCTAAGTAATCCAGAAACAGGTGTTTCAAGAAGAGCTGGATGTATCTCCATGGTTCTTTAGTCATATTTCCCTTGTTTCAGAAGTTCCCAGTCATTGACCTCAGTCTGTAGGCCAATCTCATTATGAAAGATGAGTCTGTGAAGTCAGCCAGCAGGGGATTTCTGGTATGTATTACTGGAAGGTTATTTTCATGTTGTGATCCATCCATTATATAAAAATATCTTGTTTTATGTTTTGCTCTTATTACATCTTTCCAAGTCTATTCAGTGACTACTTATGCACATTTATCAAGCATAGTCTTCAAAAATACTTTGATGACTGACTAGTATTGGCAACTGTGACAGTGGAATGGTAACATCTGGGATTTGTGCTGGTTTTCTGTTATAAAGTCCTGTCTGGCTCCTTCAATGAAGGTGACACTGGCCTTGGAAATTGAAACAGCAGCCACTTTAGTTCATCTTTAATGGCAGATCAGGATGAGTGATCATGAATTTTCATCACCAACCGAGATTTCCAGCCATTTTGTGATAGCCCTTGTGTATTTTATGGAACATATTATAAAAGACTAATTTTTTCACAAACCCATCCAGCATCTATACATAAGGAAAATCAGTGTACCTGCTGATGAATCAACAGGCTACAAGAGTGAATGGCTTTTCCTCATTCTGAATGACAGAAAACTGTGTTTTGGGGTATTTCAGGCTACAAATGAGAATATGTAATTTTTGGATTACGTAGTATGAAAAAACTGGTTTTATCTTTTGAAAATTCAAATTTTATTGAGAACAGGGTAAATGACTGGGCTGCAAACATTCAGTCACTAAAAATTCACCTTATCACTCTATATTTAATTGGTGAAACAACAAGAAGTTTAAACCTTCAAGCAAATCTTTCTAAAGATCGAAGTTTTGTAACAAAATGAGCTATAGGAAACTGTCATACGAACTATAATAAGCATGTGAAGTCTTCGTAAAGTAAGTATTCAAGGCAGTTTTGAATCCAATATGGCGTCCCACCAAATAACAAAGAATCGTCACCGCAATCGGACTTTTCCTTCCCAGCGCTCATTTAACACTGTACTGAACACTTAATTGCATGTACATTTGTCATTTTATCGCTATTACTCAAGATATTAGTTGTAATCAGCACAATAAAACAACATTTTCTTGCCTATGCTAGTGAAAGTGAAACATTGAATTCCTGGAGCTCTTGGTTTAAACTGAAATGTGTTCTTACCTTGTAATCTGCAGTTTTATCTGATAACCGAGGCCTCTCTGTATACACATTTTGTTCTTAATTCACTCAAAATACCACTTGAAATACATGAGAATGGTTGTTTACAGCACTTCACTTTATCAAAGTAGTGAAACTGGCGGAAACTATCAAAGTAGTGAAACTGGCGGAAACTTTCCAGCCGTATCGCACATTTGGCTGCCACAAACATCCAAGAGCAGATGATGCAAAATATGAAGTAATCAAGATATTTTGTGAGCATTATGATTATACATCAATTGCATGAATAACTGGTAAACTTCTCTGACATGTAATGTGTACATAAGTGGTACTACTGTCTGCAGGAAAGTTGAGTATGACAATTTATCTAGAATTGGAACAACAGTCAAGATGTCATAATACAAGACTGAAATGAAGGTCCTAAATCCAAAATTATTACTTAAAACCTTAAAACACCATTATATTTTACAAAACTGACACTATGCCTGTAATGTATATTACACTGCATGTAATATTTCTAATAAATTAAAAGAAACTACCAAAACAAAAAAAATACATCTCAATGTTCATAGCAAAACCATTGAAATTTGTCTCAGGAATATGGTTACTTTTTCAACAACAACGAACATTTCCAAATGAATTGTCATGAATGCATAATACATTTATACAATTCATAACCTTATTCTGGTGTTTCGGTGCATTGTTTATAGGGGGTCACATCTCTGATTGATGCCGACTGTGATGCATTCTGTGTTGCGGCTCAATCATTTACCCTACAGATTGAATACTGCTTGAAAATCTCTTTATCTCTTTCAGGTGCATGAATATTATGAAAGATGGCTTCTTCAACACAAGCCACGATCCCCTCCTGCTCCTGTACTGGTTATTGATGCAGATAAAGATTTGAATGAAGTAGTGAAAGAATATGAAGAGAAAAAATCTTTTATAATGGGAGAGAAGCCAATTAAGCACCCTGTCAGTGAAGAGAGATGAGAAGTAATAAAATTGTTATTTTCTTTCCCTCTCATTTTAAAGTCAGCATAAATTGTAGTTTACTTCATATGTTACTCTAAATTCCAGATATTGGATAGTGAGTATTTTTGTTTGAATAATGTTATTTTGAAGTTGCATGTTTTTAGTTGACAGGAAATACCTGGAGCCAAAATAGGTGACAGAATATTGTAGTAGTAATCTCAAAAATGCCACTAATACTTACCACCGCTTACCACTTCCACCTGCATTCACATGAGGACTAGATATATTGAACAACAATGATGATGCATCTCTTACTGTCCAGTTATTACATTTATACATGGAGAGGACACACGGTAGACAAATGTTAAAAACTATACTATTGCATTATCATAATTCATTCTATAAGTGGAGATGGATCATCAGGATCTTAACCCTCCTTATCACTATGTTTATGAGGAGGAGGAGCTGGTCTCAGAGCATCTGTGATTGCAGGGTGATGAGAGGCTGGGATTCTGGCTATAACCTTTGGGAGATAAGTGTGATTTATCTTCAACTTCTTTGCCTTTTAATCTTTGGGGGAAATTGATTATGTGGTGCAATTGCTGCTTCTGTCATATCAATCAAGTACCTGTAAAATTTCTGGGGGTTTTCTTTACTTTACGTTCTAAAAATACATGAAAAATATTGAAATGTCAAAGAAGTTGCTGTACAATAGTATATAGTAATGTTCCAAGCTTCATAAGGTGTCTCGATTGTTTTTTAAAGGATTTATTTGACTTCATGAGGTGTTTGCATACTTTTATATATTAAGCTTTTGGAATATGATAAGGTTTGTATAAAATATTTCAAAAATGTTTCATGATATTTATTGTTGGCTAATTTGTATAGCCATTTTTATCACAAATATAGGTGCTAAATCCTCCTTTTTTATTACAAATATAGATGCAAATCTTACTTATTTTATATTTTCATGAGGTCTAACAAAATGATCTATAATTATAAGCTTTGCTGCTGTTACAGGATTTAAATGAAAGAAATTAACACACTTCCAGATAATCTGTTGTAAATTGTAAATAAAGCATACAATGCTAAACTTAACATTTCCAACTAACATCTTGTTAAATATATAAAGTTAAAATATATTAAAGTGAATGCCCATCTCTTGTACATGTAAATATAATATAACTCATGTTTTTGGGAAATTAATTCACTTGTGCCCTACACTTTTTGTTAATATCTTTCTACTTGAATCTTGGTGTGTTGCAGCAATTCTTGTACTTAGCAAGTTATTGATATGCATGAATATATTGAGTTTCTCATAAAATTCATGTGTAAAACTCTCTCCCTGCATTTAGTTAAATAGTACATAGTCTGTAAACAATTAGCTTATGATATAAACATTCAGATCAAGTTATTTTGTAAATATAATTTACTTATACCTTCAGAATTAGAAGTTAGTTTTTAAGGTTAAGTGGTCAACTTATTATTTCAACTTGAATATCAAAAAGACCAAAGCTTTCATATGATTGACATACACATCATACAAAAAAAATTTTAGCTGTGAAGTTTGATATTGTTCATTACTGTGTTCAAATTTTATATTAAAATTGTCTATTGATATGATTTATGCCATTATTTGTGAACTCACTTAAAAATTTTATACTTTTGATAATAAAATTGCCCTCTGGATTCCAGCTTTAAATATCTCCTTAAAAAAGATTTAACCACTCCCAGTCATCGTGTAGTGTATACTATATACTGTAGGTGAGAATGACTATTTTTGTTTTTTTGTAATATGCTCAATATTAAGTAAAAAAAAAATATTATAGATATATATATAGTTGATGTAAACATACAAGTCGTTAGTTTCAAACACGTATACTTGCTCGTGATTTGTCCAAGATGTCCTTGCGTATTCGAGGATATTCAGGATGCTTGGACAACACTACGTGACACACATCTATAGCATCAACAAATCGCCTTGCCTTCATGTAGTTGAAAGCTAATTTATAACCTGCAAAGTAAAGTTAAGTACTTGGAAGCCGCTACTAAAAATAAGTAGTGAATGTAATATTTAAAGTTATCCAAACAACTTCCAAAGGTAACAGGAAAAAACCAGCCAGCAAGGTGAACTGATCTAAAATGATTGTGCATTTTAAGTAGTAATACAAACCAGCTTACAGAAAAACACTTAAATTTTATCTAAAACAAAATGGAAATTGTTGTTTTCAAATTTTAAATTGTTCCTACTTTGATCTGCAAATAAAAGATACAGATAAAAATGTTGCTATCACTAAGGGATTTTTGTATACTCTCACACAAAATATTTCTTTAAATTCCCTCACTAAACAACTAAAATCAGTTTTATATAGCTCTGGGACTTCAACCAATGAAAAAGAATACTTTAGTAAAAAATTAAAAATTAAATTGGCTCATTAGTCAATTTATTCAACACTTTACAACTAAATACGAAGCTTAATCCTTACCTATCATTGGATTAGTATTACCGCTAAATTTCCATGCTTGTTCATAATTGTATGCTGCATCTCTATAGCTCTGCCTTTTTCCATGATTAAAACCCATGTACTCATATGTCATGCAGATCGATTGTGCTGTAAAACACGCTGAAAATTGATAAAAGATTATGTGGCTTCATAAACCCAACTTTTTTTTTGTAGAGGTTGATTTGAGTTTTATATTCAACTTCAAAGGAAGAATGCTATGAAAATTGCTAGATGATAAAACTGGGATGAAATTCCTCACCTTCAGCAGATCTGTGGCCATGTCATATTTGCCAGTTTGTACATATATATCAGCTAAAAGTAGCCAACTTCTTTCAAGATATTCGGCATCTTCAAAGTTCCACACAGCTTTCGCAAGACGTTTCAGCTGATTTCGAGCCCGTGGTGTCTGTAGAATACATTTAGTTTTGTTTGAATTAAAGGAAGTACTGGTGTATGGTTTGCTAATTAAGGGAATATTTAACTTTATACAAGTAAATATTGTTAAAATTATTTGTCATAATTTTTTTAGCTTCCACTGGAATACTACAATGAAACTTGTGATGTAATTTACATATAGTATATCACTGGTACAATGATAACTGAATACACCAGTTTCTTGATGTTACAACTACCATGTACATATCACTTCTAATTGGATGCATTGATAACAGGAGCTGAATGCTAATCTACAGTGAACTGACAAAAGTTAACTTACCAAAGAAAAAAAATAATAATGTTTATTTTTTCCCATATCTGCAATAATGGAGCCAGGCCCTGCCAGATAGGGGCAAAGCCTGGATAAGGCCAAAAACAACTCTTCAGATGTAAAACCTTAACTCCATACCCTTAATCCCCTTACCTTGTCAATAATGCATAACTGTATACACTAAACAAACAATAACCATCACACTTAAAGTGAAAACTTCATGCCAAAGGCAGTGAGATAGCTTATTTTTCTTTATTTGTAACACACAATACAGTAGGTATATTATATGCAAAGTACACAACCAAAAAACACAAGTATTCGTTTTTCTCATTTTGACTGAACACAATAATAGTAAACAACTTTTTCTCTCGCTTGTATGCAGTGCCGACACTCTTTATGTTGGTCATACTTTTAAAATCTTATGAGGAGGTTTACAAGTTCTCCTCCTCTACCTCCTTCAACACGAAGGTCCTGTACTTCCTGCACCATCTTGATGTCAAGAAGTGACAAGATGGTTGGAAGGTGCATTCAGGTCTTGATCGTCAGGTGGTGCCAATGTGACATCACATTCCTGATTGATTTACCCAGGCTCATCGTGAAAGGGAATTACCATCTGCTGAAATTCCTCTATTCCCTTCCTCGAAGCATCCAAAGCTTTGCTGTTAGTTTTCTTGTTAAAAATCCTATTCCAAATCTTGAGCCAAAACAAGCCAACCTTCAGATGCCTTTCAAGTCTGGAAACCCATGCAGTCCTGCAAACTTCAAAGATGAACCTTCCAGTGAGCACTGCGCATGTCAGCTGCTCTTTGCAGACATAATTAGATCAAGGTTGACTGATCAATGTCTTATGCTGGGATTTTGCCAACACCTTGTGACCCTGACTCTTGGTCGTCTTCTTCCCAAGTAACTAGCATATTTCTTCTGCTTTTAATTGGAATTCTTGATAACCTTCTAGGTTGACCTGACAATACCATACTCCTCCCTGATGCATCCCAAAGACCATCCTGCCTAGACTCCTGGAGAATCAACACTTTCCTCACCCCCTTAGGGCATGGTGGGACTATATAAACAATACACAGCATCACACAGAATAAACAAAGGTATAACAAGAGATCAGTGACACCAAGGTCAACACAGAACATGCCAATCTTGTGTTATTGTAGACTGTTACATTGGCAGTTAAATCTGATATAAAGCAAGATTTATTATTAGTGTAAGAAAACATTAACACTACATGACATCACAAAATGATTTACCTGCTTCAATATCATGTAAGCAGTAGCCATACCAAGAATTGCTCCTACATGATCTTTGTAGCTCTCTTGACTAGCAATATTCATGAATTCTTGTAAAGCACGCTCTGAATTTGCTTTCTGCTTTGTAGCAAGAAGGAGGAAGTTGCCAAGGATGTGCAAGCTAACTTGCTGATCTCCTGGCTTAGGACGTAGTTCCTGAAAATGAATTGAAGGAAATCATTGCAACAGGATAATATAAAAATTAAAACTGAAAATAATAAAAACTAATGACCTGAATTTAAAACTTTTATCATCCTTCACTTCCCTAATTTACACATTCACACAATATGGAATAACCTTACTTTGAGCAGCTTATCTGCAGTTCGTATAGCCATGTCCAGAGTGTCTCTTGCTCCTGACTGTGTTACTTCTCCATCTACAGATTCAAATGTTTCTCCACCAATAGTGTCATTATCAGGATTAAGACAGATCTCGATCATGTTATAAATAGCTCGCTGCCCCCACTCATCATCCTTACGGGACTTGTTAAAATACTTAAGAGCAGCATTTGGATTTCCAAGATACCTAGACAAGTAAAAAAAGATTATGTTCTCCCTAAGAAGTCTTTAAGACTTGTAAGATGATTTGGAGGTGCATTTTAAAATGGACATTAAAAGAAAACAGCAATTAAAAATATATTATTCAGAAGTTGATACCTTTGCTTTTGGTTATTTACTTAATGTATTTGTGAAAGATCTCTGTTCTGGATATTGCAGCTTAAATAAATACTAAGTATAATGTACATATAGAACTCTCTGTGGAACAATAATGGTAAACATTTATACCTATTTGCATTAAGATATATACTAATTATATTTCATTCACATGAACAAGACAACTGTTATGAAGGTGCACAACTAAAAGTCATTTCTCTCTTCATTCACCCAATGTTGGCTAGGCACTATAGAGGAAAGCATGTGATCTATAGACAATGCATGCATATCATGTGTATTTCATCATAATCCTTGCCTTCACTATTATTATTATATTATATAAAGGATTAGTTTATCTAGACCTCCGAGCCTAATAAAGACTCTTCTTGGGCTGGTTATTGTACTAAACCTATTATTTCTGAATGCACTTTCTTTAATGTTACAGCTCTTTTCTTTTCTGCCATTCTAAAACTTTGACTTATTCCATTCTTTGCACTCTTAAAATATTTTGCAATAACATGCAGTCATGGGTGATATGAATACTAATGGTTTACTATTTAGTGTGCAACATTGTGTATGGTACTTTGCAAAATACCTTCAGGCCAGTATCAGTGCTTTCAGTTTTTTATTTTTAATCCATTCTCTTTAGCCTCTTCCACTATCCAACTTCTTATTGTGCTGTACTTATTTCCAATTTCCCATCAAAAACAAATCCTTTGTGTGAGCCCTGTGAGTCTACAAATGTTCCTTGGTTTGATAAAAGTAACTTATGATAATATACATGAGAAGATTACTGTATACAACAAACTAATGTGCATGCACACTGGACAGCAGCATGCATATGTTAAACTGTATAAGGTTCTTAAATACTACACAGGCCTCAGTTGGTCCAGTATTTGTAAGTTACCTGCCATATCATAAACTGGAAACCAATTGCAACAGTACTTTATATCCAATATTAATGTCTATTGCTTATTATAAAACAAACAAATTTATTACATAATATTCAGCTTCCTCAAAATGCTACTGTATTTTACTTTTATTCAAACAGCATATAAAAGCTATAAAAATATTTAATAACGTATAGTGTACCCTCACCATTCATGTAAACCTTTGCAAAAATTAAATCCAGAATCAGTAGTGGGCCTTAACGTCGCTTGTTCTGCACGTTCTATATACGGAGCTGCTTCATCCAAAGTCCCGGTCCTTCTCATTACTTCAACAAGGCGAGCAAGAGCTGGGAAATAAGCTGGTCGGCGGTCTAAAACAATGAGAGTTCGGTAATGAAGAATAAAATACCAGTCTCTGGAATATATACATAACTCTGATATATGTATGTTACAACTGTATAACCTCTCTGGGAACCAAGAGGTTACTATTCTAAATCATTTTCTGCCAATATAGCACTAAATATTGCAGTTAGATGTGACTTCCAACTCACTCTAGCTTCTGCTACTCAGGAATATACAGTCAAGCCTGACTTGGCCTATCCTAGATTTCAGTTGTACTTTTTCCCTTCACTGTATTTTTGAGCATCAATTTTGTCAGCCACTGACCTAAATGATTATCCTATAAAGGGAACTCCAGTCCCTCCTACTTTTTCTTTATTAATTAATAAAGTTTTGCCACACATTAAACTTGTTGGTCCACTTTCTGAAACAACTGTGGTCATGGAACAACCCACACACTCACCAAATTGAGTTATCTGAACTCCCGTAAGTGGCCCCTACAGAGAACCGTCAAATACATTGGACACCCTTTGTAATCTAGCTGATGGATAACAGATGTTTAATGTCTTTGGTACTACTACAGTATATACTAATAAGAGCTTCCATAATGACACTTGATTGTTTTTCCCTCTTTGGAGCAGGCTGATGCATAAAAAAACTAGTGCCCTAGAATTCAATTCTACATTTAAGCAAAATCTTGTTGTAAGCTCAAAATTTTTAATAGGACTTAAAAAAATAATTCAACTTACCAAGAAGTTGCTGAAAATGGAACATTGCAGTGTCATATTCATTTCTACGATAAGAAAGATCAGCCATCATCACAGTGGCATTATTATTCTCTTTGTCTGTCCTCAAGAGTGTCATGCAAGTATACTGGCACTGATCTAGGTCATTGATCTGTCATGGGAAAAAAGAAAAACTGCTCCAATTTTATGACTAAATGTGATTACCTATTGATCATCAGTATTTCTTACAAAAATGATAATTTTCATGATAAAATTAATTAGTATTTGGTTACATACTTACCTACTGTTAAAGTTAGCTTTATCTTTGGCCCATTAGGTGCAATCATTTAAATTAGATGCAATCATTTAAAAAAAAAATATGGTTGACTAACCTGCTCAGACTCTCCATGTAATCAACTGTTCCCACCAGGTGATGCTGGAATGTTTATGTTCAGGCCTAATTTCTTCATGACCATTAAGATGTGGGGAGACTGGGTGGTTTCCACTTTAAAAGTAGGTAAGTAAAGTATCCAAATAATAAATATTATCATGAAAATTATCACTAGAATTTGGAGTGAATCTTACCTACAGTTAAAGTTAGCCGACTACCACATTGAATGAGGATGGTGGGTTAGTGCAGCCAGAGAAACAGTGCTCAGCCAAGCGAACTAAAAGCCTTTTTTAATGGGAAGTAAAAAACCTCTAAACATTCCTGCCTGATGTATGATCCTTACTGGCAAGTACTGTTGCCAGACGGAACCACAACAGGGTGTATGGCCCTCATAGCCGGACTTGTCAGAGGATCCTTACAGGGAAAAAAAAAAAAAAAAGACTACATCTTGTAGAGGACTGGTGACTCCTGTGCCTGAGTGGAAATCCCATAACAGTCCAAAACTAAAGATAAATACTGCCTTCATATAGGAAGGTACACTCCTATACCAATGTGTAGCTTCATGCTCCCAAAATTCAACAGTACAATTCCTAACAACTAACGATAAAACAGAAAGCAAGATTACTATCATATTTGGTTCAGAAGAAAGTATATCCCCACCGCAACGATAGGACTAAGGCTTTACACCTCATGCTACAATTGAACATTCACAAATAATGAGGCATAAACAGTTAATCTCCCCTGAGCTGCTAGACAACATTCTCTAGAAAAAGGTTTTAAAAGAAATGAAGACGTTCACGGAACAGAAGCCATGAGGATTACCCAATTCCAAAAATGGTAAAAGCTTGGTAATCAGTTGTGTGCAAAACTTCTCCTTTTTCAGGTTACGTCTGTCCAGGTAAACACTTAAGAGTTCTAACTGGCCATAAGATAGCCAATATTCCATTGCTACCTAAGTGGTAGTTCAATTAGGTGCTGTCACAAATCTGGGAAGGGCTTTCAATTCTAAATCTTTTCTCAAAGCAATGAAAGAAGAGAGAGAGGTTGCCACAAAACAAAGCCAAAGAACAAGAAAAAGCTTGAATCTCACTAAAACAGAAGGGCACAGACCTTAGTCCCAAGGAGAAAGCCAAACTGATTCAGGACAGTACAGACACCTTCTCCCTTGTGGGGGGAAACCGAAAACGTCGAAAACGGAGGGGGGTGTCGTGCCCCTAAAATATCGGGTCAAAATCCTAACTAATATAAGAATATATATCAATTAGTACTTATTTTTCTTCTAAACTACATAGGAAGCAAAAGGAGAGAAAGGAATTAAACTACAATATCAGGTAGAGCTAATAGAGCAGGAAAAGCAGCACCAGAAGACATACGGAAAGGACTGTAGGTTCTGGTGCACCCTAACTAATTGTCTACATAAATTGTCGGCCTCAAGCATCTTCCAATATTTCCAAAATTTTCATCTATCGTCAGATCACTCACTCTACACATCAAGAAAACCTCACTCATGCCTCAACAGCTAGGCTAACATAGGCTGCGTGGTCATCCTGCAAACCCAAAACATTCAGTTTCCACAAAGTCTTTCCTTAACAGCCTAATGCTTTCATCTCTGTTTTTTGCAGATGACATAATGCAAAAAACAGAAAACAGGCACACCACTGTACAGAAGAAAATTGGCCAGAAATCATCAAAACATTACTAACACCAATTCACAGTCTTTATAAGAGCATGGCCTAAAGAAATCTGGCCATAACTAAACATTCCAGCACCACCTGGTGGGAACAGGTGACTAAACAGACAGTCCTAGCAGGTTAGCCAATCGTATTTTGATATTTTTTAAATAACTATCACACCTAATGGCACAAAGATAAAGCTAACTTTAATAGTAGGTCATGGTAAATTCTGTCTAAGCTGACATATACTCTTCACAAATCTGATTCAGTAAATTCTAGCAATTTAACCATCCATACGTACAATTACAGAAAATGCTTACTTGCATGTAAAGCTAGCTAAAGCCAAAAGAATAGAGGCATTCTCTGGATCATGCTGAAGTGCTTCCTTATATAATTTTATAGCCTTTTCAAAAAACTCCCTGGTTGGCTGCATATTCTGCCATTTTTGCACACATACTAGAAAAAAAATTGTTGTGATTATTCTATGATGAGTTCCTCTTGTTTCATATGCAACAGCAGAGTAAATGACTTTGGTACTATTGATTTTCTTTTGTCTATCTGTGATGAAAAGTACAATGTCAAGGGATATTTGAAGACCACAAATGAGGGCAGTTTCGAGCAGAACTTGTGACTAACTTGACAAATAAATGGGGTATTTTTTACTGCTTCAAAATCAATGGATTTTAAACAAGTCACTATAAAAATTAACGGCACCATTGAGTCTTGGATATGGATAGATACATTTCTAAGATAGATGAATAGAAGAAAATACTTAAGAATTAATTTTTTAACTGAATCCAAGATTATAACACCCAATCACTCTGAATATAGATCAGGTAATAAGTAGAAAATTGTCACAAACAATGACATCCTGTATTTGGAAAAAGTTAAATTAATTAGAAAACACACCTTCCTGCAAGCTGTCTCTGCTCTGCAACAGTGTCAGGTAACTCTACTTGAGCTCGTTTCAGTACTTTAACTTGGATATCTTTCCCTTTGCCAAGAGCTTTAAGGGCTTCCTCATAATTGCCATTCCGCTCATGTACCTGTAACAAAATAACTCATGCAATGACAAAGCATACTGTTTTAATAATTTTTTAGATTCCCTAAATACAAACCTCTAACCGGTTAATGGCACCTCCGTTAGGTATACATCGGCTCCAATATTCTATTATCGGCAGCAATAACTAGAGATTGGTGCATTTCTGCACTGAAAATTGGCAATTTTTGGTGCTAGAGAAGCTCCGTAATAATGGACCGTAACCAGGGACTGCCAGTAAGCAGACATATTTCAATTTCTATCAAATGCTATTGAGACTTGCAGATATGCATTTCATTACCGAATATATTGGTCCAGAAGCAAATAAAATATTTACGTTTATTACGCTACTTGGAGAAGGAGAGTTAACCTTTACTGACTGTGGTCAAAGTAACAAGAGTACCATTACACAAGACATATCTCAATTCCTATCAAACATAATTTGAGACTTGTAGGTTTGTGCATTGTAAGTGAACGGAACTGTTCAATTGGTACTGTACGTGCCACACACCAAAATTCAAAATAAATTATAAAAAGAATTCCAATACCTTGGCTAAAAGGTTAAGAAGTTTCGCCTGTGTTAACATTGAGGTGAGATCCAGTTGATTCTGCTGTTCTACTTCAAATGCTTGTGATATAGTTTTTTCAGCTTTGTCAAACTGCTTCAAACGCATCTGCAATTCTGCTAAATCATACCTGCAATAAGTGAATACAAAATGTTGAATCACTATGTAGTTCTTTTGTTTGATCCTAAGGAAACTAAAACTGGCAAAAAACCATAGAAATAAAATTACACAAGCACCAAGTATTTTGATACCAAGACATTGATCCCTGCATCTAACATTATTAATATTATTTAATAACTTTTGAAATTACAAGCTAAGACACATTCAACATGACTTCAAAAACTCTAGACATTTCTAAATCCACAGTCTGTTTGTAAGTACACAAAAATAGTTACATGAAAGAACTATCACCCATGCACATATATATATATATATACTATAAAGAATCATACCTCAGTTGATTACTACTTCCTGTCT
This sequence comes from Macrobrachium nipponense, assembly GCF_015104395.2. NCBI lineage: Eukaryota > Metazoa > Arthropoda > Malacostraca > Decapoda > Palaemonidae > Macrobrachium > Macrobrachium nipponense. The sequence goes on from NC_061104.1 coordinate 33,175,325, forward strand.
TTATAGCTTCCTTGTAATAATTAATTGCCTTTCCATACTGATGTGTTTTCACTAAAGCTTGCCCCATACGACATGCCAGAACAGAATCTCTAGGATTGCGCTGCAGTGCTTGCTCATATACCTGTGACAAGCAATAAAGACAGAATACATGAACTCTACCAGACATATTTCAACATTTTAAATAACTATTTCTTCACACAAAAACACATAATTCGAATGTGATCCACTAGATGTTAAAGCTTTATTTTTGTAAGATATTCAGTAAAACCTGGAACAAAAAACCACTACAAGGCTTTCTATATCACTATGACAGTCTACAATTAACTTCTTCCATGATAAGCTGGCTACTTTCTGAGACTGTTGTCACTTATACTGGAGACTGTATCCCTGCTTTCTACAATTATCTCCTTACTATCAGACTATTGATTTCTGAGAGAATAAGAATTTATTTTTGCTTGACTATTTGTTAGATATTATTGTAAGTTTTATCACCTCAGCATGATCTATTCTTGCCTACTAAAAAGAAGTTTTTATGATAAAACAAAGTTGTAATGTATACTTATACCTGGCAGGTCTATATATAGCTATATTCTCTGTTCCACCTGGCAGAAATTTTCAAAACTCGCGGCAAACGCTAGTAACCTATTAGTAGTTCAGGCAACCACCACCCCGTTACCGTGGCGCTAGCGCTAGGAACCGTTCCCAATTGGGCCAGATTTTCTCTGAACCCTGTCTCCTGAGGGGAGGCGGGTGGAATTAAATTATATATACCTGCCAGGTAAGTATACATTAAACTTTGTTTTATCATAAAAACTTCATTTTAATGTATGACACTTACCTGGCAGGTATATATCTAGCTGATTGACACATTTGGAGGTGGGTCAAGGACAGCAACATTCTTAGAGTATAAAAATATTATTATTAAAATATTATTAAGACTCCAGGTTCCTTACCTGCTAAGGTAGCTGACTTCATAGGTCCTGCCTCTAAGCCTGCTTAAAAAACCTTAGTAGCTCTCAACAAGGAGTGTCCTGTATGTTGAAGAAGCTAAGACTGGAACTGACAACTGGACGTGACCAATGTGTTGACAGAACCCTACGAGCCTCTTATGCCACGGCATTTCAAGCTAGTACTCGATCATTCACCTGAACTACACACACATCACCGGATAATACTAACAAGACTGAGAAAAGTACCGCACACTTTTCTCAGACAACAATAAACACAAACACCATCACCTAATAAAATCAACTAGCTTAAAAGAAGGTTATGGGGTAGTAAACTCCTTTGCCCAATACTGTACCAGAGGACACGTATGGACCTAGTGTCTGACAATTATCAAAGGTTGTCTGAACATCCCTAAGATAATGAGACGCAAAATATTGAATTAGTTCTCCAATATGTGGATTCAATAATTTCCTTGAGGGCTGAAATTCTTTTTAAAAGCTAATGAAGTCGCCACTGCCCTGACTTCATGAGCCTTCACTTTCAAATACCAAAGCTCTGCTCTTGACACAGCATATGAGCCTCTTTAATTTAACTCTCTCATGAAGAAGCTAGAGCGTTCTTCGTCATGGGTCTACTGGGGTCTTTAACTGAACACCACAGAGCATCAGACTTCCCTCTGATACCTCTTGTTCTTTCCATATAACACCGCAACGCTCTCACTGGGCAGAGAACTCTTTCTTGCTCGTGACCCACTACTCAGCCAAACCCAAAACTTCATTCAAAGGATCTTGGCCAAGGATTAGCTGGATTCTCATTCTTGGCCAAGAAACCTTCTTGGAATGAACACACTGCGTTGCCATGTCTCCATCCCACCTTCTTCGATATGGCCTGAAGCTCACTAACTCTTTTAGCAGTTGCCAATGCTACTAAAAAGATAGTCTTCTTAGCAAGATCTCTCAGAGAGGCTTCCTCTAAAGGCTCGAATTTGCTAGAAGTTAAATACTTCAAGACCACATCAAGGTTCCAAGCAGGTGGCCTGCATTGTGCTTGTTTCTTCGTACCAAATGACCTAATCAGATCTCGAAGGTCTAAGTTATTCGAGATGTCTAGGTCCCGCCTGTCTAAACACTGAGGTTAGCATACTCTTATAACCTTTGATTGTCGAAACTGACAAGCGTAAATCCTTCCTCAAGTATAGAAGGAAATCTGCGATTTGGGTCACAGAGGTACTGGATGAAGACACTTTCTGTTCTTACACCACTTCCGGAAATTGTCCCACTTCGACTGATATACTGTGATTGTGGAGGTTCTTCTGGCTCTAGCCACTGCACTGGCCACCTCTCTAGAATATCCCCTCGCTCTGACCAGACGTTCGATAGTCTGAACGCAGTCAGACCAGAGCGAGGGTATTCTTGTGAAACCTGTCGAAGTGGGGTTGTCTGAGTAAATCTACTCGAGGAAGAGTCCTTGGCGTATCTACTGTCCATTCCAGTACCTCTGTGAACCAACTTTGGGCCGGCCAAAACGGGCTATTAAGGTCATCCTCGTTCCTTGGCTCTCCCTGAACTTCTTCATCACTTTCCCCAGTACCTTGAACGGAGGAAAAGCGTACAGATCTAAGTTTGACCAATCCATCAGGAATGCGTCGACCGCCACTGCTTCCTGGTCTGGAACCGGAGAGCAATAGGTTGGTAACCTTTTTGTTCTGGCTGTCGCAAACACGATCTACTACTGGACGGCCCCACAACTTCCACAGGCTCTGGCAAACCTCCATGTGCAACGTCCACTCCGTCGAGAGAAGTTGTTCTCTTCTGCTCAACAGGTCCGCACCCACATTCTTCTCTCCTTGTATAAATCTGGTGAGTATCACGACCTTTTCCTCTTCGCCCAAAGCAGAACTTCCTTTGCCAGATTGTAAAGGGGAAAGGAATGAGTTTCCTCCTTGTTTTCGGATGTATGCCAGAGCCGTGGTGTTGTCCGAGTTGACCTGCACCGTCTTGTCTCGAATCAACTCTCTGAAGTGCTTCAAAGCCAAGAAATTGCCATCAGTTCCTTCCTGTTTATGTGCCACTTTGTTTCTTCCTTGCTCCAAAGTCCCGACACCTCTTGAGGGCCTAATGTCGCTCCCAAACCCACCGTCCGACGCGTCGGAAAATAAGACGAGGTCTGGGCTCTTCTGCTGAAGCGACATCCCTCTTGCTAACCTGCCTGGAGTTAGCCACCACTTTAATTCCTCCTTTACTTCGGCCGGAATTAAGAAACTGGAAGGAATCCGGTTGCAATTTTCTTGGCCATGAATTCTTCAGGAAAAACTGTAGAGGTCTCATGTGCAGTCTTCCTAAGAAAGAATGAACCTCTCTAGCGAAGAGAGTGTGCCCAGTAGACTCATCCCACTCTCTTGCTGAGCATCGTCCTTCTTTAGAAAGTCCTGCACCTTCCGAATGCATTGGGCTTGCCTTTCGGGGGACGGAAAAGCCCGAAAAGTCACTGCCGATATCTGAATCCCCAAATAAACTATCTGTTGTTGGGGATCCAATTGAGACTTTCCCATGTTTACTACCAGACCTAGGTCTTTTGCTAAGTCCAATGTTTGACTCAAGTCCTCCAGACATTGACTTCTTGATTGGGATCTTATCAACCAGTCGTCCAGATAAAAAGACACTCTGATCCCTCTTAAATGTAACCATCTCGCCACATTGGACATCATCCTCGTGAACACTTGAGGGGCTGTGCAAAGGCCGAAGCATAGGGCCTTGACTGAAAGACCTGTCCGAATCACAAACCTTAGATACTTCCTGCTTCCTGGATGAATCGGAATGAAAGTATGCGTCTTGTAAGTCCAGGGGTCGCCATCCAGTCCCCTGGACGTACCGCTGCCAGTACTGAATCGTTCGTCTCCATAGTGAACTTGTCTTTTCTACGAAAAGATTCAGTTGACTTACGTCCAGCACTGGCCTCCAACCTCCCGAGGACTTTGCAACCAGGAACAGACGGTTGTGTAAAATCCCGGAGATTCGTGATCCAGAACAGGCTCTATGGCTCCTTTCTCTAGCATGGAAGCTACTTGCTCCCACAGAGCCGCTTTCTTCACTAAATCGTTGTAATTTGCCCCGAGGGCTCTCGGAGATGTTGCGAGAGGAGGTCTCTTCAAGAAAGGAATCTTGTACCCTTCCCGAGCTACGTTGACAGGCCAGGATCTGCCTTCATATCTTGCCAAACTTCCCAGAAACCTTGAAGTCTGGCTCCCACTGTCGTCTGGAGGACTGAGTTCTCATTCTTTAGAGGGGGTCTTGGCTCTCTTTTAGCGGGTACTCTCTTACCCCTCAAGCGGGTCGAGCGAATGTCCTTCCTCAAAAGGGCTGTTGCGAAGGCCTAGTATCCTTTGGAGTCTTCTTCACCAACTTGGGTGGTAAGAACTTCTTAACTGAAGACGAGAGAAGATCTTGAGTGGCCTTCTGAGAAAGGGAGAGAGCTATATCCCTAATCACCTCTGAAGGAAACAGCTGTTTCGAAAGAGGAGAGAACAGCAACTCCGATTTCTGAGAGTTAGAAACTCCTTTTGAAGCGAAAGAACACAACAGCGATCTCTTCTTAAGTACTCCTGCTGTGAATAACGAAGCCAGTTCATTCGTTCCGTCTCTCAGAGCCTTGTCCATGCAGGACATAATGCTCTTAGCTGTTTCTAAATCCTGCGAATCCTCTTCTTCTAGGGAGTTTCGCTAGTGCTCCCCAAAGACCAATCCAGGAATTGAAGACTTCGAAAGTCCTAAAAATCCCTTTAAAAAGATGGTCAAATTCTGAAAGACGTCCACCAGACCTTAGCAGACCTGTAACGCCTGTCTGCGTGAGCTGTCTACTATACTGGAGAAGTCCCCCTGGGAGGAGGCAGGTACTCCCAGGCCTAGACTTTCTCCAGTAGCGTACCATACTCCTGATTTAGCAAAGCTAACTTAGCTGGTGGAACAAAACCCAAAAGAGTATTTTCCCGCTTCTTTCTTATCCTTCATCCAGTCATTCACACGTTGAAGGGCCTTCTTCGCCGAAATTGACATCGTCATTTTAAGGAAAGAGGACTTCTTTGGAGTCCTAGTCTTGGAAAAACTGTGATAAGGGGGATAACGGAGCTGTCGGTTTAAATTCCCCCTCAAAAATAGCAATAAGACGTGAAGTCAGAACCTTATAATCTGAAGAAGGTTCGTATTCTTTTCCTCAATTAATTCCAATTCCTCTTCTGCTGAGAAATGTCTTGTAACTCATTGTCGTGTTGACGCTTCGTTGACGGAATAGCGTCCTGCCGCCTGCGTCCTGCGGCTACCGAGGAGTCGGCGTCCTGCCGCCTCTCGATGTCCTGCCGCCTGCGTCCTGCGTCCATCGTAGACACGCCTGCTTCCTGTCGCCTGCGTCCTGCGTCCACAATTGGTCCCGCGTCCTGATGTTTGCGTCCTGCTTCTTCCGAAACTATTTTCTTCCTGTGTTCTGCGTCCTGCAAAACCAAGCGATCGCTTGTCCTCCTAGCGCCAGTGCGCCCTGAGTCCTCGGCGAACGCGTCCTTGTATTCCCTTTAAGAAGACTTAATGGGAAGGAAATCGTCCTTACGCCTCGAAGATGCTTGCTCAGGCGCATCCCAGGACTTCGCCAGAACTGCCAGCTTGGACTGCATTTCCCTTAAGAAACCCTTCGTACTATCCTCCTGAATGGTAGACGACAAAGGCGGAGGATTACGAGCGGGACTGCGACCTAACGGAGAGCGATCTTGTACTCTACCCGACGGAGGAGAAAGACGAGGGGAAGATACACAAGAAGATGGAGGAGATTCTCCCATCGAAATACCAGGCCGAGAAGGACGTATAGCGCCAGTGCGCCCTGAGTCCTCTCTAGCACGAAAAATCCTTTTGCCTTCTTGATCGGCACTGCGTCCCGTCTTCCGAGGAGGACAACACCTCAGGACTACTCCAAGCCTCACGATCTTGAGCCTGTCTCTCAGAAAGCAGTTGATGTCCTGAAAGTACCTCTTGAGGGGCGGGGGCGAGACACCACTGCATACCGACGTTCTCGATCGGAAGTCGAACCTTCCGAGGACGCACACTTCCCAGTTACGCCTTTTCTCTGCGGACGCAACTGCAAAAAAAAAACAGCCTGGGAACTTGCAACAGGACTGTTCGAAGGGACGCCTGACCGTGACAAAACCTCTCTCGCCTCCCTTCGACTGTCGACATGCCTTCTCCCTTGGGTCTGGGAGCTTGACAGAGGTCTAGGTCTAGGAGCACGAGAGAGACGATCAGACGCCCCCTCCACTACACTTTCACTGACATCGAAAGCACTAACTCTATCTGTAAGTCGCTGTATCTGGTCGCCCATGGACGCAAGGGCAGCGAACACCTTCACAATATTTGTATCGTTCGCCTCCTCCGATACAGCAGCGGGCGCAGGAGATACCTGGGGAGAAGGAACTACCAACTCTACATTAGAAGGAGCTGGAGAGGAAATACATTCACTCCTTTTACTAGAAGAATTTGACTTCTCACTACGAGAAACAGACCTCCTTACACGATCTTTCTCAAGTCTCTCAACATATTTCATAAATATCTTCCATTCCTTCTCTGATAAATTCTCACATTCAATGCATCTATTCTCCCAAGTACACAACATTCTCCCTACCACTTCTTACAAATGGTATGAGGGTCGACCGAAGCTTTCGGCAATCTTACCTTACACCCCTCTTTTACACACACTCTAAACATACTCCCAGTATCAGACATCTTTAAAGAACAATCCAAAGCGAATGCCAAGCTAACGTTTCCGAGTACAATACCAAAAATCCATGAAAAGTCAGCAACGAGAATGAAAATCCTAGCAGGGAACCACCAACAATGTTGCCGGTTCGGCTGGCAGAGAAAATCTGGCCCAATTGGGAACGGTTCCTAGCGCTAGCGCCACGGTAACGGGGTGGTGGTTGCCTGAACTACTAATAGGTTACTAGCGTTTGCCGCGAGTTTTGAAAATTTCTGCCAGGTGGAACAGAGAATATAGCTATATATATACCTGCCAGGTAAGTGTCATACATTAAATGAAACTATTAATATTTGAAAATGATCATCTAAATGGGAATTAACATTGCTACTTAGAAACTCCAGAGACCTACATCCATTACCTTTGTGTCAGCTTTTCTGATGAAGCTTGACCTATGTGTAAATGGAAGTTCATCAGACTACATACTATAGCATCAACTTAAACTTCATTCTTTCTTTAATAATTATTTATCATATAAAAATGTGTTTTTTTTTTCTCAGATAAAAAAAATGCAGTATTACAGAAATTTCAGTCATTGCAATACCCATTATAAAAACCATGTTTCACATTTGTGTACACAATTCAAAACTCAGCAGCACAGACTGACATTGCAACTACAAGTAAATTAAAGTATTTTTACTTGACAACCTCGAGTCACTTCTATCCTTCTAGGCAACTACAAATAAAATTTACCTATTCAATTACGTCCAAATTGCAATTATTTTACTCTAGCCTTGTTCAACTAATATCACTCATAAGACTACATAAAAAACTTTTATTTGAATAAGAAAAAAAATTAATTATTAGTGTATTTTAAGATTTAGTTTTTATAGAATTAAAAATAAAAATCCTATTTCATAATCAAACTCCTTTATATTTTACTGATATCTGATAGTTTTCTCAAAGGAACAATCAAGAATATGCTTTCAGATCATACTGAAAGCTGCACAAAGTTCAAACAGCAGTTTTACCTCAATAGCTCGGTCAGGCTCTTGTATAGACATGTATGCATCTCCAAGAAGCAAATAACTCTGAGGTGTAGGGTTCTTCTCTACCACCTCTCTGTAAATGTGCAAAACATGTGTATATGAATGCAAAAAGACATGTATGGATGAACCAGCTGAGAAATAAAAAAAAGTTGTAAATGAACTCTACAAGTATCCTATTTTCTTTTGAACTATTACTAGCTGTCTAGTTGAGGTCTATCCCCACTCAAGTTAAGTTTATCTATTTCAAATACATACAGCTGAACTGTTCACATTTTTAAATAATGTATGTCATTACCATAGTAAAATTTAACTGGAAATATGTAAAAGAACAACTTTCAATGAAGACACTTCTCAACAATTCTGTGATCATAATTATCTGATTACTCACTATTGGGCAACTATCAACCATTTACAACTTACTTGTAACAGGAAGCAAACATACGCTTATCCTTCAGGTGGTTGAGATATATAGAAGCCATTTTATCCCTTGCCTCCAAATAATATTGTTGTCCCGGGCCAATATTGCGCAGCATAGATAATGCATGTTCTACATCCCCACGCTGCAGTGCTAAGTCCCAGACTGGCAATATTTAAACCTGACTTCTTCTCAGTTCCCTGATAGACAAAATAACAAATCATATACTTGTGCTAGATAAAGCAAGATAATCTCCAAGAGTGGATTCATAGTTACATGAGTCTTCCCTGATATAAGCAATACTGAATTAGCTTAATATCAACTAAGAAATATCTACAAACTTTGCGCAACTTTATATACATGAAGGCCTGCCCTGTGAGTTTAAAATTTTACACACCTCAACACTTCTGTACTATCAGCTAAATAATTATGATTACTTTTCTGCTATGATAACATTTTATCAATCGATACCGACTGAATGTTAAGAGTAACGACAGGTTACTGTAGGTCAAAAACTATGTGAAACTGCTGTCAGGTGTAAGATACTAATAAAACATCCAAGTGCATGCTCTAATACAAGGGTTTTTAACAGGGGTATCCATACCCCTTGGGGGTATGAGAACCACAAGCTGGTGGTGTGAGATTTGATCTCTGGATATTTGTATATATTTGATATAAATGTGTCAATGTATACTGGGGACATTTTGTAAATAAATAACTATATACATAAAACTATAAATGCTTTTGATTTTCTTGTATGTTCTATTCCTAGCTATTCATACCTAAGTATGTATTAAACTAAGTATATTAAGTTATATGTACTGTCAACAAATAGGACTTAAGTGGACTTACATGAAGGGGGTATGGAAGTATACTGGGCAATTCATCAGGGGGTCTGGAGTCATACCTAAAGGTTTCAAGAAAAACCCCAGTCTTTTTGTTACTGACCAGAAAGCAAAGTGTCTGTTAAGATGTGTGAGCTACTGTGCATGAAAATATTTAACGACTAAGTTTGTGGCACAGAGAAGCTCATAATCCTTAAGTATATGTACTCTCATAACTAAAACACATATGTATCATTAAATACAAATTGGAACAGAAAAAAAACTTAAAAGTGTTAGCTTATGAATAATGGAAAATTTCAAGAATGATAATGAAAACTGGCAATACAACAGAAAGGAAATGAGCTACAGAATCCTTAACATAATTGTTAACAGCACTGACATAAAAGAAATGTAATATAGGAGACTGAAGCAAAAAATGAGTCCAGGTGCCAGAAGTTGTTAGCCTACCATTATTTTTTTGTCTGTTTGACCAAAAACCAAGTCTGGGGACATTGAAGATTGTCAACATAATCATATATATAGAACAGATGAACTCAAGATGAAACAAACTTGTCTTACTGAAACTCAGTCATTGCCTGTGTCATAATCTTAGCAGCTTCCTCAGGCTGATTATTCAACCTGTAGGCATCACAGAGTTCAAGAAAAATTGACACTCGATCTGGCAAGGTCATTTCAGCTTTGTTACGGGTACCTTTTGTTGCTGTAAAAAAAGAAAAAAAAAAATGTCAAAAATAGCTTTCAAATTTTGTAAAAGTGACATATTAATAGCATATTCAGTAATTCTCAGCAGTAAATAACTACTCCAATCAATGTAAACAAACACTGGCTATCTTTCATCAAAATCAGCTTTATTGGGGGCAGGTGATTTCAGTGGAACCCCCTTATTCGCGAGGGATCCATACCATGCTGAGACAACTCCTTTCTTATGACTGACAAAAACATTGGAAACATTCAGGATGCAAATGTGGGTTGTAATGAAACACAACTATTGGTAAAGGAAGGTAATTTTGCATTTCGTTTTAGGAAAATTTTCAACAGATAATTCATGGTTAAACAAAAAAGGGTAATCTACAGTAATTTTAAATACTTTTTAAATTACTAACTTGAATACTTACTAGTTGGTCTTGTATTAGCAAGACTGAGACAAGACTTCAGAGTTTTTATAGCTTCAGCATATTGTCCTTCTTTTTTCAGAACTCTTGCACGTACGAGATGATAAGTAGGCTGCTCTCGTACCTTTAAGAAATGAAATGCTGAAGAATTAACAACTTTATTCAACGCTAAGCACTCAAAATATTAAAAACTATTGTTCTAATATCAAAAGCTAGAATGATAAGCAATATTTCAACAATACAAAAAAATACTATTTTTGTTTTTACTTACTTCAAAATTGTAAGAAAGTCCTACTTCCAAAGAGAGTTGTGCTTGTTTATAATTTCCTTGATGGAGTTGAATTTGTGCCATCAATAAATGGGCTTCTGCACTGGTGGAATCTAAGAATAAAAGATTAGATGTTTAACTATTAGATAGAATGATATTCACAAATTTTAATCTCTTGTGTAACAAACAGTTGACATGCAGATTTCATTGCTCCAGTTTGCACAAAAATACCATGAATGAACATTTACATTCAGTCCCTCCCACACCACACATCCCCAAAGGAATTAATGTAATGGTCTTGTTACGCAACTATGCAATACTGTATGGGACGATAACTATAGGCATGACAAAAAATGTTCTAACCTTGAATAGAGTCATCATTAGCACCATCTACCTTGGTTGTAAGGATTTATTACTTGCGATGAACTTGTCTGTTGCAATGTTAATATGAACTAAAATGAGTAATGATTCATAAAACTGACTGTTACTTGCAAAAATATTTATTCATGTTTAATTAATTAAATATAACACACTTACCAATATTATCTAAAAACATTTTGCAAAGAAGTTGCTGCTGTTTTTACATCACCAGTTATGAACTTAATTCGAGCTGACAGTATAAGAGCTGCTAACAGAGCAGGGCAAGCTCGTGTGATAGCTTCTAAAACCAGTAAGATGCGGTTCATTATTGGAGGCATGTTACTTCCTGCTGCACCAGTTGGACTAGGCTACAAATAAAGAAAAAATTAATAATAAAAAAAAAACAATCTGGCATTTTAACAAGCTAGATTCAGTTCTATAAGCAATGACATTTAGAACTGAAATTAATGGCACTTATCAGATTTTTTTAATTATAGATCTATAAACAATCAAATAATTTTTGGTTATGCTCAAGACAAATATGGCATACTTCAGTTATCAGACATAAGTAATGCACTTGGTTCTTGGGTGTTGGGTAACCAAATAAGTGGTATGGGAAAATCTGTCAATAATCTTGTCATTTTCTTTGCCCATTTTTTGAGACAAAAGATGTAAGCTGACAAGTAGTATGGATAACTTTGGCAATATGTATTTTTCTGAAGTTCTTATTCAGATTATAATTTCAGTTTTATTGTTAAGAAAAACTATAATAAATACAATAAAAACCAAACTTACTTGATTAGGAAACATACAGCAAGGCCTCATTGGCAATCAGAAGAAGGAAATCTGGATTTAAGGCAGCAAGATAAGTAGCTCCAAAAGACAGGGTGCGGTAACTTTTGAAGTGGTTCTCTATAGCTTCATTCAACAATTCTGAAATTGATATTAACCCTCTTAGTTACTAGGTCTTTGCAAGTTCTTCATACCCCTGAGCTAAGAGTGAGACAAAGAATAGCTTAAATGTACTCGGTCTGACTAGCTGTAAAGTTATTATTCTGTTATGATGCTCCTTCTGGTGCCACTTTAAGCAAATACTTTTACTTTATTGTAGGTATGGTTAAAGGGTTGTATGTAACTCAGTACATATATACAGTGAAACCTGAAAACTTAATTACAATATGCAAAAATAACTCAATTGCAAAAATTTAACACCATTTCCCATTCACCTAAAATCTTCTCCGAGGGCTGATTCTTCATGCGTCCTAACACAGCAGACAGGTACAGAATATCTGGTGAAGTGCCTAAACTCCTCTGAACCTGAAATATAGTCCTTTTATAATAAAATGAGATTTTATTTATATTTACCAAGTAATTAAATAGCTAAGAACTTCTAAGTACTGACAGCTAAAAGTTTAAAATCTCGGTAGCGATTCTTTTGTTTTGGTGCAGGCAGGTATCCCCCATAGGTAAACAATGTAGCTAACGAGATCAATTTATTTACGCCCTATCGTCCATGTGGGGGCATAAGTAAATTGAGCTCATCCATGAGAGGGGAGGTGGGTGGGCTCTCCCATTCTGTATTTACTTGGTAAGTATGAATAAAATCTCATTTTATTATGAAAATATCATTTTTATGTAAGTAACTTATCAAAGTAATTACAAAGCTGATTGCCACACTGCTAGGTGGGATTCATGGATGGAAAAATTACTGCAATTTATAACTGATAATGACATGTGAATAGAAACAATTTTGCTAGCATTAACACAGTGCTTGTTGTTTCCTTACCTGTTAAAAGAGCTATAGCAGTAAATACTGCCTCTGGCACAGGTCATCTAAACTAGCAGAGGTGTGGTGTCAGACCAAGGGTCACCTACTACATAGTGGGGGCCTTACAGCAAGGAATTCACCAAGCACTAGTAAAGCACAGACATTGCCACTGCCCTGGGCACACTACCATTAATAACAAAAAGCCAGACTACCAAATGCAGTATGAAAGACGATGCTCACAATCCAAGACGCCTTTCCGATGGTTGTCTTTTGTTACCAGGGAGGCACTGACAGATGCGACTGAGAAGACGACTGTCTGCAGGCAGACCCCACCAATCTCCCTTGGGCCTCCAGTATGACTTCTCCCAGGTGTGGGGGTGTGTGTCAGGGAACTTTGCCCAGGAGAATTGGCAGGATGGACAGCCAGCTGCTCCACCAACACTGCACTTTCCTTTCTTTTGAGAAGAACATGCACTGACTCCCCCAACTGAGCCATAGAGTTAGCTAACAACTCAAACTTACTTTCGAACCTCACTTCAAGGTGGGCAATGGGACTGGGTTCAGAAACATGGGAGCTGGGTAAAGGATTAGGTGGTATAGATGAGACACTGGGTTTAGGAGATAATACAGAAATAACAGACACATCAGATAAGGATTTTAACGATGCCTGACTAGCTAACGATCTTTTGTATCAAGCAGTCACCTTACGTAGCCTATCTTTCTACAATTTAGACAAATGAGAAGACAAAGTCTCCCACTGCTTTGACCCCTACACTTTGTACATACCGTACACATGTCGTACTTGGCAGATGTCAACTGTGCCCTGCAACCCTTGTTATAGTAACGGGTACTTGTCACTTGTCAGTCAGACATAGTCAGTGAAAAGCAAAGTCAAACACAAAGAAACAAGTTCAAAAAATTCTAATGCCTGACTAAATAACCAAAATCCAACGACTAAAAAAAAAAAGAATCATAAGATACTTCACTGATAGTCCTGAACAACTGGTAAACAATTGATGGATATCCTAATTTAAAGAGCGGCTACTTACAACCTTTGTCAGAGGCTGGCAAAAATAAATTTAGCTCACTTGCTACTTTGTTTACCTATTCCCCCTGTTGTGGGCTGGGATACCTGCCTACACCAAAACAAAAGAATTTCTACCGCGATTTCACATTTTAGCTGCCGGTACTTAGGAATTCTTAACTATGTAATTACTTGGCAAGTTACTTTATGACTACAACTTACCCAAGTGGTTAAGTTACGGACAGCTACCAAGGAAACCTACTCAATCATTTCATTTTAGATAAAGGTTACTTTACAATGTAAACAAACACATTATCAGATTTTAACAAAATGTATTCCTTCACCTTGTTCACTCAAACTCATAAGAAAAGGATATTACCTCCTTCAAGAATTCTAATTGTTGCTCAGCAATATATACTTGTCCCTCCAACAACTGACATGAAATTATGCCTGAAAATAAAATTTAAAAATAATTATTTTTGTAATTTCCATTCAATTTAAAATACAGCATTAACTTATTAAATTTTAGAGAAATAACTGCAAAATTAATTACTTCAAAAATGTTTAAAATACAGTATATACTGTATAGTTTAGCCTAACAAAAACATAGCTAATTGCAGTAGATCTACCTATGTACTACGTAGGTATGCATAAAAGATATGTAAAATAAATAAAATTAATACAAAATAAAAAACCTCAAATATCTGTGTGTGTGTGTGTGTGTTAAAGTATTATCCAGTACAGTATGGAGTTTTACATATAATCATAGACAATTAAACATGTTCTAATTCTATGTTAAGAAATCTGGTTTTGCTATGATAAAATTCATCAATTACTAAAATGCACTCAATCAGAATAAGGAAAACAGAATTAAATGCACATCATAAGACATGTTTACCTGTTAAAGCAGCTACAGATGACTCATCTAACTTGGTAGCATTTTTATAGTATTTTGTGGCTTCCTTATTGCGTCCTTGCAACAGACACTGGTACCCAACTTCAGTCAAATACTCAGCACTTGAAGTATCAACTTTGGCTGCTTTGCTTGCCATCATGAAGGTCTCTTCAAGAACAAGTCGATTCCTTCCACACTGTTATATTAAATCAAACTTTTACCTATATTGTAACATCAAGGGTATAATTTTAAGACTCCAAATTAAAACATGTGATCAACAGATAAAAGCAAAAAGCAAAATAAAACTGCTTCACTAACCAAACGCGAGAAAAGCTGAGCCATGTGAATAAACAATGATGCATTGTTAGGTTCGCTTTTATCCATTTCACTATACAAGTTTCGCAGTCCCTGAGCAGTGTCCTCAAAATTTCCTTGTCGACAAAGAGTGTAAAGATTTTTATATTTCATTGCCTCAATATTATGTGGCTCCACTTGCAGTACTCTGTAAAAAATGTAAAGATTTTTATACTTCATTGCCTCAATATCATGTGGCTCCACTTGCAGTACTCTGTAAAAAGTCAAACTGATTAAAAAAGCTGTAGGCAAAACTTGAACAGATCACCACATTCTATGTAGATATTTGGGAGAGCTCTCCCTTTCTTATGGTGCGGTTTAACTTGAACTGTGTGAAAGCATATCAATTTTAACTTTAACCATCTTTAAGTCAGTGCGTCCTACAAACCCTCCCTATAGCATCAAGAAAATAGTTAAAAGGTTTTGACTCCTATGCCCCCAGTATTTCCCGTCACTGAATCTATGAATGTCAATAGGGATTACATCTTGTTTCATCAAACTATACTCTTTTACTTCTGGCAAAATATAGTTGGTCAACCAGTCCTCAAAAATCTGAAGTGTCAACCATGCCTTCTTGTTGGATTTCCAGATGACAGGAGTTGACCCTTCCAAATGCCCTTCAGTGCCCTTGGATTCTCTTAGCTTGAAATCCCCAGCTTTAGGCCCAAGAAGCAAATTCAGTCTCCCTTTGCTAACTTTGTGGCCTGGTGCTGTCTTCTCCTCCTTGGCAATGTATGTTTGGGTAAGCATGCGTTTCCAGAACAAACCTGTCTCACCTACATTAAACACCTGTTCAGCACAGTAATTAACCTCCCTGATTACCTCTGCCAATGCACTAGGAAATTCACTTATACTGCTTTTTCATCGCCACTGGCGGCTTCCCCTTGCACCCATAAGGTTATGCAAATTTGCATGGGCCTTAAACTGCATGAACCAACCTTTGCTAGCCCCAAACTCTTCACTCTTACTCCCTTCCCCTTTTTCCTATTGTAAAGGACTGACGGTTTGTATATAATGCATATGAACAATAAAAATTTCATACAAGTGATTTACTAAAAACAGGGTACTTTATACGTAATAATTCATAGTATGTATACAGTACTACTGTGCTCAAAATCATCGTAGTTTCCGGCATAAATCAATAAGATATAATATTCAAAGAGGACAATTTGACACTAAGTATGTCTAGAAGATTATTATAAATATTGAATTTCAACGCATACAACAAAGGTTAATTTCAATTACAAAATTTTTTTTAGAGAAATCATACCTATTGGCAGCATCTAAACACTGGTCCCAGTTCTGCTCAGCCAAACACACTTTCATTTTTTCAATTAAAGGAGCAGCAAATCCAGGATATGCAACTACAAGAAGATTCAAAGTTTCCATGGCTTCAGCATATGACCCACGATTTTCATAATGCTTTGATTTTCCAAAAAGAGCATCCATATGGCGAGGAGTTCTGAAAATCAGTAGGAAATACAAATGCTAAATAGGAGAGATAAACTTGCTCAACTAACTGTATTGTCCATAACTGCAACTTAATACCTTAGAGGTGCAATACTAACTATGTATGTATCAAAGTACAAATAAATGTTGAACAAAAATTAATATTAGCTCCAGAAAATAACTTAAAAACTCAACAGCAAGCAGGTACTTGGGATGTACACAAAGGTGCTAACTTACTTTTGAAGGACAGTATCAAAGTACTGAAGTGTATTCTTGTTCTTACTGTCTTTTCCAGCCATAAGTTCAACCCATCCTTTGAGTACCATACCCTCTTCATGCTCAGGATCTAATTTCAGCAGCCTATCGACATACTCCCTGGCTTTATCAATCCTTGATGACAACAACAGGAAAAACATGCTTGCATAGTAGAGAGGCTGGAAGTTAAATGTACAATTACATAATTATGTTTTAACTTGTCTGGTTTACAGTACAATGTCTAATAAATATAACCTATACTTTTCCTCCATTATGCGCATAAAGTTGGGCAGTGTTACATACACTTACACATTTCAAGGATACAAAATCACACTCCAATGAATTCTCCCATTAGTCAGATTATGCAATGTTTTTATATTCTTCATTCTTATAACCTCAAAAATAATTCATTTTAAATAATGCACACTACCTCACTGCTGCACATAAGGCCTACCATCATCTACTCTCATTCATTGTAATTGATAAGAACATCCATGTGAGTGTTAGGAATACAACAGAAGTCTGTGAATGAATATGTAGGGACAATTAGATAGGAAAATCCACTGGTAGAAATATGTAGAGTGAGGGTAGAGTTATGGTAGATGGAAGTCAGAAGGAGGTAGTAGAAGTGTAGTAGGAAAAACACTGAAGCATTAGCAGTTTGGAAAAACGAAACTAACGAGGCTACCAGGTCATCTAACATGTCACACTTAGTTGTATTTTTCTGGATAATAAGCATGATACTGTTTTGCCTTTTCCTGTGTTTTCTTAAAGCTCACACTTTGTACTTCAACATTTTCTGCTTGTCCAAATTTACACTTATTAGACATAGTGATTATTGTAAGAAATGTATCTCACTGGCTTATCAAGATAATGACTTCAACTTGGCTATGCCTCACTTTCCATGTTCAAGTAATATGATCATCCAGGTAAGTCAACATATAGCCAAGGTTTATTGTTGCAAGGGTAAAATTTATACAGCATTATGTAAAACTGTACATAAAAACTAAAGCCTTACAAGATTAACAAAAAATTAAATATGTGAAAAAGACATACCATTTCTGAAGCCCGTTTTCTCTCTTCCTTCAATTTTGCATCTAACTGAGCAACAGCTTCTTTATCAACAACTTGACATCGCCGATGGGCATAAATCAGTGCTAACAAAGCACCTAGCATTACATCTCTTTCATTCTGTAATGTTAAAAAAAATATGTAAATTTAAAATACTAAGGTTATATCATTTACAAAATAAAAAAAAATCTTTTAGGCCACCTCAGTAGTCTCATAAAACTACTTAATAGTTATGGTCATACGTACACAAGATATAGTAAGAAGTAATACAATAAAAAACATTTTTTGACGTAGGAAAAACTTATTTTTGGTAGTCACTGTTTAGTCACTGTTGAGTCCTCATGGAGTCACTCTTCCATGGTCTCACCAGAGCTTCATGGTGACCAGACTAATGTCAAAGAATTCTCTTTTACCTGGTCTTGTGGCTGGGTATTGTGTCGTAATGATAAACATTATAACATGTGATGGAGTATAAATGGACTCAGGATAAGAGGGCACTTTCTCTTATCCTCAGCAAATCCTGAACCCAGTTTACCTACGTCTAAAAACCCACAAGAAGTGGCTATGTGCATAAGCGACATCATATTGTTTAAATAAGACCAGAAACAGACCTAGATGCCATTACTTTCTGTTGGTCAATGCAGGATGATCCCTTACCAAATCCCATGCCTGTTCATCAGGAAAGTAGGAGGGTTTTGAGGACTCAACAGAAACTACCAAAATAGGTTTTTTCCTATGTCAAAAATCACAATTTTTAAAAGTATATAGGTAAGTGGTATTTTTCTTAATATACAAACCTTACTTCCTTTACATTAGGAATTACTTTCAACAATTGCTGGAAAACAGCCGTTGAACTTTCAAACAAGGTAGTAAGTTAGTTAACTACCATCCGGTAGTCGGGAGTCCTGTCCTGATAAGATGTAAACATTCCAATTTCCTTTAGGCACAGGTATCA
The DNA here is from genome assembly GCF_015104395.2 of Macrobrachium nipponense. NCBI lineage: Eukaryota > Metazoa > Arthropoda > Malacostraca > Decapoda > Palaemonidae > Macrobrachium > Macrobrachium nipponense. The sequence continues at coordinate 33,193,823 of NC_061104.1, forward strand.
GATTGAGGGGTGGCATGAGGTGGGCAATAATGTAAAGGACCTTAGGTTTTTCCTGTTTTCAGCTTTTATGAATGGTGAATATAAATTGATCTGATAAACTTGTAGTATTGTGTTCACAATGTAAAAGTTACGCAAGTAACTTACACAAATGAGGTAACACAGCAGTCTTCTAAAGTCTGAATATCAACCTGTGAGTACTCGCAAGATTTTGAGAGAGAGAGAGAGAGAGAGAGAGAGAGGCGCGTACCTCTCGTTGTACCTCTTAGCGACTTATGATCTGAGTTCATGTCTATAGGGATTGCTCAGTAAGTGAAAGTACTTACTTGTGGTACTATTCATTAATATTACTAGTAGTGTTATCTTCATTAACAATGAATTGGGTTGAGAGATATCTCCCCTTAATTTAGAAACCGCAAAGGGAGCATGGTGTTGTTACGAAAGGCTTTTAACAGTTTTTGACCAAGTAACAACATTACGCATACAGTCCACTTAGTCCATCCAATTCTACTATTTTTTGCCACAGTTTGTATAGTGTAGGACCAATCTAAGTTTAGTCTAATGCAGTTATAGGCAGTAACAGCTAGAGAAAACATCAAATAAAATAAAACATAAACTATACGTCTCAATGAAACTTTGTTACTGCTGTGTAAGCATAATTCACACATAAGAAAGAGTGACCCAATCAACCATAAAAAAAAAAATGTACTCTAAATGAAAACACAAAAAGGTAAGGCAATAATAAATGACATAGACCTCCTGAGGCCTGCTATACAAACAATGATGCAATTTCAGTTAAATTGATGAAACCCAAGGTTGATGAACAAGTCTCTTGAAAGAAATGGTTTGCTTGTCATAGGAACAAACACAGTAATATTTTCCTTTGGCACTGTAGGCAATGGCAAATTTAAGGGGGGGGGGGGGGGGGGGGGGGGGGGGGGACATGGTCACGTGGCCCTAATGGATATGAATAATAGAACATTGTTTTCTTTCAGTAAATTATTATAAGTAATAAACATTTGCTTAGTTAATTATTATTTCAACGACAACTAAAACATCCACAATTACTATTGTGTATTTGTGTTAGCACACATATATAAATAATATTGATATATGTATAAATATACCATTGTCTGTACATGTTACATATTTATATGATAATCTTCAGTGCCATCCCCATCCCTTCATGAAAGATTCCTAGATCTGCCACTAACTGTAGGTCATTCAAACCAAATGGTGTGGTGGAAAACATTGATACACAATTATTTTCATAACACTGTCCTTGGCAACAGCTTCCATAAACAGTATCTGCCCTTGCTAATCTGCTTACTAATTGTTAATACTTTTTATAAATGTTTCCAATAATAATTCTTGAAGCTTAGGAAAAAGATAGTGCATTAAATATCTACTACCAACTTACCTGTAAAGGTTGCAGCTGTCTGATTGCCTCCTGAATATGCCCCTGAAGAAGATGAGCTACAGCTGAATAGAAACTGTATCTCTCATCTCTTCCAAACTTTTTAGATGCAGCAGCGCATTCATTTTGCATTGCTTGATAATACTGCTCCCTTCCATAATAGTGGATTTTCCCCTAAAAATCAAAATGATAAAAATGGGTTACTTGATAATAAACTTTGCAAAATAAGAATGAATTTCCTAGATCTGGATTAGGTAACCTTCCTCTGCATACTGGAAAAACTTCTCTTTACAACAAAAAATTATACTTTGCCAAATAACAGTTCAATTGCCAAGTCCTTTACAATAGTAGTCAAAATATCTGTAATTATAGAATTGGAACACAGACTACTTTTCTCACTTGTGAAAAATACTAAATTCCTTATATATTAAGAATACGAAACTCTAGTAAAATAAAAAATTCTGTAGTAAGATACCATTACTAGGGTAAACAACCGAGTGGACTAGCTGCGGCCACCCTAACTGTATTCGGACCCACCTTCAGAAAAAGTGCTTTAACACGTTCTGAAACCGGCGATGGGGACCAGTCATGAGTGATAGATAGTACTAGGTCATGGGAGCAACATCTAGAGTCATGAGACTCGTGACTGGGGCCCATCTCCGGTGTCAGGACGTGTTAAAGTACTTTTTCTGAAGATGGGTCCGCTAGGTTGTTTACCCTACTGAGTATGGGTTCTTAGCAAAATATTATAATTCAAATTAGCCACGACTTTTAAAAGTTCTTTTAAACTGATTAAACAACCTTAACTAGGCTAACAGTACTTTTGAACATTCACTAAATGGCATTTTAGTAAAATTAAGACAAAATTCTATACTCACCTTGAACAAAGTATCAATTTCGGACATCGTTGATGAGATTATGATGGCGAAAATTCAGTGCATTAATGTCATCTCCTACTGCTTGGAAAGTCCAAATTGGTGTCGTGGCTTCATCAAGAGTCCTTTCAAATTTATTTCTTTACATTTCTCATACTAACCGCGCATTGCAGTCTAATACCTGAGTAATATTGCTTGAACTTTCTGTGATGTTAAGCGAAACCACTAGTTGAAGGCAGAAGCACATATATTTACACTTGGAATTCGGCGTTCTTCTTCTTTCCTAACAAAGAGCGTTACCATGGCAACGTATCATCATTATCCACTGATCTCTAATTCCGCATTAAAAATCGCGAACTTTAACACTATTACTGAACGATTCTTGAGCTATTGGTCCTAATTATGGCACATTATAAAGGTCAAATAGATAGATACATCTATATCTATGGATACACCTGTGTATATCAAAATAGACACATACTTTTTATGCTGATTTCCGGACACCGGTAAGAGCGATGACCCGCCATCTTTTGCCATCCACTCAAGTGATTTTAACAGAATTTTTCGAACATAACTATTTCTCTGTATCCTCCAACTCATTACTTCTCAATTAATTTCTGAAGCACAGCACATCTAATGTTTGACGATGCTACTGATAATTATCATAAAAGGTTATGATAATTTAAGTACATGTCGTTAATGAAATAATAGCGCAATTTAGCTAAAAATGACAAGCACTAAGGCGCTTTTAGTTATTAAGCGCTTAAAATATTGAAAATAGGGAGTTGGACAGCAGGATAAAGGGATCCAGAAACAGAGTATACAATGATTAAATGGTCAGATTAGGAAAAAAACCAAAGTTGCATTCAGACAACGGTCAGAGATGTTGGACAGCATGAAAGTAAGTGACATTGAAAAACATCATTCAGCACCTTAACAGCATTGTGAAAGAATGTAGTTTTTAAAAAAATTGCCGATATCAAAAGCTCGCAGATGAAGTGTTATTCACACATCCACGCATCTTCTTCTTCTTCTTCCCAGCTTTATCCCTATTCAGGGTCGCCGTTTTTAATGAGTCTCTTCCATCTACCTCTGTCCCGTGTCATTTCCTCCCCTACTCCCTTCTCCCTCATATCATCTCTAATGCAATCTCTCCACCTGGTCTTAGGTCTTCCTCTCCTTCGTGTTCCATCCACCTCCACGTCCATCACTTCTCTTGCCATGTGTTGTTTATTTGTTTGTATGGTGTTTTTACGTTGCATGGAACCAGTGGTTATTCAGCAACGGGACCAACGGCTTTACGTGACTTCCGAACCACGTCGAGAGTGAACTTCTATCACCAGAAATTCACATCTCTCACTCCTCAATGGAATGGCCGAGAATCGAACCCGCGACCACCGAGGTGAGAAGCAAACACCAAACCAACCACGCCACTGAGACACTTTGCCATGTGTTGCTCTTCTCTTCTCATCAGGTGGCCATACCATCTTAACCTTCCCTCTTGGCACCCTTTGTTTGATGGCATCAGTGGCCGCTTTTACTGGTATACGTGAAGCCCCACCCCTAATATGTTTCATTTTCTAACCCTGTCCTTTTTGGTTACTCCACTCGTCCACCTAAGCCATCCTCATCTCGGTTACGTTCAACTTTTTTCCTACCCTCTGTTTTCTATCACATATGACACCAGACACCTTCCTCCAGTTGTTCAACCACACTGAATCCGTTGTTAATTTCTCTTCCATGTTCCCCTCATTGTCAATCACTGAGCCAAGGTACTTGAATTTATGAACCCTTTTGATGTTTCCTCCGCCTAATTTGATTGTTGTTTGCTGGTCGCCATCCAATTCGGTTGTCATATATTCTGTCTTTTTCCAGCTTATTCTTAAACCTCTACTCTCCAAGGCATATCACCATCTTTCAAGCTTCCCCTTCAGTTCTTCCGGTTCTCGGCCACCAAGACTATGTCATCAGCATAGAGCAGACACCATGGTGGCTCCTCCTGACATCCTCTGTTAACACATCCAAGACGATGTTAAACAGAAGTGGGCTTAGAGCAGATCCCTGATGTAGCCCGACTCCAACTTGGAAATTTTCTGTTCTTCCAACTGTAGATCTGACGCTGGTCTTTACATTTCTATACATCTCCCTGATCATTCTGACATTCTTCTCCATCACTCCTCTCTCCCTGAGACATCTCCATATTTCCTGTCGTGGTACTCTGTCATAGGTCTTCTCAAGGTCTATAAAGGCCTTATGCAAGACCTTTTGCTTCTCTCTGTACTTTCCATAATTTGACTCAGAGCGAAAATACCATCCACAGTACTAAGCCCCTTCATGAATCCTAGTTGCTGTCTACCGATGAAAACTTGCTGCCGTAATCTTTCATCCATAATTCTTTCAAATACCTTCAGTGTATGTGACATGAGCTTTATTCCTCGGTAATTATCACAACACTGTATGTCCCCTTTCTCTTTGAATATTGGGATTAATATACTTTCTCTCCATTTTTCGGGTATCGTCTCACTTTCCATAATCTTTTTCATTAACTGCCACTATGTCAATTCCTTCCTCATCAAGAGCCTTCCAGCTTCTGCAGGTATGCCATCTGGTCCCACCGCTTCACTATTTTTCATCTTTCCCAGTGCCACTCTAACCTCAGTTTTCGTTATTTCTGTGACTGGTCCACAATTTGTGCGTCCGTCTCCTCTTAGAAATCTTTCATTTTCTTCATTCAATAAGGCCTCAAAATATTCTTCCCATCTTAGTATGTCTCTCTCATTTCTCAGTATATTACCATCCTTCTCCTTAATCTGTCTTATGCGTGTTATATCCTTGGTATTCTTATTTCTCATGTGTGTTAGTTTAAATATCTTTCCTTGCCCTTCCTTGGTATCTAGCTTTGTAAAGCTGATCATATGCTCTATCCTTAGCAATTGCTACAGTTTTCTTTGCTAATTTATTTGCTTCCTTATAGGCCATCCAGTCCTCTTCCATTTGGGTCCCCTCCCACCTTTTTTTCCTTTGCTTCTCTCTTATGCATCCTTCACTTCTTCACTGAACCACCACGTTTCCTTATTTTCGAACATCTTGCCACTACTCTCACCCAATATTTCTCTAGCAACCCTCAGTATTATTTCCATCGTTCTGTTCCACCATTCATCAACACCCCCAATTTCGTGAGTTGTTCCTCTAATACTTTTTCTTTAAAACTGCCTACAAAGTTCAATCTCTTTCAGCTTAAACCATTTAATCCTTTTTGGCCCCTGCATTTTTTTCTTCCTTATTTGTTCAATTTCCATAACCAAGTCCATCACTACCAAACGATGTTGCACACTCACATGGTCTCCTGGTATGACCTTACAATTCTTTTACCTTGCGTAAATCTTTCCTCTTATACATCAAGTAATCTATCTGGCTGGAACCTTCCGCCGCTTTTGTACGTAACTAGATGTTCTTGCCGCTTGGTGTAAAAAAAGTGTTTGCCAGTACCATATCCTTGGACACAGCAAAATCAATAATTCTCTCACCCTCTGCATTTCTTTCATCATAGCCATACCCACCATGTATACGGCTGATCACATGGTTATTCTGGCCTACGTGCCCATTCAGATCTCCCCCGACAAGGCATCTTTCATCTGCTGGTACCTTTTCCGTTTCCTCCTCTAAGTCCGACCAGAAGTGATCTTTCTCTTCATCTGAGCATCCTATCAACCATCAGCCTGACCCAAATAATCATATCATTCAACGATTTCCTTCTTCATTTCACTTGACAGAATTATTCCAACACCATTCCTGCCTTCTTTTTATTGCTCCGCTATAGAACATCTTATACCCCTCCCAAAGTTCCCTCGCTTTGTTACCTTTCCATCTTGTCTCCTGTACACAGAGAATATCTACTCGTCTTGTTTTCATAAGGTCAGCTATTGCCCGCCCTCTTCCTGTCATTGTACCAACATTTAATGTTCCTACTCGTAGTTCTCGAGCTCGCTTCTTTAGCCGCACTCGCTCCCGATGCGGTAGCCCTTGCATGTCCATAGTTAGGGCGATGTATCTGTGGGTCACTTGCGGGTGACAACCTAGCCCTATTTTCATTCCTTGCAAGACTCATTTCATATAAGTTCTGGCGGGAGATTTTACAGACGGATGCCCTTCCTGACTCCAACCCCCCCTATTTATCCGGGTTTGGGACCGGCTTGCCTTCCCCCCCCAGTGGCATGAATCGTTGAATTTAAAAATATATTTTAAAATGTAGTGATTTTTTTAAGTAAATCGTATTTTTCCTAACTATGCACACCCGTGGTCCTTTACAATAATAAGAATTACTTTCGGCGAAGCTGGACACTGGCCTTTTTAAACAAGGTGGCTAACCATCTTAAGCCCCGTTCTTGCATAGTTTTTCTTCAATCTTTTTACATATCAGCTGTATCTTCTTGATATTTTAGCACAGCATGTTTTACTGTAGACCTTCGGATAATTCTGGGCAATACAATGAATTATCAGAATTTATAAATTGATAAAAAAATATAGATGAAAAATCATATGCTGCATTTTGTAAAATCCTGTAACCATCATACTTGGAACATCGCATTTATCTGAACATATTTAAACGAACTTTGATATACATACGATGCACTCTTCAGGATTACAGAAAACACGTGGAAAAGAAGAATTTGGACCATGATTTAACTGTGATTCGTTATCAGTAGTCATGGATTTGATAGCAGATTGGCACTGCTATTTAATGACTATATGTACGGCTCAATCTGTTGGTTACATAAAATCACTGACTTGAAATTCATACTTGGCTGTAGTGCTCTTTTAAGGAATCTAGTTCCCATCCTCACTGTGCCAGGATAGACAACTGGTCGAGATAGTTGGGTCAGGAAGACTGGCTAGTGGCTACTCTTACTTTTTTCTTTGGTTTCTGAAAGAATCTGGGACTATACTCTGTTTTTTTCCATTTGTCCATCCGCCTGTGGTGTTTTTGTATGGTAACACTGCGTCCCGGGCTTTAGATAGTTACGCTGTGTAAGTTTTAAGTAAATAAAAGGATATCTGGGTGTACATTTGCAACTGTAAAGTGTTTAAATTAATTTACTGTATGCGAATTACACCGTTAATATTCGAAATAGGATATTGTTATTATTGTTGAATGTAACTATCTAAAATCCGGGACGCATATTCCTGAAGTCTGGATGGAAATAGACCCCCTCGGATATTAGAACCAATCAGAGCGTGATTTGTAGCGGTGACGTCGTGAGACTCCGCCCTCCTAGCGCTACCACGTACAAGCACGTTATATTAATCTTATCTTATATGATAGGTTTAATATTGGTAAATATAGTTATTATAGATGTATACAGAAAATATGTATCAACTATGTAGTACCAACTAATATTTACGCTATCGCTTATGCATCATAAGTTACCGAGATATATGGGACAATTGCTCAATGAAACACGCAGAAAGCCATGCCCATGACAATCAGCCCCCTTCATTACATAATAATTCATGCAGAAGCACCAGTTTTGAGAATATAATCTTGTGAGGTGTTATAAGATTGGTAAATAAATATAATTATTAAAAAAAAGTAATGAGATACGCAAGGCATATGGCTGGCAACATTGCTCAATGAACACACCAGAAGGGCTATGATCCCATGTAAATCAGCTGTTTCGTTACGTGATACTTCACTCGTTTGAAAAAATGACTTAACTGCTTATATTGGCCTCGACAGGAGGACTATGATCCCCTGGCAATCAGCTGTTTTTCGTTACGTAATACTTCACCCATTGAAAAAATGACTCAACTATTCATATTGGCCTCGACACTTAGGCATTTAGTATATGAAGTAGGCTGACAATTTAAAATGTTTGTTACTTTGAATTTTATTTGCAATCATTGTACCCTTCAATATGCACAAATTTTACCCTGTTGATCATATATATGTCTTCTGCAAGTTGATTTGTTCTTTGCTGCTTACATACATATATATTTTCTATTGTTGTTTTGTAGTTTTTACTCAATGTTTTTGAAATTTACATATTTAGTCAGTTTAAGCTAGAATACGGATGGTAATTCATGTTCGGAAGTATTCATGGTGTGAGACAGGAAATATAGACCTTTATTTTAGTTGTTAGGGTAAATCTATGTTGCAATAAAAAAAAGCATATTCTTTTAATAATATCCAACGGAAATGAGTAGCAAATTCATTCTAGTCAAAGAAAAATATACCAAAAAAAATTTTCAATTTGCACAGATATGTAATAAAGCACAAATTTACTCTGTGTATTGCAACCAAGGCCGTGCTCAGGTTTTGTTGTGCAGATATCCTAAACTATGCAAAACTTTTGCTTTGCTTGTATTGTACATATTACCATTGCAGCCTCGGATACCAAAAAGCTTTCCTTTGCTGATATTTCACTGTAAATTTTAAAATCAACTGCATAGCTTGGAATATAAGGGAAAAATAAATTATTTACAAGAGATTATTTTATACAAAAAGTTTATTATATACAAAAGATTATTCCATACAATTCTTGATGCTGAATATTTCTCTTCACTTGTCGAAATCTTCCCTTGATTTAGCATTAGTTCGTAAGCACACGAAATCTTTATTTTTCTGCAAAATAATATTGTGGAAGCCACTACCTTCAAAATCTAGCAACTCGGGATTTCTTGTACACTCCATAGTGACTAAAGTACAAGACGAAAACAACAGACTAGGAAGACTTTAGACTACAGACTCAATCAATTCGACAGGAGTTACAGAACAGGAACAGCACATGCAGTTTGTTTACATTGAGCAATGGTGCCATATACCTTGCGTACTCAGACTCTCAGTACCTTTTTATAATAATAAGCTCCAGCGTAAATGCTAACTGGTAACGCATAGTTGATACCATTTATTCTGTATGCATCTATAATAACTAATATATTTACCAATATTATAACGTATTATATAAGATTAATATTTTCAAAACTGGTGCTTTTGCAAGAATTAAGAAAAGTTTATAAGTGGTAACACTAAGGAGGGCGGAGTCTCACAACGTCACCGCTCCAAAACACGCTCTGATTGTTTCTAATATCCGAGAGGGTCTATTTGAGTATAGTTGGTGGATTTTTTTTTTTTTTTACTTTGAGATGGTAATCAAGGCTTTTTGCTGTACCCCTTTAGCCCCAGCTTCATTGCTTCAAGCTCTAATCAAATCCCTCCATTATCATCTCTCATTTAAGACATATCTTTCATATGAGCCCTGTCTGGAAATATGATACAATAGTCTTATTACATTTTGTAATAAGAAAACAAATAAATAAAACTACTTCATTTAAACATCACTGTCCATATTTGAATTTACCCACTGCGGGAAAAATTTGTTCCACTCAGTGGAAGATTGAAGGAATATACTCTACAAAATTACGAGGGTAATTCCTTCCACTGAGTGTTCTCTGGTAATACAGTAAATTGTATGAAACGAGCTGTTAAGCGCACAATGCGCATAACGTGTTTTCAGACTTGTGTCAGAAAATCCAAAGGATTAATAATTGTTTTGTAAGTTTAAGTAGGCTAGTTAAATTCAGGTAAGAGTAATTTAGGTAAATGCAATTAATCTAATGAGGTCATAAGATAAATTAACCAAGGCCATAAATTCCCAGGGCATTCAGTTTTGGTCCCAGAATTCAATTAAGTTTCGACAAGGTAAACTAATCCCAAATAGTAATGCTAAGTAAACAGACAAACCTAATTTTGACTAAATTTTCTACTACGCTCATGTAATTCTACAAACCCTGTAAAATTGTTCAATCTGAGTCTATGCCTAATTAATTCTCACAGACTCCAATATTACAATAACTTAACTACATAAAGGGGCTCAAAATTTAGTTAAGGTAAAGAAAACAGTGCATTATGTCTTAAATAAAAACATAAGTTAAACGTTAACTCTTAAACGCGACTGGACGTATTTTACGTCGACATTTTTTGTCTCTCGGGTGCTGACTGGACGTATTTTACGTCGACATACAAAAGTTTTTTTAAAAATTCGCGGAAAAATACTTATAGGCATACCAGCCAAAAACTCTTGAATCACGCGCCTTGGGGGATGCTGGGAGTTCACGGATCAAGGTGTTGTTTGTTTACAATCGTTACGCAGGCGCGCAAGCGCGAATTTCTTGCCGCACTAAAAAGTATCTGTGACACATCTCGGAAATTATTTCGTCACTTTGACATAATTTTTGTACCATTTTAAATTAGCCGTTACATGGAGTATTATATATGAAAATGTGCGCATTTTTATGAAGAATACAACAAAAAAAATACTCATGATTGTAGCTTTTATCAGTTTTGAGATATTTTCATATAAATAACGAGAAGTGCCAAAATTTCAACCTTCGGTCAACTTTGACTCTATCGAAATGGTCGAAAAACGCAATTGTAAGCTAAAACTCTAATATTTTAGAAATATTCAATCATTTAACTTAATTTTGTAACTAATTGGAAGTCCTCTAGCATAATATTTCGATTTATGGTGAATTTATGAAAAAAACTTTCCTTAAGTCCGCGCGGTAACTCTTCAGAAAAAATCATACATGCGATTGTGGTAATGTTTGCACCATTTTAAATTAGCCGTTACATAAAGTTTTTTTTTTTATATATGAAAATGTGCGCAAGTTCATGCACAATACAAACTAAAAAACAACCCATGGTTGTAGCTTTTATCAATTTTGAAATATTTTCATATTAAAAATGATGTGACAAATTTCAACCTTCGGTCAACTTTGACTCTACTGAAATGGTCGACAAACGCAATTGTAAGCTAAACCGCTTATATTCTAGTAATATTCAAGTATTTACCTTCAGTTTGCAACAAATTGGAAGTCTCTGGCACAATATTTCGATTTATGGTGAATTTATGAAAAAAATAACATTTTCTTTACGTCCGCGCGGTAACTCTTCCGAAAAAATCATACGTGCGATTGTGGTAATGTTTGCACCATTTTAAATTAGCCGTTATATAAAGTTTTATATATGAAAATGTGCACAATTTCATGTAGAATACAACAAAAAAATAATTGAAGGTTGTAGCTTTTCTCATTTTTGAAATATTTGCATATAAATCACGATAAATAAAAAAAAACCACGTTCGGTCAACTTTACCGAAATGGTCGAAAAACGCAATTGTAAGCTAAAACTCTTACAGTCTAGTAATATTCAGTCATTTATCTTCATCATCTTGAAACAAATTCGAAGTCTCTAGCACAATATTTAGATTTTATGGTTGAATTTAAAAAAAAATCTTTCCTTCCCTCCGCGCGCGGATTCTCCGCAACAAATCTCCGAAATGCGTACGTTCCATTCTCGGAATATTTGCTCCGTTTCATATTAGGTATTTCATAGAGTTTTATATATGAAAATGTGCGCAATTTCATGTAGAATAAAACGCAAAATATTTGAAGGCTGTAGCTTTTCTTATTTTCGAAATAATTGCATATAAAAAAAATATATATATAAAAAATTCGACATTCGGTCAACTTTACCTAGTCAGGTATGGTCGAAAACTGCATTTGTAAGCTAATATTCTTACAGTATAGTAATATTCAATCATTTGTCTTCATTTTGAAAGAAATTGGAAGTCTCTAGGACAATATTTAGATTTATGGTGAATTTCTGAAAAAAATATTTGTTTTACTTCCATGCGTTACGAATTCATGCATTATTTTGTGATAATATTTTCTCTGTGTTGCTTTTATCGTTTTACAATGTGTTATATACCAAAATGATCGCAATTTAGTGTAAATTACAACGAAAAAAAAAGTAACTCGTTACCTAAAAAACCGTTTTGCCCACAGCACGATTTGAATACAATTATATATGAAATTTTGTTTTGCGCTATCATATATCGCATTATTTGTATATGATAATGATAATTTTTTCATTTCTGATGGTTGCATACTAAACTTCAGCCAATGACAAAAAAAGGAGCCAAAAATGAACTCTTAATCTTGAAAACTAAGCACGCTGTGAGTTTTTGAAAAAAATATTTTTTCCGCTTCCGCGCTCACTCTGAAACACCTCCGGCACACAGGAGAACTTTTTTTTTTTACCGCTTCGGCGTTTAAGGGTTAATAGACGCAAACTGCTTCCTAACGAATGACCGTTGGCTTCAAATAAGCCGTCCAATCAATGCGGCCTAGCCTTTGTGGTAAATTGGTATGTTGACCTACCTTTAAGTTACCCAAGTTTGTACACACCTCTTAATGCACTCCTAAACTAAAAAAAATCCTATATATTTAGTCAGCAAAACCAGCGACCTCTAATTATAGTCGTGGAAATATATGGTTAAGTTGATAAGAAATGTTATTCCACTTAGTTTAGTATGAATGGCCGTTTCAAAGTTTGGTTGCAGATAAGGATTCGGATAGGATATGGGATAGGATAGGTACAAACAGGAAAGGAGACCATACAAACCAATTATCTTAAGGCTTATTAATTTCTACAACCCTATACTACGTATATTAAACTCAAGACGAAGTTGATGATAGAAGTTGTTGCCCATCTACCATGCTGTCTGTTTGAACAAGGCCTAAAAAAACCTCGCGCTTGGCCTATCGCTACCCCCCCAAAATAAGCCTATGCCAGGTCAATGGTTCTTATCACTTCCTAAATCAATTAAATCATTTCTTACCTAATTTGAAGGGACAGTTAAATCTATTTATTAAATCTATCTATCAAATATTTTAAATGTTAAGTAAAATTAATCAGATTATTCAAAAAATATTAAAATTTCTGCAGAGCTTATGCTAAAGAAAATGGGGTATAGTTATTTATAGCTCTTAGCAGTGACTTTGTTAAAGTTAGAAAATGGATATGTACAATATAAATTTACAACACCCATATAGACGTCATCACTATTCAAGATTCATTCTTAAATATACCGACTGCTTACTGTAATTTGGCTTTGCAAACATTATTGTCAAAAGGTAGTGAAATGCAGGTATAGTTATTTTTTTCCAAAATACCATATCATTTACCGTAAATACTAGAGTAACGTGCGATTTCGCATATCATGCGACCCCAAAATTTTCACCAATAAACAGTGGTTGTGTCATGTATCATGAGAATTCCTTTTCCGAGAGCGTCAGTTCATAAGGTTTAGCATGCTAATGGTCAAGTCATTCAGATGTGTGCTGCTGCTAATGAAGTTACTGTAATTTTCTTACTAATTCTCGAGAATTGAATAGAAAATTTCAAAATTAAAAAAGAATCCCAAGATAAAAATAATTGTAAAAATACGCCTTGGAGTCGTAAATCATTCTCTCTCTCTCTCAGGAATGAATACTGTAATTTGAGTCTTTCACCAAAGGGTATCAGTAAATGTGTAGACATTTTGTGCGTTTTAAAAAATGTGCAGTACACATACATTCCTGTTTCGGTTTTTGGAATTTTTCAGATTTCGGAAATGTGAGGTCAGATGCATAATCAAAACAAACACTACTGCAGCAAAAACATTTTTTCCCTTAAACGTTTTCATTATTGTTATTCATTAATTACAGTTTATTTAAATAAATATTAATATAATACTGTTAAATGAATGTGAGATAATTAAGATAACCTATAATAAAATAGTGGGACAATTAATACCATATGTTCACTAATAGCTATTATTTTCAAAACAAACATAAATGTTTTGCAGTTCAACTTATGAATTTAACAGTATGACTATATAATATATTTCACCATATCGATCTTGAAGTTGAAGAGTCGTAAAATTTTGAGGATGGTCCGGGAAAAGGATTTGTACTTTGTGATTACGTATCGCTACAAACACCATGTGGTATTTCATACACTATACTGATGACGCATCGCTACGACACATTGGTATTTTTCATACCACTATACATTTAAGTTAAAATGATCATATTATATTATTGTTTTCACGAAGAAATAATTATATAAAGAAAATTATTGAGTAATTTTTGCCGTCAGCAGTCAGAAAATCACGAACATGGTAACGTTCAAACCTAGTGCCATCCACGGCATATATCTATAAAGAGAACAGATGCAGAGGACAGTCATTGGATAACTGATCTCCATGGCTACCAACCAACCAATCAGGTGTTAGTTATACTACTCTGAATTTCTTAGAATGAACGTTTACACAAGCGAAGCCAACGATGATGTGTGTTTTGCATACAGTACGTAGTTTTAGATTTTATTAGTGTATTTTACTGATTACATGAAGAATAGAATGATTCCTTCTCACTACTTTTAAATGCAAAATGGTTTGGATTCTTCCGCAAAAAAAAATTCTTTAGAAGATGATAACCATTTACTAACGCGGTTGACATACCTTAAAAACAAAATTCAGCTCTTTAATCTCTGGAAAAAATTTTAATCTTTTGTCTGCTGGTCACACCCTTTATATCCCCGGCGACTAACAACAAAATTTGTGTTATATGTTCCAGGATGTAGGTATAGCACATTTTTTAACAGTATGCCCTTAAAACACACACACATGCAGTTGCGCGTGCGCTACCAATTAGTTTCAGACTCAAGTTAACACTTACAGTATAGTTGAGAGGAGAGAGATTCATCCTTTAATTTGGTACTGTCCCTCTAAATTGTTTCCTTCGTTATTTTTGTTTTGTAAACCAATTTCATGCAGCACTTTACGAAATGATTCCTGGTAACCACCTAAACCAATATTTTCCTTCACTTGTAACTTTGTCTATCTGCTGAATTTCTTTCCTTGCATAAAAAGTCAATACAGTTCGCCATATAACGCATCGATCGAAACGGTCCACATTTGTTACGGTTTTTTATCTTTCCCTTTTCTTTTCCCTAAAAACCAGCTCTCTACATTTTCCTTCAGTTTAATTAGCTTCCTTACAAATCTAATGAAAGTTGCTTTTGATATCTTTGCTGCATCTGCTAGATTGATTCCAAACTTTGAAATTTAATTTTCTTTTTCCCATTTAAAAAAACTTGTAAACGTATATTAATTCGCGTTCTTCAGGACGAAGGACACGCCGCGGGGAACTCTCCATGGTGTTTACGGAAGCTTGCTGTGCGAGACAATGAATACGGAAGGTTGTTGTTTTTTTTTTTATTAAGCTGACCTTGTGTCAGCACGGGCTCTTGCTCACAGAGCAGCCCGTAAGATTATCTCGACCCATTTTTATACGATTTGACCAAGTGTCTCAGTGATCTGACCCAAGTGAAGAAGTGGCACAAAAGTATGCCAGATCTCCAAGTTTGTCATTTTTCTTCCCTTCTCTTACTGAAGCGAAGGTAGCCGGATTAAGGAGAATTGGCAGAGCTGGAAATGGTCTTGGAGTCCGCTCATAAAATGGTTTGATTTTAATGCCCACTGGTTAAATATACGCTCTCTCTCTCCCAGGAAGGATACCGTCAATTCAATTTATCAGTATCTTTTCCTGACAGACACAGTAAGTATTTAGGGCTCCAAGGCTTGGCATCTGTCAATTATTTTATTATCTTGGGATTTTCCATGGTCAACTTTTGGGAATAGTAAGAAAAAATGCGATTATTTGAATAGCAGTAGCAGGTGTTGCAGCGCACACCCAAATGAATCGGGTAAGCCTAGCACGCCAAACAATAGTAATTACAAAATGAGCTGAGCTCTCTGGCTGGGCTGTTTTGGTCCTCCCCGTGTTTGATCGCATATCTGCCAAATTTATAAGAACAACAGAGATAAAACCATTTCTCCCATTACAGATATCAAATATCTATTCCGTTACGCAGAATTCTAAATAAATTACGTAGGTTCACGATTGATAAAGTTTTTTTTATGCAATAACAAGAAACGGAGTCGGATTTTCTATCAACATGGCATCTCATTTTGGTGCTGTTGCGAATGTTTCAAACAGTTCCACGTGCGTTTAAATCCATACTACACATCTTGATTTCTTAATATCGTAGGTAGAGAATTGGTGAGCAAGGAAATATGAAATTAAGCATAACAGAGTAAGTTTGACGAGTGAGAAAATAAACAATCGTATACAGACAGATTCTCTCTCTCTGACAAAATAATAGATAGGAAACAATGACTGAATATTGCTTGATATGGCAAAGTTTTGGCCTGACTGAAGTGTGGAGTGACTTTGACACCGACTTACAAGTTATTCCTGGTCATCTCACAGCCATGGATAGACAACTTCACAGCCGAGAAAGGGCAATCGTATACAAAATAAATAGGTAAGGAAAATGCGAAATGCGGGCCTATGTTGTCCCATAAAGAAAACTCTCGCTCGGACAGCTGTAAGATTTAGGAGAGAGAGAGAGGAAGAGGAAGAGAGGATGAGAGAGAGGAGGGAGAGGGAAGACTGGTGGGGAGATTGGGAGGAGGGGGGAGAGGGATGAAGAGAGAAGGGAGAGAAGAGAGAGCGAGAGAGAGAAAGAAGAGAGATCGAGATGAGACGAGGGACAGATGAGAGAGAGATGAGCAGGGCCTTATACTCTTATAATTATAGCCTCGGGGTCTGTCACACGCGGGCAGTTGTTGTTTTTGTAAAATTAGCATAAGGGCAGATCTTTAAAAGCCACGCCAGAGAGCTCGCCAAGGTGACAAGACTATAATTTCCATATGAATTGACGATGTCCTATACGAAGATGCAGGAGATGAAGATGAAATGATCAAAGATCTGGAAGATGACGAATATGATGACTACCTTGATGGAGAAGAATTCAGAGCAGTATTTGATGATACGGACACGGAGAGCGACTTTGGAGGATTTTAGTTCATTAATTTTATGCATTTTTTTTTTTACTTTAATAAATTTTCACTTACCTGTGTATCCTAAAATAAAAATAATAGTTCAAGTAACAAATGTTTCTTTTACCGAGTAAAACAAAAAGGAAAAAATCCTTCGGTATTGTGCCTTAATCAACTGATTTGGAAATTATAGAGGGGTTAGTCTAAAACAGTTAAACATGTTGTATAACCCAAAATAATGCAAATGGCGCACGATCGCTCTTTTGAATTTTAAAATACAATAGTAATATGAGAATGCATACAATATTATTGGATATAGTGAAGTACAAGTAAAGCATAACTTTTTAAAAGATCTACGGTTTTCCTCCGGTAGTAACTATCGCAATCTGCCGATTTGGGAAGCATAGACGGACCGCTAATTTTATACCGCGTGTATGATGCGACCCCTTTAAAATGAGGGTTTCAAAAGTTGCATAATATGCGAGTATATACGTAAGTAAAATAATGAAGTTCAAGCTGAAGTCCACATATAAAATATTTAAGGGCATGAAGTTATTTCTACAATATATCATTTTGTTACTGTATAGTAGTTTAACCAGATCAGTCAAAATTTTTTATATACAGTTAACAAATTTTTGCATACTGTACAATAATAATAATGTACAATAAGTACACCAAGAATAAACATCTAAATTAAAAACAAGAACGGTTTGGTTAAATTACCTAATTATACTATAACTGGTAGAAGTAAAATATGTACACTCAAGGTTAATAAAATAAAAAATCAGAATTCCCTTGACTTTATTTTTAGGACATATAAACATAGTGGTGTCTGTAATAGCTTTATTAAATTTTTAAGTGGTCAACACTATCACCACCAATCTCAAAACAACATGCACACCACACTAACTGGCAGTCAAGAAAGACAACCTTGCACTTTTAATCTTGAAAAATGAAATTTATTAATTTAAAAGGCTGTGCATTATCTGTACATTAACCTTTGAAATTATTTTCTTAATGCATTACCACCAAGTCCTTATAATACTGCAGATTCAATAATTAAAAGTTCATAAATTTGAATGTGATGCTTATCAATCATTTGGGAAAAACACAGCAGGATATGGAATACAAACTGCTTGCCACAAAAGATAAAACTATGCAATTTGCGAATCAAATTTCTTCCGTGGAGAGCTCGAAAAATTTGAAAAAGAAAAAAAAAAAAAATTTCCGTTGACTTCGAACAAACTGTATCGGAGGCCGAGGTAAAAGCGCAAAACAGCAAATTTTAAATTCCAAAACGGGTAATACGAAATATGGTCGCGTATCTAAAATTTTAACATCGCGTGGCAGAGGAGGAAGTATGCTCTGTTGAATGCCGGGCAGAAACAGTCCTGAAAAAATCAAATCCTGAAATAAAACTGTAAATATGTAATCCAAAGAATAGCGGCCTTTGGAATCGGGAACATCCAATGCTTCATCCATGTCCTGCTGCAAAATCATTCTGGTGAAAGCATTTTAATCGAAGCATACCAAAATATGTAACAAAAGGTGCGCTATATAAACGAGTTTGAAATGCACGAGAACAAATGAAAATTTCGTAAGGGATGACAAATTCCGAAAAAAACTGAAATAAGGTACGTATAAACACCTTAATTCAGTTCGAAACGAGCGCAAAAAAATTGGATAGTAGTTATTTCAGGATGTAACGTTAATATAAAACATGGAAGATCGAAAAGCGACGGCAACTAACTGGTGAAAGCCTCTCTCACTCGCGTAGTTTACAGTACCAAAGCATTTGCCTGTTGAAAACAAAACGGGTTCGAAGAGAGATGTGCACCGAGCACTCAAACTGGCATTTCTTATCAACTGGAACTCTTCCAAGATAATTACTAATTAAGAAACTTTTATATTTCTTTGTCAAGCATTACTGATAAAAAAATGCAGTATGTTATCACCCATCAGCAAAAAATTCTATTAATACATGAAATGCTTGGTCATTAAATAACAACCTTCCCAACTGGCTTTACTGAGTACTCTACCAGTTTTAAAGGGTGTCAAACCAAAGCATATTTTCACTCCTGCAAACAATAAAGTAATTGAAAATTTCTTCAGCTTTTAATTAAAAAAAAAAAATAATAATAATAAAAACTCCTCTGCTCTGACAAGAATATGTAAGCGCAATTAAAACGATTTCCCAAAACAAATGCCAGCATCAATACTAATACTGTTTATCTTCCTCATTGAAAAAATTAAAAAATCTTATTTCTGTAGTCTAATCTTTATACTATATTCATTTAACTCGAAACAGTATAATTTTCCCCTTAATTCGATACTTTCATAGAATTAACATTTTCTTATAAATTTAACTTCTCAGCTTTGGCAAGAAAATGGGTGCAATTAAAATGCTAACTTCAAAAAATGTAGTTGTTTCTAATAATGAAAATGTTATCATCAATATATCCTGCTCATGAAAAACATTGAAGACTATAGGATGTGTAGTTTTCTGGTATCTACAATTTACTTGAAATGAGTCAACTCATTAAATAACTAACGGAATATTTTTCCCTTGATTTTGATAGAGCCATTCTTTGTACAGCTATTCCACTTGGCAAAATATAGTAAACTAAACAAATATCTAGGGAATCTGCTAAAAACTGACCTTAATAATTAAGAGCTAGAACAGCATATTATTTACAACGTGCATTGTACGAGACAAACAAAGAGTAGTTATTCACTGTGAACTGACTTAAAAAAAAAAAAAAAATTTTAAACCACCAGGCTAAGAAGAGAAATTAAGACAATTTATTTACTGAAAACCTGTCTCCAGTTTTTAGGCAGGATTTTTGAACATTTAAAAATTTTTTTTATTAGTAGTCATACAAGCTAACCATCAAGGACCACCTGTGGTTTTTTTGTTTTTAAATTATGATCAAAACAAGACTGGTACTAACACACTGTGATCGCATAAAATAACAAAAGGATGATAAATGTTTTGCACATTTAGTGTTATACCTAGTTCTGAAAGATAAGGTTACGGTCAAATTGCACAAGATATACAAGCACTGACTCTTGTAAGACTACTTTCATTTTTTTATTTAGTTTATAAGGGAACTCTCAATCATAGCAGTATTATTTGTATGGTAAATGCTAGTTATATTTTTAAAAAAACAAAAATTCTGCCATAAACTTGAAGACAAAAATCTGGGACCTGGAAACTAGTAGGTTTTTCCAATAGTGCGCAGAATTTTTGGTGAATTATGAAAAGTCTGCAAAAATTTGCTGTCAGCACAAAAACTGGGGTCTGATGCTCGTTATGTAACACGACACAATCTCTTCAATACTTTTTAAAATCAAACGCACCACTGACTCTCAAAACAACCATTCTTTTTAATACAAAAAGATACATCTCGTCCATGAGGGGCAACAATCAGTGGATACGCCTGTGTTTTTCCAAAGAGCCGACTTTTTTCTTTCAAAAATTTACGTGGTCCGCAAGAGAAAACTGTCACTGGGAAATTCTCTGTCCGAGTTTCAAATCTATGTATGCCATATGCATAAAAATACATAGTATGTTTATAATGAAAGAAAAGAAAGTTCTGGCGATGGAATACGTTTCACACGAACACACTTCTTCTGTAATGCCAATTTAAATTATTGGCTCCACGGATTGTAAGCGGCAAAAAGTGGGCCTTGACCTTGGCCAGCTGATTGTGTCGTTTTCATTGGGGCATTGTTGGCTTTATTAGAAGAAACTCCAGGCCAAACAGGTGCTACCATGCTTGGGGGTGGAACCCCTGAGGGTGGGGGCACTCCAGTAGGTGCAGGTACACCTGTAGGAGGTGGTACTCCAGTTGGAACACTACCACTGGAACCTTTCATTATGTTCAGGATCCTTTCCTGCAGTTCAGACTGCTTGTTACTGGCACCACCTACACCACCAGATGGCATCATAGGTGCAGCCACAGGTGCTGCTGGCATATGTGGAGCCATACTGTAAGCACCATACATACCTGCCATACTGCCATAAGCTGGATAGGCTGTCCCAGAAACTGCAGCTGCTGCTACAGCATTGGGTGGTGGCACCATACTGACTGTACCACTGTCAGTACCAGCTCCAGATGTACTTTGACTTACTGGAGTGCCAGACCCTACCAAGCTACTGGAGCCATAGTTATAGCCTGGGTAAGTTACAGCCATGTGTCGACTTGCAGATACTCCTGTAACGCAAAAGTATTCATAACAAAAAATCAGTAAATTAAAAATGAAAGGGCACTGAAACCTTACATGGTAAAAATACAACAGTATCGAAATATACGTACATCTGACTCGATTTGGGAATGTTTAAAAAATGTTCACTGTAAGTAAAAATATCTAAAATTCTAGGCTGCTTGGTACAGTCAAAGCAATGAGCTTTTGTGAGTTTATGAAGTCCTTTTCTCGCTATGTTCTACATAGCATAGGAAGAAAAAGTGTACCACATCTTAATAAATTTTTATACTAAGTATTGTTGGAAAAATCATTATCAAGTTCTTTTTTCATGTGAAATAACCATGCAAAAAAGCATAACATCAAAAAAATTATCTGTTTTTCAATATGAAGCTTGTTCTATGCAGATGAAACTATTAATCATTTTTCAAAATAAAATCAAGAACACCGCACATGATCACCCATTAAATTATGTTCATTTCTATAAATTTAGCAACCAATATTTTTATCCATTCCACAACAACTTGCAACTATTACTTCCATTCTGCTTGACAGAATTTTGAAACAATGATAATATTTGTTTATAATAAAATAAAAATCTTTCCTCTGTCAAAATCAGCTTATTTCTGATGTATAGTATAAATAACTTACAGAAGTCTTTTTGGGAGCTGATGTTACCTAAAATGCAAAGTCCTTTACATGCTTTTGAAATTTTATGTGACCTGAGTCTTGAACAATAACAAAATACTCACAACACCACAGAGTTAAACATATGCAACAAGAGCAGCAAGGAATTGAAAAAATTTCAATTTG
>NC_061104.1:33216362-33303585 GCF_015104395.2 Macrobrachium nipponense
CAAATTGAAATTTTTTCAATTCCTTCCTTGCTGCTCTTGCTTGCATTATGTTTTAACTCTGTGGTGTTGTGAGATATTTTGTTATTGTTTCAAGACTCAGGTCACAAAAATTTCAAAATTTCAAAATAAAGGCATGTAAAGGACTTTGCATTTTAGGTAAAGTGCATCAGCTCCCAAAAAAGACGTTTCTGTAAAGGTTATTTATAACTATACAATCAGAAATAAAGCTTGAATTTTGAAACAGAGGAAAGATTTTTTAAGTTTTATTATAAAACAAATATTTATCATTGTTTCCAATTATTCTGTCAAGCAGAATGGAAAGTAATTAGTTGCAAGTTTGTTGTGGAATGGATAAAAATATTGGTTTGCTAAATTTAATAAGAAATGAACAAATTTAATTTAATGGGTGATCCATGGTGCGGTGTTCTTGAAGTTTTATTTTTGAAAAATGGATTATATAGTTTCATTCTGCATAGAACAAGCTTCATATTGAAAAACCAGATAAATTTTTTTGATGTTATGCTTTTTTTGCATGGGTTATTTCACATTGAAAAAACAAAGGAACTTGATAATGATTTTTCCAAACAATACTTAGTATTAACAAATTTATTAAAGATGGTGGTGCACTTTTTGCTCTTTTTTCCTAATGCTCATGGTCGAACATAGCGAGAAAAGGGACGTTCATAAACTCACAAAAGCTCACTTGCTTTGACTGGTAACCAAGCAGCCTAGAATTTTCGAATATTTGTTACTTACAGTGAAAAACATTTTTTAAACATTCCCAAATTCGAGGGGGTCAAGAGTTTACGTATCTTTCTATACTGTTTGTATTTTTTACCCATGTAACGGGTTTCCAGTTGCCCTTCCTTTCATTTTTAATTTACTGGATTTTTTGTTTTTTATAAAATAGCTTTTGGCGTTACAGGAGTATCTGCAAGTACGACACCTATGGCTGTAACTTACCCAGGCTAATAAACTATGGCTCCAAGTGAGCTTGGTAGGGTCTGGCACTCCAGTAAGTCCAAAAGTACATCTGGAGCTCCGGATACTGACAGTGGTACAGTCAGGTATGGTGCCGCAACCACCCAATGCTGTAGCCAGCAGCTGCAGTTTCTGGGACAGCCCTATCCAGCTTTATGGCAGTATGGCAGGTATGTTATAGGGGCTTGTTAAGTATTGGCTCCACATATGCCAGCATCACCAATGTGGCCTGCACCTATGATGCCATCTGGGTTGGTGTAATGGTGGTTGCCAGTAACAAGCAGTCGTCTGAACTGCAGGAAAAGGATCCTGAACCATAATGAAAGGTTCCAGTGGTAGTTGGTTTTCCAACTGGAAGTGCTACCACCCTCCTACCAGGTGTAACCTGGCCACCTACTGGAGTGACCCCCACCCTCAGGGGTTCCACCCCCCAAGGCATAGGTTCGCACCTGTTTTGGCCTGGAGTTTTCCTTCTTCTAATTAAAGCCAACGTGGCCCCAACCAATGGAAAACGGAACAACGAATTCAGTCTGGCCAAGGTTCAACGGCCCACGTTTTTTGTGCCGATTACAATCCGTGGAGCCAATAATTTTAAAATTGGCATTACAGAAGGGAATTGTTGGTTCGTGTGAAACGTATTGTCCATCGCCAGAACTTTCTTTTCTTTTGCATTATAAACAAAAATACTATGGTATTTTTATGCATATGGCATTACAATAGATTTGGAAAAACCTCGGACAGGGAATGAATTTCCCAGTGGAACAGCTTTTTCTCTTGCAAGGAAAAGAAAAAAAGAAACCCCAGTTAAATTTTTTTGAAAGAAAAAAGTCGGCTCTTTGGAAAAAATACAACACAGGACGTATCCACCACCATGATTGCTTTGCCCCTCATGGGACGAGATGTATCTTTTTGTAATTTTAAAAAGAATGGTTTGTTTTATGAGAGTCCAGTGGTTGAGTTTTGATTTTAAAAAGTATTAGAACGAGATTGTGTCGTGCTTACATAAAGCGAGCAATCAGGAAAACCCCACCAGTTTTTTTGTTGCTAGACAGTCAAAGTTTTTTGACTGTGAACTTTTTCATAATTTCACCAAAAGAAATTCTGGGCGCACTATTGGGAAAAACCTACTAGTTTCCCAGGGTCCCCAGGATTTTTGTCTTCAAGTGTTATGGCAAATTTTTTTTTGAATTTTTTTTTTTTTTTTTTAAAATATTTAAAACTAGCATTTACCATACAAAAATAATACTGCTATGGATGGCGAGTTTCCCTTCTTATAAAACTAAAATAAAAAATGGAAAGTATGTCTTACAATAGTCAGGGTGCTTGTATATCTTGGGTGCAAATTTGACCGGTAACCTTAATCTTTCAGGGAACTAGGTATAACCACTAAATAGTCGCAAAACATTTATGTCATCCTTTTGTTATTTTTTATGCGATCACAGTGGGGTGTTAAGTACCAGTCTTGGTTTTGATCATAATTTAAAAAAAAAAACTACAGTTGGTCCTTCTTGATGGTTAGCTTGTATGACTATCTAATAAAAAAATTTTTTAAATAATGTTAAAAAATCCTGCCCTAAAAACTGGCGACAGGTTTTTCAGTAAATAATTTAAAATTGTCTTAATTTCTCCTTCTTAGCCTGGTGGTTTAAAAAAAAAATTTTTTTTTTTTTTTTTTAAGTCAGTTCAGTTGAATTATAACTACTCTTTTGTTTGTCTCGTCAATGCACTTGTGTAAATAATATGCTGTTCTAGCTCTTAATTATTAAGGTCAGTTTTTTTAGCAGATTCCCTCCCGATAATTTTTTGTTTGTTTAGTTTACTATTTTTATTTTGCCAAGTGGAATAGCTTGTACAAAGAATGGCTCTATCAAAATCAAGGAAAAATATTCCGTTTAGTTAATTTAAATGAGTTGACTCATTTCAAGTAAAAATTGTAGATACCAGAAAACTACAAACATCCTATAGTGCTTCAAATGTTTTTCATGAGCAAGGGATATATTGAATTGATAACATTTTCATTATTAGAAACAAACTTACATTTTTTGAAGTTAGCATTTTTAATTGCACCCATTTTCTTGCCCAAAGCTGAGAAGTTAAATTTATTAAGAAAATGTTTAATTCTATGAAAGTATCGAATTAAGGGGAAAAATTATCAACTTTTTGTTCGAGTTAAATGAAATCGTAGTTAAAAGATTAAGGACTACAAGAAATAAGATTTTTTCTTTTAATTTTTTGTTTTTCAATGGAGGGGAAGATAAAACAGTATTTAGTATTGATGCTGGGCATTTGTTTTGGGGAAATCGTTTTTAATTGCGCTTACCATTATTCTTTGTCAGTAGCAGAGGAGTTTTTTATTATTATTATTTTTTTTTTTATTTTTTTTTTTTTTAATTAAAAGCTGAAGAAAATTTTTCAAATTTACATTTATTGTTTGCATGGGAGTGAAAATATGCTTTGGTTTTGGTTTGACCACACCCTTTAAAAAACTTGGTCGAGTACTCAGTAATAAGCCAGTTTGGGAAGGGTTGTTATTTAATGACCGCAAGCATTTCATGTATTAACCCCTTGTAACGCCGGAGCAGTAAATTAAAAAAATGACTTTCTCGTATGGCCGGAGGGTGGGTTTGGAAGTGCGCAGCGTAGGCGGGAAGGAAAAAAATATTTTTTTCAAAAAATCCACAGCAGCGCTAGTTAGTTTTCAAGATTAAGAGTTCAAATTTTTGTGGCTCCTTTTTTTTGTCATTGCTTGCTTGAAGTTTTAGTTATGCAACCATGCAGAAATGAAAAAAGTTATCATTGATCAGTCTTATAAATAATGCGAATATATGAAATAGGCGGGCCAAAAAACGGAAATTTTTTTTCAATATATAATTGTAGTTCCAAAACTCGCGCTGTGCGAGCAAAACGGTTGTTTTTTTTTGAAGGTAACAAGTTACTTTTTTTATTTTTTTCGTTGTAATGTTGCCCACGAAATTGCGATCATTTTGATATATAACACATTATTGTAAAACGATTAAAAGCAACAACAGAGAAAAATATTATCACAAAATAATGCATGGAATTCGTAACTGCGCTTACGTTCAAACACATTATTTTTTCTAAAAATTCACCATAATACCCCTAAATATTTGTCCTAGAGACTTCCAATATGTTTCAGAATGAAGACAAATGATTGGAATATTACTATACTTGTAAGAATATTATCGGTTACCAAAACAATGCAGTTTTCGGCCCATAAATCTGAACGAGCTAAAGTTGAACCTGGAATGTCGAATTTTTATATAGCTATTTTGTTTTTTTATATGCAATTTACTTTTCGGAAATAATGAAAAGCTACAACCTTTTTCAAAATATTTTTTTCGTTTTGTTTCTTTACATGGAAATTATGCGCACATTTTATTCATATAATATAAACACTCTGATTGAAAATGCCCCTAATATGAAACGGAGCAAATATTCCGAGAATACTGGGTACTTACGGCATTTCGGAGAATTTGGTGGCGGAGAATCCGGCCTGGCTGCGGAGGGCAATAGGAAATTTTGTTTTAAAAAATTTCACCATAAATTTAAAATATTGTTGCTAGAGACTTCGAACTTTGTTTCACGTCAACGTTTGAAGATAAATGACTGAATAGTTACTAGACTTGAAGAGGTTTTATCTTACAATTGCGGTTTTTCGACCATTTGTTCGGTAGAGTCAAATTTGACCACTACCTTTTGTAACTCGAACGTGGGGGGGGGGTTTTTTTTTCCTATTATCGTGAATTTAAATATGTCAAATATTTCCGTTCGAAAATGAGCAATAGCTACCAACCTTCAACTATTTATTGTTGTATTATACAATGGAAATTGCGAACAGAATAACATTTTCATAATATTAAAACGTTCTGTAACGGGCTAATTTAAAAATGGTTGCCAAACATTACCCAACAATTTCGCACGTCTGATTTTTTTTCGGCAAGAGTTACCGCGCGGACGTAAAGAAAATGTTATTTTTTTCATAAATTCACCATAAATCGGAAATATTGTGGCTAAGAGAATTCCAAATTTGTTTGCAAAAATGAATGGTCAAATGCTTGAATATTACTAGAATAATAGGCTTCGTTTTAGCTTACAATTGCGTTTTTCTTTTCGACCATTTCGGTAGAGTTCAAAATTGATTGCCCGAAGGTTGAAAATTTGGTCACTTATCATTTTTTTTATAAATGAAAAATTTATTTCAAAATTGAATAAAAGCTTAACAACCAGGGTTTGGTTTGTTTTTATGGTTTGTTAATTGTGACATGAAAAGTTGGCGCACATTTTCATATTAAAATAAAACATTTATGTAATCGGCTGAATTTAAAATGGTGCAAACATTACCACAACAATCGCATGTATGATTGATTTTCCGGAAGAGTTACCAGCGCGGAACGTAAGGAAAAAGTTTTTTCATAAATTCACCATAATTAAATCGAAATATTGTGCTAGGACCACTTCCAATTCGTTGCAAAACTTAAGTATAAATGATTAGAATATTACTAAAATATTAAGAGTTTTAGCTTACAATTGCAATTGCGTTTTTTCGACCATTTTCGGTTAGAGTTCAAAGTTGACCTCCCGAAGGTTGAAACTTTGGTTGCCTTATCGTGATTTATATGAAAAATATCTTAAAATACTGATAAAAGCTAAACAATCATGAGTATTTTTTTGTTGTATTCTACATACAAATGGGCGACATTTTCATATATTAATACTCTATGTTAAACGGCTTAATTTAAAAGAATGGTTACAAAAATTGATGTCAAAAAGTGACGAAATAACTTTCAGAGATGTGTCACAGAATACTTTTTGTAGCTGCGGCAAAGGAAACAAGAAATTCGCGCTTGCGCGCCTCTGCGTAACGCTTGGGTAAACAAAAAACAAACACCTTGATCCTGTGAACTCCCAGCATCCCCCAAGGCGCGGGTGATTCAAGAGTTTTCGGCTGGTAGGCCTCGTAAAAAGTTTTTTCCGCGAATTTTTAAATTTTTAAAAAAACTTTTGTATGTCGACGTAAAATACGTTCCAAGTATCGGCCCACCCGAAGAAGCCCCCCCAAAAAAATGGTTCGGACGTAAAATACGTCCGGGTCGGCGGTTTAAGGGTTGTTAATAGAATTTTTTATGCTGGATGGGTTGCTAACATTACTGCAATTTTTTTTATCCAGTAATGCTTGACAAAAGAAATATAAAAGTTTCTTAAGTTAGTAATTATCCTTTGGAAGAGTTCCAGTTGATAAGAAATGCCAGTTTGAGTGCTCGGTGCACATCTCTCGTTCGAACCCGTTTTGTTTTCAACAGGCAAAATGGCTTTGGTTACTGGTAAACTAGCGCGATCGGTGAGGAGAGGGCTTTTCTTCAATTCCACCAGTTAGTTTGCCGTCGCTTTTTCGATTTCCTTCCATGTTTGTTTAATTAATTAACGTTTACATCCTGAAATAACTAAACTATCCAAATTTTTTGTCCGCTCGTTTCGAACTGGAATTAAGGTTTTTGTTATTATTACGTACCTTGTATTTCATGTTTTTTTTTTTCGGAATTTGTCAATCCCTTACGAAATTTTTCATTTGTTCTCTCGTTGCAATTTCAAAACTTCGTTTATATTATAGTGCAACCCTTTTGTTAAAACATTTTATTTTTGGTATTGCTTCGATTAAAAATGCAAATGCTTTCACCAGAATGATTTTGCAGGCCAGGACCATGGATGAAAAGCGTTGGAATGTTCCCGGATTCCAAAGGCCGCTTATTCTTTGGATTACCATATTTTACAGTTTTGTATTTCAGGATTTGATTTTTTCAGGACTGTTTCTGCCCGGCATTCAACAGAGCATACTTCCCTCCTCTGGCCACGCGGTTGTTAAAAAATTTTTAAGATACGCTACCCTAATTTTCGTAATTACCGCGTTTTGGAATTTTAAAATTTGGCTGTTTTGCTGCTTCTTTTACCTCGGTCCTCACGGAATACAGTTTTGTTCGAAGGTCAAAACGGAAATTTTTTTTTTTTTTTGTCCTTTTTCAAATTTTTCTCGGCCTCTCCACGGTAAGAAAATTTGAATTCGCAAATTGCATAGTTTTATACTTTTGTGGCCAAGCAGTTTGTA
The DNA here is from genome assembly GCF_015104395.2 of Macrobrachium nipponense. Taxonomy (NCBI): domain Eukaryota; kingdom Metazoa; phylum Arthropoda; class Malacostraca; order Decapoda; family Palaemonidae; genus Macrobrachium; species Macrobrachium nipponense. The sequence continues at coordinate 33,223,465 of NC_061104.1, forward strand.
TTCCATATCCTGCTGGTTTTTTGTTTTTTCCCAAATGATTGATAAAGCATCACACTTCTTTCAAATTTATTGGAACGTTTTAATTATTGAATCTGCAGTATTATAAAGGACTTGGTGGTAATGGCCCGTTTTTTTTTTTTTTTTTTTGTTTTTTTTTAAAGGAAAAAAATTTAAACTTTTAAATTTAATGTACAGATGATGCCCACAGCCTTTTAAATTAAATAAATTTCATTTTTTTCAAGATTAAAAGTTGCAAGGTTATGTCTTTGCCTTGACATGCCAGTTAGTGTGGTCGGGGTGCATGTTGTTTTGAGATTGGTTGGTGATAGTGGTTGACCACTTTAAAAATTTAATAAAGCTTATTATAGACAACCACTATGTTTGATATGTCCTAAAAAAGAAATAAAAGTCAATGAGAATTCTGGATTTTTTTTATTTTTATTCAACCCTTGAGTGTAACACATATTTTACTTCTAACCAGTTTATAAGTATAATTAGGTAAGTTTTAACCTAAACCTGTTTCTTGTTTTTTAATTTTAAAAAAAAAGATGTTTTATTCTTGGTGCTGTACTTGATTGTACATTATTTATTAATTGGTTTACAGTAATGGCAAAAATTTTTTAACTGCGTTATATAAAAAATTTTGACATGATCTGGTTTAAACTAATATACAGTAAACAAAATTATATAATTGTAGAAATAAACTTCATGCCCTTTAAATATTTTTTATATTTGGGACTTTCAGCTTGAACTTCCAATTATTTTACTTCCCTACCGTAATATACTTCGCATATTATTGCAACTTTTGAAAACCTCATTTGTAAAGGGGTTCGCATCATAACACGCGGTATAAAATTAGCGGCGTCCGTCTATGCTTGCCAAACATCGGTCAGATTGCGATAGTTTTCACTACCGGAGGAAAACCGTAGATTTTAACTTTTAAAAAGTTATGCTTTACCTTCTTGTACTTCACTATATCCAATAAATTATTGTTAATGCATTTCCTCAATATTACTATTGTATTTTAAAATTCAAAAGAGCGAATGTTAGCGCCATTTGCATTATTTTGGGTTGTTCTACAACATGTTTTAAACTGTTTTAAGACTAACCCCTCTATAATTTCCAAATCAGTTTGAATTTAAGGCACAATACCAGAAGGATTTTTTTCCTTTTTGTGTTTTACCTCGGTTAAAAGAAACATTTGTTACTTGGAACTATTATTTTTTATTTTAAGGGATACACAGGTAAGTGGAAAACAACTTTGATTAAAGGTAAAAAAAAAATGCATAAAAATTAATGAACTAAAATCCTCCCAAAGGTCGCTCTCCGTGTCCGTGATCATCAAAATACTGCTCTGAATTCTTCTCCAATCAATTCTTTGGTGGGAAGTCATCCTAATTCGTTCATCTTCCAGATCTTTGATCCATTTTCATCTTCGATCCTACCTTGCAATCGTTTTGTAATAGGACATCGTCAATTCGATATGGAAGGGTATAGTCCTTTGTCACTGTGGCGGAGCTCTCTGGCGTGGCTTTTGTAAAAGAAATTCTGCCCTTATGCTAATTTTATTTTACAAAAAGAAAACAACAACTGGCCGTGTGTAACAGACCTTTGAATGTCCTTGAGGACAAAACCCCGAGGTCTTATAACTTATCGAATTTTATAAGGGGTTTTTCATTCCGCCAGAGTACTTTAATCTCCTTCTATTTTCGGTCCCGGCGGCGCCCTGCTCCTCCAATGGCCCTCCTTTTGAACCTGCTTCTCTCTCTTTCTCTTCTCCTCTCTCCTCTCTCTCTTCATCTCTCCTCTCCTCTCTCGCTCTCCTCTCTCATCTCTTCTCGCTCCCTTCTCCCTTCTTACCTCAAATATTACAGCTGTCCAAGCGAGAAGCTTTCTTTGTATGGGACAAACAATTAGGCCCGGGGCAATTTAGCCATTTTCCATTACCCTATTTCTTTTGTATAAACGATTGGCCCTTTCTCGTCTGTGAATTTGTGTCGATCCATGTCCGGTTGAGATGACCTGCAGGAATAACTTGTAAGTCGTCGTGTCAAAGTCACTACCACACTTCAGTCCAGGCCAAAACTTTCGGCCATATCAAGCAATATTCAGTCATTGTTTTCTACATTCTTATTATTTTGTCAGAGAGGATCGAGAGGAAGCCTATGTCTATACGATTGCCTTTATTTTCTCTCACTCGTCAAACTTACGTCTGTTCTGCTTTAATTTCATATTTCCTTCGCTCTACCAATTCGTCTAACCTTACGATAATTTAATTAAGAAATCAAGATGTGTAGTATGGATTTAAACTACACGTGGGAACTGTTTGAAACACATTCGCAACAGCCCCACCCAAAATGAGATACCATGTTGATAAAAAGAAAATCCGACCCTCCGTTTCTTGTTATTGCATAAAAAAAAAAAATAAAAAACTTTGTTCAATCGGTAGAACCCGCTACGTAATTTATTTAGAAATTCTGCGTCAACGGAATAGATATTTTGATATCTATAATGGGAGAAAATTGCGTTTTTATCTTCTGTTTGTTCCTTAATCAAATTTGGCAGATATGCGATCAAACACGGGGAAGGACCAAAACAAGCCCTCAGCCAGGAGGAGCTCCAGCTCATTTTGTAACTTAGTAACTATTGTTTATTTGGCGATGCTAGGCTTACCCAGATTTCATTGAGTTAGCTTGTGCGCTGGCAGCAGAACCTGCTACAATGCTGACTCCAAATAATCGCATTTAGTCTTAACTATTTCCCAAAAAGTTGATCATGGAAAATCCCAAGATTAAACAAAAATCCCCAAAGATAATAAAAAAATTTAATGAATGCCCAAGCCTTGGTACGTCCTAAATATTTACTGTCTGTCTTCTAATCAGGAAAACGATACTGATAAAATTGGAATTGACGGTATCTTTCCTGAGAGAAAAGAAAGAGTAGTATTTTAGCCAGTGGTCATTAAAGTCAAACCATTTTATGAGCGGACGACTCCAAGACCTTTCATTTCCAGCTCTGCCAATTCTCCTTGAACCCGGCTACCTTCGCTTCACTAACGAGAAGAAGAAGAAAATTACAATCTTGGAGAATCTGGCATTAACTGCTGGGTGCCACTTCTTCCACTTGGGTCAAGATCAATGAGACCCTTGGTCAAATCGTATAAAATGGGTCAGAGATAACTCGTTCCGTATTGTCATTGTCTTGCACAGCAAGCTTCCGTAAACACCAATAGAGATGTTCCCCTGCGGGCGTGTCCTTCGGTCCCATGAAGAACGTGAACTTGGGTATACGCGTACAAGTTTTTTTTAATGGTGTGTGAAAAACAGAAAAATGAAAATTTTAAAGTTTGAGAATCAATTTAGCAGGTGCAACAAAGATATCAAAAGCAAGCTTTCATCTGATTTGGCAAGGAAGCTAAATGAAACTGGAATTTAAAATTTAGAGAGCTGGTTTTTAGGGAAAATGAAAACGGGAAATAAGTAAAAAACCGCCTAACAAATGTGGTACGATTTTCGATTCGATGCGTTATACGGCGAACTGTTATTGGCCTTTTTAGGGCAAGGAAAGGAAATTCAGCAGATAGACGCAAGTTTGTTACAAGTGCAAGGAAAAAAATTATTGGGTTAGGTGGCGTTACCAGGAATCATTTTCGTAAAGTGCTTGCATGAAATTGGGTTTACAAACCAACAACAAAAGAAGGAAACAATTTAAGGGAGGGACCAGTACCAAATTTTAAAAGGATGAAATCTCTACCTCTAACTCTCCTCTCAACTATACTGTAAGTGTTAAACTTTGAGTCTGAAACATAATTGGTATTAGCACACGTGCAACCTGTGTGTGTGTGTAAAGGGCACACACTGTTAAAAAATAAAAAATTGTGCTGTGACCTACAGGTAATACCTTTGCAACTTGGAAACATATAACAAACAAACAAATAATAATGTTGTTGTTAGTCGCCGGGGGATATAAAATAGGGTGTTGACCAGCGAGACAGAAAAGATTAACATTTTTTCCAAGAGATTAAAGAGCTAAATTTTTTGTTTTTGCAATGGTCGTCAACCGGCGTTAGTAAATGGTTTATCTTCTAAAAGAAAGGAAATTTTTTTTTCTTTTCTTTTCTTGTTGCGGAAGAATCTTAAAACCAGTTTTGCATTTAAAAGTATGAGAAGGAATCATTCTTATTCTTCAATGTAATCAGTAAAATACATCAACTAAAAAACTCAAAAACTAACGTACTGTATGCCAAAAAAAAAACACATCATCGTTAAGCTTCGCGTGGTTGTAAACACGTTCATTTCTAAGGAAACTTCAGAGTAGTATAACTAACACCTGATTGGGTTTGGTTGGTAGCCATGGCAGGTCGGTTTATCCAATGACTGCCCTCTGCATCTGTTCTATTTATAGACATGCCGTGGATGGCACTAGGTTTGAACGTTACCATGTTCGTGATTTTCTGACTGCTGACGGCAAAAATTACTCAGTTTTCTTTATTTAATTATTTCTTCGTGAAAACAATAATGTAATATGATCATTTTAACTTTAATGTATAGTGGTATGAAAAATACCAATGTGTCGTAGCGATGCGTCATCAATATAGTAGTATGAAAATACCACATGGTGTTGTAGTGGAGCGATACGTAATCACAAAGTACAAATCCTTTTCCCGGACCATCCTCAAAGTCTTACGACTCTTCAACTTCAAGATCGATATGGTGAAATATATTATATAGTCATACTTGTTAAAATTCACAAGTAGAACTGCAAAACATTATTATATTTTGATATGTACATATATATATTTTTTGCGTTTTACGGAATGTTTGTTTTGAAAATAATAGCTATTAGTGAACATATGGTATTAATTGTCCCACTATTTTATTATAGGTGATCTGAATTATCTCACATTCATTTAACAGTATTATATTACTATTTATTTAAATAAACTGTAATTAATAAATAACAATAATGCAAAACATAAAGGGAAAAAAATGTTTTTGCTGCAGTAGTGATGTTTGTTTGATTATGCATCTGACCTCACATTTCCGAAATCTGAAAAATTCCAAAAACCGAAACATAAGAATGTGTGTACTGCAATTTTTTTTTAAACGCACAAAATGTCTACACATTTACTGACACCCGTTGGTGAAAGACTCAAATTACAGTATTTATTCCTGAGAGAGAGAATGATTTAGGACTGCAAGGCGTGTTATTTTTTACAATTATTTTATTATCTTTGGATTCTTTTTTAGTCTTGGAATTTTCTATTCAATTCTCGAGATTAGTAAGAAAATTACCGTATCTTGACTAGCAGCAGCACACATCTGAATGACTCTGCCATTAGCATGCTAAACCACCAACCTTATGAACTGACGCTCTCGGAAAAGGAACTCGCATGGTACATGACACAACCACTGTTTATTGGTGAAAATTTGAGGGTCGCATGATATGCGAGATCGCACGTTACTCGAGTATATACGGTGTATATGATATGATATTTTAGAAACACTATACCTGTATTTCACTACCTTTTGACAATAATGTTTGCAAAGCCAAATTACAGTAAGCAGTCGGTATATTTAAGAATGAATCTTTAATAGTGATGACGTCTATGTGGGTGTTGTAGATTTATATTGTACATATCCATTTTCTAACTAACAAAGTCACTGCTAAGAGTTACAAATAACTATACCCCATTTTCTTTAGCATAAGCTCTGCAGAAATTTTAATATCTTTTGAATAATCTGATTAATTTTACTTACCATTTAAAATATTTGACAGATAGATTTAATAAATAGATTTAACTGTCCCTTCAAATTAGTTAAGCAATGATTTAATTGATTTAGGAAGTGATAAGAACCATTGACCTAGCATAGGCTTTTTTTGGGGGGTTAGTGATAGGCCTAGCGGGGTTTTTTTTAGGCCTTGTTCAAACAGACGGCATGGTAGATGGGCAATAACTATCGTCAACTTCGTCTTGAGTTTAATTTACGTAGTATAGGGTTGTAGAAATTAATAAGCCTTAAGATAATTGGTTTGTATGATCTCCTTTCCTGTTTGTACCTACCCTAACCCATATCCTATCCGAATCCTTATCTTCAACCAAACTTTGAAACGGCCATTCATACTAAACTAAGTGGAATAACATTTATCAACGTACCCATTTATTTCCACGAATATAATTAGAGGTCGCTGGTTTTGCTGACAAAATATTGTTACGTGCCTGTGCATAGGTTTTATGTGATATTTTATATCCAGGTTCTTTGCTAAATAATGGCGACAGTGAACCTATGACAGGTGTAACACAGAGTAGGTAAACACTCTAGAAATATAATATAGTAAAGTGGGATGCAGCTATTAGCACAAACTCAAGTGAGGGCAATTAAATGCAAGGCAAAACTTATTATATTTATTAAAATATATTCGGCACTATCCAAAACGCCATACTCGGGTTCTGCAATTGACAAGAGAAAACCCAATATAAATGTATGGTAATAACAATGCAATTCAATATTAAGGGAATATAATATCAGATATAAAATGGTTAACCTAAATATACTCTGACTTGCCTTTGCTGGGTATCCTTTATAAAAGTATAATAATATATACAAGTAGCATATAATTATCAAGTACGAGAGACAAGTCACCAAACACCAGTCTTACAGGAGATTTATCATCAAGAGAGGAACACAAACAACGGGACTAACGTAAGTACCAGATGATTCATCAAAGTTAACTTACGTCCAAGACAAACATAAACAAGGTACGTAATATAACTAAGATACACAATGACGAATTGATACTTAATAAACCATCACACAATAATACTTATAATAAAACTAATGAAGTGAATTGATACTTAATAAACCATCACACAATAATGCTTATAATAGAACTAAGATGTAAGCTAACGAGTTATAATATATATCAGAACGAGAGATCCATCATAATAAAGACAACCACTACATAAGCGTATTCCTCAATAAAGTGCCGACAAGCAATTATACAAAGTAAAAGATATCAACTAGCGAATGGACTGGCTAACTATCGTTAATTACCAAGGGTAAAGAATCGGACTATAATGGAAAAGGTACCAGCAGATGAAAGATGCCTTGTCGGGGGAGATCTGAATGGGCACGTAGGCCAGAATAATCGTGATCAGCCGTATACATGGTGGGTATGGCTATGATGAAAGAAATGCAGAGGGTGAGAGAATTATTGATTATGCTGTGTCCAAGGATATGGTACTGGCAAACACTTTTTTTTCACCAAGCGGCAAGAACATCTAGTTACGTACAAAAGCGGCGGAAGGTCCAGCCAGATAGATTACTTTATGTATAAGAGGAAAGATTTACGCGAGGTAAAAGATTGTAAGGTCATACCAGGAGACCATGTGAGTGTGCAACATCGTTTGGTAGTGATGGACTTGGTTATGGAGATTGAACAAAAAGGAAGAAAAAAATGCATGGGCCAAAATGATTAAATGGTTTAAGCTGAAAGAGATTGAACTTTGTAGGCAGTTTAAAGAAAAAGTATTAGAGGAACTAACTCAAATTGGGGTTGTTGATGAATGGAGGAAGAGAACGATGGAAATAATACTGAGGGCTGCTAGAGAAATATTGGGTGAGAGTAGTGGTAAGATGTTCGAAAATAAGGAAACGTGGTGGTTCAGTGAAGAAGTGAAGGATGCAACAAAGCAAAAGAGAGAAGCAAAGAAAAGGTAGGAGGGGACCCAAATGGAAGAGGACTGGATGGCCTATAAGGAAGCAAATAAATTAGCAAAGAAAACTGTAGCAATTGCTAAGGATAGAGCATATGATCAGCTTTACAAAGAGCTAGATACCAAGGAAGGGCAAGGAAAGATATTTAAACTAGCACACATGAGAAATAAGAATACCAAGGATACACACATAAGACAGATTAAGGATAAGGATGGTAATATACTGAGAAATGAGAGACACATAATAAGAAGATGGGAAGAATATTTTGAGGCCTTATTGAATGAAGAAAATGAAAGATTTCTAAGAGGAGACGGACACACAAATTGTGGACCAGTAACAGAAATAACGAAAACTGATGTTAGAGTGGCACTGGGAAAGATGAAAAATAGTAAAGCAGTGGGACCACATGGCATACCTGCAGAAGCCTGGAAGGCTCTTGATGAGGAAGGAATTGACATATTGTGGCAGTTAATGAAAAAAGATTATGGAAAGTGAGACGATACCCGAAAAATGGAGAGAAAGTATATTAATCCCAATATTCAAAGAGAAAGGGGACATACAGTGTTGTAAAAATTACCGAGGAATAAAGCTCATGTCATACACTGAAGGTATCTGAAAGAATTATGGATGAAAGATTACGGCAGCAAGTTTTCATCGGTAGACAGCAACTAGGATTCATGAAGGTGCTTAGTACTGTGGATGGTATTTTCGCTCTGAGTCAAATTATGGAAAAGTACAGAGAGAAGCAAAAGGTCTTGCATATGGCCTTTATAGGCCTTGAGAAGGCATAGGTATGACAGAGTACCACGACAGGAAATATGGAGATGTCTCAGGGAGAGAGGAGTGATGGAGAAGTATGTCAGAATGATCAGAAATGTAAAGACCAGCGTCAGATCTACAGTTGGAAGAACAGAAAATTTCCAAGTTGGAGTCGGGCTACATCAGGGATCTGCTCCAAGTCCACTTCTGTTTAACATCGTCTTGGATGTGTTAACAGAGGATGTCAGGGAGGAGCCACCATGGTGTCTCCTCTATGCTGATGACATAGTCTTGGTAGCCGAGAACAGGGAAGAACTGGAGGGGAAGCTTGAAAGATGGAGATATGCCTTGGAGAGTAGAGGTTTAAGAATAAGCAGGGAAAAGACAGAATATATGACAACCGAATTGGATGACGACCAGCAAACAACAATCAAATTAGGCGGAGGAAACATCAAAAGGGTTCATAAATTCAAGTACCTTGGCTCAGTGATTGACAATGAGGGGAACATGGAAGAGGAAATTAACAACCGGATTCAGTGTGGTTGGAACAACTGGAGGAAGGTGTCTGGTGTCATATGTGATAGAAAACAGAGGGTAGAAAGATGAGGATGCTTAGGTGGAGGATTGGAGTAACCAAAAAGGACAGGGTTAGAAATGAACATATTAGGGGTACAGTAAAAGTCACTGATGCATCAAAGAAAGTGCAAGAGGCAAGGTTAAGATGGTATGGCCACCTGCTGAGAAGAGAAGAGCAACACATGGCAAAGCGCCTCAGTGGCGTGGTTGGTTTGGTGTTTGCTTCTCACCTCGGTGGTCGCGGGTTCGATTCTCGGCCATTCCATTGAGGAGTGAGAGATGTGAATTTCTGGTAATAGAAGTTCACTCTCGGCGTGGTTCGGAAGTCACGTAAAGCTATTGTTCCCGTTGCTAAATAACCACTGGTTCCATGCAATGTAAAAAAAAAAAAAAAAAAAAAAAAAACATGGCAAGAGAAGTGATGGACGTGGAGGTGGATGGAACACGAAGGAGAGGAAGACCTAAGACCAGGTGGAGAGACTGCATTAAAGATGATATGAGGGAGAAGGGAATATGGGAGGAAATGACACGGGACAGAGGTAGATGGAAGAGACTCATTAGAAACGGCGACCCCGAATAGGGATAAAGATGAGAAGAAGATGATGCGTGGATGTGTGAATAACACTTATATACATTAATGTGTGCTTATCTGCGAGCTTTTGATAACGGTAATTTTTTAAAAACTACATTCTTTCACAGTGTTGTTAAGGTGCTGAATGATGTTTTTCAATGTCACTTACTTTCATGCTGTCCAACATCTCTGACCGTTGTCTGAATGCAACTTTGGTTTTTTTCCTAATCTGACCATTTAATCATTGTATACTCTTTTTCTGGATCCCTTTATCCTGCTGTCCAACTCCTTATTTTCAATATTTTAAGCGCTTAATAACTAACAGCGCCTTAGTGCTTGTCATTTTTAGCTAAATTGCGCTATTATTTAATTAACGACATGTACTTAAATTATCATAACCTTTTATGATAATTATCAGTAGCATCGTCAAACATTAGATGTACTGTGCTTCAGAAATTAATTAAGAAGTAATGAGTTGAAGGATACAGAGAAATAGTTATGTTCGAAAAATTCTGTTAAAATCACTTGAGTGGATGGCAAAAGATGGCGGGTCATCGCTCTTACCGGTGTCCGGAAATCAGCATAAAAAGTATGTGTCTATTTTGATATACACAGGTGTATCCATAGATATAAATGTATCTATCTATCTGACCTTTATAATGTGCCATAATTATGACCAATAGCTCACGAATCGTTCAGTAATAGTGTTACGGTTCGCAATTTTTAATGCGGAATTAGATATCAGTGGATAATGATGATACGTTGCCATGGTAACGCTCGTTGTTAGGAAAGAAGAAGAACGCCGAATTCCAAGTGTAAATATATGTGCTTCTGCCTTCAACTAGTAGTTTCGCATAACATCACAGAAAGTTCAAGCAATATTGCACAGTTATTAGACTGCAATGCGCGGTTAGTATGAGAAATGTAAAGAAAAAAATTTGAAAGGAGTCTTGATGAAGCCACGACACCAATTTGGACCTACCAAGCAGTAGGAGATGAAATTAATGCACTGAATTTTCGCCATCATAATCTCATCAACGATGTCCGAAATTGATACTTTGTTCAAGGTGAGTACAGAATTTTGTCTTAATTTTACTAAAATGCCATTTAGTGAATGTTCAAAAGTACTGCTAGCCTCGTTAAGGTTGTTTAGAAAAAATAATCATTTTAAAAGAACTTTTAAAAGTCGTGGCTAATTTGAATTATAATGTTTTGTAAGAACCCATACCCAGTAGGGTAAACAACCTAGCGGACTACCTAGCTGCGGCCACCTTAACCGTGTTCGGACCCACTTTCAGAAAAAGTACTTTAACACGTCCTGACACCGGAGATGGGCCCCAGTCATGAGTCTCATGACTCTAGATGTTGCTCCCATGACCTAGGTACTATCACTCATAACTGGTCCCCATCTCCGGTTTCAGGACGTGTTAAAGCACTTTTTCTGAAGGTGGGTCCGAACACAGTTAGGGTGGCCGCAGCTAGTCCACTCGGTTGTTTACCCTAGTAATGGTATCTTACTACAGAATTTTTTGTTTTACTAGAGTTTCGTATTCTTAATATATAAGGAATTTAGTATTTTTCACAAGTGAGAAAAATAGTCTGTGTTCCAATTCTATTAATTACAGATATTTTTACTACTATTGTAAAGGACTTGGCAATGAACCTGTTATTTGGCAAAGTATAATTTTTTTGTTTTAAAGAGAAGTTTTTCCAGTATGCAGAGGAAGGTTAATCCAGATCTAGGAAATTCATTCATATTTTGCAAAGTTTATTATCGAGTAACCCATTTTTATCATTTTGATTTTTAGGGGAAAATCCATTATTATGGAAGGGAGCAGTATTATCAAGCAATGCAAAATGAATGCGCTGCTGCATCTAAAAAGTTTGGAAGAGATGAGAGATACAGTTTCTATTCAGCTGTAGCTCATCTTCTTCAGGGACATATTCAGGAAGCAATCAGACAGCTGCAACCTTTACAGGTAAGTTGGTAATAGATATTTAATGCACTATCTTTTTCCTAAGCTTCAAGAATTATTACTGGAAACATTTAAAAAGTATTACCAATTAATAAGCAGATTAGCAAGGGCAGATACTGTTTATGGAACCTGTTGCCAAGGACAGTGTTATGAAAATAATTGTGTACCATGTTTTCCACCTCACCATTTGGCCTGAATGACCTACAGTTAGTGGCAGATCTAGGAATCTTTCATGAAGGGACGGGGATGGCACTGAAGATTATCATATAAATATGTACCATGAACACACAACGGTATATATATACATATATCAATATTATTTATATACTATGTGTGCTAACACAAATACACAATAGTAATTGTGGATGTTTTTGTTGTCGTTGAAATAATAATTAGCTAAGCAAATGTTTATTACTTATAATAATTTACTGAAAGAAAACAATGTTCTTTATTAATCATATCCATTAGGGCCCAAGTGACCAGTCCCCCCCCCCCCCCCCCACCCCCCCCCCCCCCCCCTCCCCCCCCCCCCACCCTTAAATCTGCCATTGCCTAAAGTGCCAAAGGAAAAAATTACTGTGTTTGTTCCTTTGACAAGCAAGCCATTTCTTTCAAGAGACTTTTGTTCATCAACCTTGGGTTTCATCAATTTAACTGAAATTGCATCATTGTTTGTATAGCAGGCCTCGGGAGGTCTATGTCATTTATTATTGCCTTACCTTTTTGTGTTTTCATTTAGAGTAGTACATTTTTTTTTTGTTATGGTTGATTGGGTCACTCTTTCTTATGTGTGAATTAAGCTTACACAGCAGTAAACAAAGTTTTTCATTAAGACGTATAGTTTTATGTTTTCATTTTATTTGATGTTTTTCTCTAGCTGTTACTGCCTATAAACTGCATTAGACTAAACTTAGATTGGCCCCTACACTAGCAAACTTGTTGGCAAAAAATGGTATAATTGGATGGACTAAGTGGACTGTAATGTGTAATATTGTTACTTGGTCTCAACCCAATTCATTGTTAATGAAAGACACTACTAGTAATATTAATGAATAGTACCACAAGTAAAGTACTTTCACTTACTGAGGCCAGTCCCTATAGACATGAACTCAGATCATAAGTCGCTAAGAGGTACAACGAGAGGTACGCGCCTCCTCTCTCTCTCTCTCTCTCTCTCTCTCTCTCTCTCTCTCTCTCTCTCTCTCTCTCTCTCTCTCTCTCTCTCAAAATCTTGCGAGTACTCACAGGTTGATATTCAGACTTTAGAAGACCGCTGTTTTACCTCATTTGTGTAAGTTACTCGCGTAACTTTTAAATTGTGTGTGAACACAATACTACAAGTTTATCAGATCAATTTATATTCACCATTCATAAAAGCTGAAAACAGGAAAAACCTGAGGTCCTTTACATTATTGCCCACCTCATGCCACCCCACAATCTGATATCTGTGCCTAAAGGAAATTGGAATGTTTACTTCCGATCAGGACGGGACTCCCGACTACCGGACGGTAGTTAACTACCTTACTACCATGTTTGAAAGTTCAACGGCTGTTTTCCAGCAATTGTTGAAAGTAATTCCTAATGTAAAGGAAGTAAGATTTGTATATTAGGAAAAAAATTGTGATTTTTGACATAGGAAAAAAACTATTTTGGTAGTTGCTGTTGAGTCCTCAAAACCCTCCTACTTTCCTGATGAACAGGCATGGGATTTGGTAAGGGATCATCCTGCATTGACCAACAGAAAGTAATGGCGTCTAGGTCTGTTTCTGGTCTTATTTTAGCCGTACGTAAACTAGGTTCAGGATTCGCTGAGGATAAGAGAAAGTGCCCTCTTATCCTGAGTCCATTTATACTCCATCACATGTTATAATGTTTATCATTACGACACAATACCCAGCCACAAGACCAGGTAAAAGAGAATTCTTTGACATTAGTCTGGTCACCATGAAGCTCTGGTGAGACCATGGAAGAGTGACTCCTTGAGGACTCAACAGTGACTACCAAAAATAAGTTTTTCCTACGTCAAAAAATGTTTTTTTTATTCATATTACTACTTACTATATCTTGTGTACGTATGACCATAACTATTAAGTAGTTTTATGAGACTACTGAGGTGGCCTAAAAGATTTTTTTTTATTTTGTAAATGATATAACCCTAGTATTTTAAATTTACATATTTTTGTTAACATTACAGAATGAAAGAGATGTAATGCTAGGTGCTTTGTTAGCACTGATTTATGCCCATCGGCGATGTCAAGTTGTTGACAAAGAAGCTGTTGCTCAGTTAGATGCAAAATTGAAGGAAGAGAGAAAACGGGCTTCAGAAATGGTATGTCTTTTTCACATATTTAATTTTTTGTTAATCTTGTAAGGCTTTAGTTTTTATGTACAGTTTTATGGAATGCTGTATAAATTTTACCCTTGCAACAATAAACCTTGGCCATATGTTGACATACCTGGATGATCATATTACTTGAACATGGAAAGTGAGGCATAGCCAAGTGGAAGTCATTATCTTGATAAGCCAGTGAGATATGTACTTTCTTACAATAATTACCATGTCTAATAAGTGTAAATTTGGAGAAGCAGAAAATGTTGAAGTACAAAGTGTGAGCTTTAAGAAAACACAGGAAAAGGCAAAACAGTATCATGCTTATTATCCAGAAAAATACAACTAAGTATGACATGTTAGATGACCTGGTAGCCTCGTTAGTCTCGTTTTTCCAAACTGCTAATGCCGCAGTATGTTCCTACCACACTTCTACCTCCTTCTGACTTCCATCTACCATAACTCTACCCTCACTCTACATATTTCTACCAGTGGATTTTCCTATCTAATTGTCCCTACATATTCATTCACAGACTTCTGTTGTATTCCTAACACTCACATGGATGTTCTTATCCATGATGGTAGGCATTATGTGCAGCAGTGAGGTAGTGTGCATTATTTAAAATGAATTATTTTTGAGGTTATAAGAATGAAGAATATAAAAACAGTGCATAATCTGACTAATGGGAGAATTCATTGGAGGGTGATTTTGAAGCCTTGAAATGTGTAAGTTTATGTAAAACTGCCCAACTTTACGCGCATAATGGAGGAAAAGTATAGGTTATATTTATTAGACATTGTACTTTAAACCAGACAAGTTAAAACATAATCATTACGCGCATAATGGAGGAAAAGTATAGGTTATATTTTTTAGACATTGTACTTTAAACCAGACAAGTTAAAACATAATCATTTTATGTAATTGTACATTTAACTTTCCAGCCTCTCTACTATGCAAGCATGTTTCTGTTGTTGTCATCAAGGATTGATAAAGCCCGGGAGTATGTTGATAGGCTGCTGAAATTAGATCCTGAGCATGAAGAGGGTATGGTACTCAAAGGATGGGTTGAACTTATGGCTGGAAAAGACAGTAAGAACAAGAATACACTTCAGTACTTTGATACTGTCCTTCAAAAGTAAGTTAGCACCTTTGTGTACATCCCAAGTACCTGCTTGCTGTTAAGTTTTTAAGTTATTTTCTGGAGCTAATATTAATTTTTGTACAACATTTATTTGTACTTTGATACATGCATAGTTAGTATTGCACCTCTTAAGGTATTACGTTGCAGGTATGGACAATACAGTTAGTAGAGCAAGTTTATCTCTCCTATTTAGCATTTGTATTTCCTACTGATTTTCAGAACTCCTCGCCATATGGATGCTCTTTTTGGAAAATCAAAGCATTATGAAAATCGAGGGTCATATGCTGAAGCCATGGAAACTTTGAATCTTCTTGTAGTTGCATATCCTGGATTTGCTGCTCCTTTAATTGAAAAAATGAAAGTGTGTTTGGCTGAGCAGAACTGGGACCAGTGTTTAGATGCTGCCAATAGGTATGATTTCTCTAAAATTTTTGTTGTAATTGAAATTAACCTTTGTTGTATGCGTTGAAATTCAATATTTATAATAATCTTCTAGACATACTTAGTGTCAAATTGTCCTCTTTGAATATTATATCTTATTGGTAAGATTTATGCCGGAAATTACGATGATTTTGAGCACAGTAGTACTGTATACATATTATGAATTATTACATATAAAGTACCCTATGTTTTTAGTAAATCACTTGTATGAAATTTTTATTGTTCATACACATTATATACAAACCATCCGTCCTTTACAATAGGAAAAAGGGGAAGGGAGCAAGAGTGAAGAATTTGGGGCTAGCAAAGGTTGGTTCATGCAGTTAAAGGCCCATGCAAATTTGCATAACCTTAAGGTGCAAGGGGAAGCCGCCAGTGGCGATGAAAAAGAAGTATAAGTGAATTTCCTAGTGCGTTGGCAGAGGTAATCAGGGAGGTGAATTACTGTGCTGAACAGGTGTTTAATGTAGGTGAGACAGGTTTGTTCTGGAAACGCATGCATACCCAAACATACATTGCCAAGGAGGAGAAGGCAGCACCAGGCCACAAAGTCAGCAAAAGGAGACTGAATTTGTTTCTTGGGCCTAAAGCTGGGGATTTCAAGCTAAGAGAATCCAAGGGCACTGAAGGGCATTTGGAAGGGTCAACTCTTGTCATCTGGAAATTCAACAAGAAGTCATGGTTGACACTTCAGATTTTTGAGGACTGGTTCACCAACTATATTTTGCCAGAAGTAAAAGAGTATAGTTTGATAAAACAAGGTGTAATCCCTATTGACATTCATAGATTCAGTGACGGGAAATACTGGGGGCCTAGGAGTCAAAGCCTTAAACTATTTTCTTGATGCTATAGGGAGGGTTTGTAGGATGCATTGACTTAAAGATGGTTCAAGTTAAAATTGATATGCTTTTACACAGTTCGAGTTAAACCGCACCATAAGAAAGGGAGAGCTCTGCCAAATATCTACATAGAATGTGGCGATCTGTTCAAGTTTTGCCTACAGTTTTTTTTAATCAGTTTGACTTTTTACAGAGTACTGGAAGTGGAGCCACATAATATTGAGGCAATGAAGTATAAAAATCTTTACACTTTTTACAGAGTACTGCAAGTGGAGCCACATAATATTGAGGCAATGAAATATAAAAATCTTTACACTCTTTGTCGACAAGGAAATTTTGAGGACACTGCTCAGGGACTGCGAAACTTGTATAGTGAAATGGATAAAAGCGAACCTAACAATGCATCATTGTTTATTCACATGGCTCAGCTTTTCTCGCGTTTGGTTAGTGAAGCATTTTTATTTTGCTTTTATCTGTTGATCACATGTTTTAATTTGGAGTCTTAAAATTATACCCTTGATGTTACAATATAGGTAAAAGTTTGATTTAATATAACAGTGTGGAAGGAATCGACTTGTTCTTGAAGAGACCTTCATGATGGCAAGCAAAGCAGCCAAAGTTGATACTTCAAGTGCTGAGTATTTGACTGAAGTTGGGTACCAGTGTCTGTTGCAAGGACGCAATAAGGAAGCCACAAAATACTATAAAAATGCTACCAAGTTAGATGAGTCATCTGTAGCTGCTTTAACAGGTAAACATGTCTTATGATGTGCATTTAATTCTGTTTTCCTTATTCTGATTGAGTGCATTTTAGTAATTGATGAATTTTATCATAGCAAAACCAGATTTCTTAACATAGAATTAGAACATGTTTAATTGTCTATGATTATATGTAAAACTCCATACTATACTGGATAATACTTTAACACACACACACACACACACACACAGATATTTGAGGTTTTTTATTTTGTATTAATTTGGTTTATTTTAAATATCTTTTATGCATACCTCGTACATAGGAAGATCTACTGCAATTGGCTATGTTTTTGTTAATCTAAACTATACAGTACGTACTGTATTTTAAACGTTTTTGAATTTTAAACAATTTTGAAGTTATTAATTTTGCAGATATTTCTCTAAAATTTAATTTAATAAGTTAATGCTGTATTTTAAATTGAATGGAAATTACAAAAATAATTATTTTTAAATTTTATTTTCAGGCATAATTTCATGTCAGTTGTTGGAGGGACAAGTATATATTGCTGAGCAACAGTTAGAATTCTTGAAGGAGGTAATATGCTTTTCTTGTGAGTTTCAGTGAACAAGGTGAAGGAATACATTTTGTTAAAATCTGATAATGTGTTTGTTTACATTGTAAAGTAACCTTGATCTAAAATGAAATGACTGTGTAGGTTTCCTTGGTAGCTGTCCGTAACTTAACCACTTGGGTAAGTTGTAGTCATAAAGTAACTTGCCAAGTAATTACATAGTTAAGAATTTCTAAGTACCGGCAGCTAAAATGTGAAATCGCGGTAGAAATTCTTTTGTTTTGGTGTAGGCAGGTATCCCAGCCCACAACAGGGGGAACAGGTAAACAAAGTAGCAAATGAGCTAAATTTATTTTTGCCAGCCTCCGACAAAGGTTGTAAGCAGCGGCTCTTTAAATTAGGATATCCATCATTTGTTTACCAGTTGTTCAGGACTATCAGTGAAGTACCATATGATTCTTTTTTTTTTTTTAATCTTTGGATTTTGGTATTTAGTCAGGCATTAGAATTTTTGAACTTGTTTCTTTGTTTTTGACTTTTGCTTTTCGCTGACTATGTCAGACTGAGAAGTGACAAGTACCTATTACTGTAACAAGGGTTGCAGGGCACAGTTGACATCTGCCAAGTATGACATGTGTACGGTATGTACAAAGTGTAGGGGCCAAAGCAGTGGAAGACTTTGTCTTCTCATTTGTCTAAATTGTAGAAAGATAGGCTATGTAAGGTGACTGCTTGATACAAAAGATCGTTAGCTAGTCGGGCATTGTTAAAATCCTTTTCTGATGTATCTGTTATTTCTGTATTATCTCCTAAACCCAGTGTCTCATCTATAACACCTAATCCTTTACCCAGCTCCCATGTTTCTGAACCCAGTCCCATTGCCCACCTTGAAGTGAGGTTCAAAAGTAAGTTTGAGATGTTAGCTAACTCTATGGCTCAGTTGGGGGAGTCAGTGCATGTTCTTCTCAAAAGAAAGGAAAGTGCAGTGTTGGTGGAGCAGCTGGCTGTCCATCCTGCCCAGGTGACACACACCCCTGCACCTGGGAGAAGTCATACTGGAGGCCCAAGAGAGATTGGTGGGGTCTGCCTGCAGACAGTCGTCCTCTCAGTTGCACCTGTCAGTGCCTCCTTGGTAACAAAAGACAACCATCGGAAAGGCGTCTTGGATTGTGAGCATCGTCTTTCATACTGCATTTGGTAGTCTGGCTATGTGTTGTACTGTGCCCAGGGCAGTGGCAATGTCTGTGCTTTACTAGTGCTTGGTGAATTCCTTGCTGTAAGGCCCCCACTATGTAGTAGGTGACCCTTGGTCTGACACCACACCTCTGCTAGCTGAGATGACCTGAGCCAGAGGCAGTATTTATTGCTATAGCTCATTTAACAGGTAAGGAAACAACAAGCACTGTGTTAATGCTAGCAAAATGGTTTCTATTCACATGTCATTATCAGTTATAAATTAAAGTAATTTTTCCATCCGTGAATCTCACCTAGCAGTGTGGGAATCAGCTTTGTAATTACTTTGATAAGTTACTTACATAAAAATTATATTTTTATAATAAAATGAGATTTAATTCATACTTACCAAGTAAATACAGAATGGGAGCCCACCCACCTCCCCTCTCATGGATGAGCTCAATTTACTTATGCCCCCACATGGATGATAGGGCGTAAATAAATTGATCTCGTTTGCTACATTGTTTACCTATGGGGGATACCTGCCTGCACCAAAACAAAAGAATCGCTACCGAGATTTTCAACTTTTAGCTGCCAGTGCTTAGAAGTTCTTAGCTATGTAATTACTTGGTAAATATAAATAAAATTTCATTTTATTATATAAGGATTATATTTCAGGTTCAGAGGAGTTTAGGCACTTCACCAGATATTCTATACCTGTCTGCTGTGTTAGGACGCATGAAGAATCAGCCCTCGGAGAAAATTTTAGGTGAATGAGAAATGTTCAATTTTTGCAATTGAGTTATTTTTGCATATTGTAATTAAGTTTTCAGGTTTCACTGTATATATGTACTGAGTTACATACAACCCTTTAACCATACCTACAATAAAGTAAAAGTATTTGCTTAAAGTGGCACCAGAAGGAGCATCGTAACATGAATAATAACTTTACAGCTAGTCAGACCGAGTACATTTAAGCTATTCTTTGTCACACTCTTAGCTCTGAGGTATGAAGAACTTGCAAAGACCTAGTAACTAAGAGGGTTAATATCAATTTCAGAATTGTTGAATGAAGCTATAGAGAACCACTTCAAAAGTTACCGCACCCTGTCTTTTGGAGCTACTTATCTTGCTGCCTTAAATCCAGATTTCCTTCTTCTGATTGCCAATGAGGCCTTGCTGTATGTTCCTAATCAAGTAAGTTTTGGTTTTTATTGTATTTATTATAGTTTTTCTTTGTAACTATCCTTAACAATAAGACTGAAATTATAATCTGAATAAGAACTTCAGAATACATATTGCCAAAGTTATCCATACTACTTGTCAGCTTACATCTTTTGTCTCAAAATATGGGCAAGGAAAATCACAAGATTATTGACAGATTTTCCCATACCACTTATTTGGTTACCCAACACCCAAGAACCAAGTGCATTACTTATGTCTGATAACTGAAGTATGCCAGAGTTGTCTTGAGCATAACCAAAAATTATTTGATTGTTCATAGCACATAATTATAGATATATAATTAAAAAAATCTGAGAAGTGCCATTAATTTCAGTTCTAAATGTCTTTGCTTATAGAATTGAATCTAGCTTGTTAAAATGCCAGATTGTTTTTTTTTTTTTTATTAATTTTTTTCTCTATTTGTAGCCTAGCCCAACTGGTGCAGCAGGAAGTAACATGCCTCCAATAATGAACCGCATCTTACTGGTTTTAGAAGCTATCACACGAGCTTGCCCTGCTCTGTTAGCAGCTCTCATACTGTCAGCTCGAATTAAGTTCATAACTGGTGATGTAAAAACAGCAGCAACTTCTTTGCAAAATGTTTTAGATAATATTGGTAAGTGTGTTATATTTAATACCTATAATTAACATGAATAAATATTTTTGCAAATGGGTTTTGCTTGTAACAGTCAGTTTTATGAATCATTACTCATTTTAGTTCATATTAACATTGCAACAGGCAAGTTCATCGCAAATAATAAATCCTTACAACCAAGGTAGATGGTGCTAATAATGACTCTATTCAAGGTTAGAACATTTTTGGTCATGTCTATAGTTATCGTCCCATACAGTATTGCATAGTTGCGTAACAAGACCATTACATTAATTCCTTAGGGATATGTGGTGTGGGAGGGACTGAATGTAAAGAGGGACTGAATGTAAATGTTCATTCATGGTATTTTTGTGCAAACTGGAGCAATGAAGTCTCCTTGTCAACTGTTTGTTACACAAGAGATTAAAATTTTGTGAATATCATTCTAACTAATAGTTAAACATCTAATCTTTTATTCTTAGATTCCACTAGTGCAGAAGCCCATTTATTGATGGCACAAATTCAACTCCATCAAGGAAATTATAAACAAGCACAACTCTCTTTGGAAGTAGGACTTTCTTACAATTTTGAAGTAAGTAAAAACAAAAATAGTATTTTTTTGTATTGCTGAAATATTGCTTATCATTCTAGCTTTTGATAATTAGAACAATAGTTTTTAATATTTTGAGTACTTAGCTTTGAATAAAGTTGTTAATTCTTCAGCATTTCATTTCTTAAAGGTACGAGAGCAGCCTACTTATCATCTCGTACGTGCAAGAGTTCTGAAAAAAGAAGGACAATATGCTGAAGCTATAAAAACTCTGAAGTCTTGTATCAGTCTTGCTAATACAAGACCAACTAGTAAGTATTCAAGTTAGTAATTTAGAAAGTATTTAAAATTACTGTAGATTACCCTTTTTTGTTTAACCATGAATTATCTGTTGAAAATTTTCCTAAAAGGAAATGCGTAATTCCCTTCCTTTACCAATAGTTGTGTTTCATTACAACCCACATTTGCATCCTGAATGTTCCCAATGTTTTTGTCAGTCATAAGAAAGGAGTTGTCTCAGCATGGTATGGATCCCTCACGAATAAGGGGGTTCCACTGAAATCACCCGCCCAATATAATGCTGATTTTGATGAAAGATAGCCAGTGTTTGTTTACATTGATTGGAGTAGTTATTTTACTGCTGAGAATTACTGAATATGCTATTAAGTATGTCACTTTTACAAAATTTGAAAGCTATTTTTGACAGTTTTTTTTCTTTTTTTACAGCCACAAAAGGTACCCGTAACAAAGCTGAAATGACCTTGCCAGATCGAGTGTCAATTTTTCTTGAACTGTGTGATGCATACAGGTTGAATAATCAGCCTGAGGAAGCTGCTAAGATTATGACACAGGCAATGACTGAGTTTCAGGTAAGACAAGTTTGTTTCATCTTGAGTTTGTCTGTTCTATATATATGATTATGTTGACAATCTTCAATGTCCCCAGACTTGGTTTTTGGTCAAACAGACAAAAAAATAATGGTAGGCTAACAACTTCTGGCACCTGGAGTCATTTTTGCTTCAGTCTCCTATATTACATTTCTTTTATGTCAGTGCTGTTAACAATTATGTCAAGGATTCTGTAGCTCATTTCCTTTCTGTTGTATTGCCAATTTTCATTATCATTCTTGAAATTTTCCATTATTCATAAGCTAACACTTTTAAGTTTTTTTCTGTTCCAATTTGTATTTAATGATACATCTGTGTTTTAGTTATGAGAGTACTTATACTTAAGGATTATGAGCTTCTCTGTGCCACAAACTGTTAGTAGTTAAATATTTTCATGCACAGTAGCATCACGTCTTAACAGACACTTTGCTTTCTGGTCAGTAACAAAAGACTGGGGTTCTTGACCTTTAGATGACTCCAGACCCCCTGATGAATTTCCCAGTATAGTTCCATCCCCCCTTCGTGTAAGTCCACTTATGTCCTATTTGTTGACAGTACATATAACTTAATATACTTAGTTTAATACATACTTAGGTATGAATAGCTAGGAATAGAACATACAAGAAAATCAAAAGCATTTATAGTTTTATGTATATAGTTATTTATTTACAAAATGTCCCCATGTATACATTGACACATTTATATCAAATATATACAAATATCCAGAGATCAAATCTCACTCCACCAGCATGTGGTTCTCATACCCCCAAGGGGTATGGATACCCCTGTTAAAAACCCTTGTTAGAGCATGCACTTGAATGTTTTAGTGGTATCTTACACCTGACAGCAGTTTCACATAGTTCTTGACCTACAGTAACCTGTCGTTACTCTTAACATTTAATTGGTATCACATCTAAAATGTTATAGCAGAAAGTAATCATAATTATTTAGCTGATAGTACAGAAGTGTTGAGGTGTGTAAAATTCTAAACTCACAGGGCAGGCCTTCATGTACATAAAGTTGTGCAAAGTTTGTAGATATTTCTTAGTTAATATTAAGCTAATTCAGTATTGCTTATATCAGGGAAGACTCATGTAACTATGAATCCACTCTTGGAGATTATCTTGCTTTATCTAGCACAAGTATATATTTTATTTTTTACAGGGAACTGGAGAAGAAATCAGGTTAAATATTGCCAGTGCTGACTTAGCACTGCAGCGTGGGGATGTAGAACATGCATTATCTATGCTGCGCAATATTGGCCCGGGACAACAATATTATTTGGAGGCAAGGGATAAAATGGCTTCTATATATCTCAACCACCTGAAGGATAAGCGTATGTTTGCTTCATGTTACAAGTAAGCTGTAAATGGTTGATAGTTGCCCAATAGTGAGTAATTAGATAATTATGATCACAGAATTGTTGAGAAGTGTCTTCATTGAAAGTTGTTCTTTTACATTTTTGTACATGAACTTCCCTGACAGATATATACTTAGCTATAGTCCTCCGACGTTCCGACAGAATTTCAAATCTCGCGGCACACGCGACAGGTAGGTCAGGTGGTCTACCTTACCCAGCCGCTGGGGGTGGCGGATGTACGAACCCACTCCCGTAAGCTTGTCAGATTTTTCTCTGTCGCGGGTCGGGAACGATAAACAACTGTTGTCGGTTCCTCTCGATAGTTTTTCGATTCTCGCTTGCCTGGAGTTAATTTGGACTTCTTTTGGTGACGTATTCGCTTTGTTTGGCTTGGCATACGCTGATTGTGGACCGGTTTGATTTTGAGTTTGATTTTCTTTAACGATGTCTGATCTAGAATCGGTAGTTAAAACTTCGGTGTTGTTTAGGGTTTGCGTGAATGAAGGATGTAAGGTGAGGTTGCCGAAAGCTTCGGTAGACCACCACACGGTTTGCATGAAATGCAGGGGAATGATTGTGCGTTTGCTAACCCCTTGTAGTGAATGTAAGGGATTGAATGAAGAAGAATATAAGGCTCTCTCTTCTTATGTGAGGAATTGTTGGAACGTGATAGAGTGCGTAAGGCTTCCTCTAGAAGTTCTAGCAGATCTAGAATGAGTGAGTTGGATGTGGATCCTAATAGTACTAACGTAGAATTAGAACCTTCTTCCCAAGTTGCAGCCCCGGCTCCCCGCACCGAAGCCGGAGATTCGCCTTCGGAGGCGGCAGCTCTGAAAGCCAAGAATCGTTCTGTGGATCAGAAGATTCGTCAGTTGGAAGTAAGGAGAGTGTTAGTGATCAGTGCAGTGTCCCAGTGTTGTGGAGGGTGCGTCCTGACCGGCTCCTTAGTGCCTCTAGGCCTAGACCTCTTCCAGACTCCCAGTTCCAGTGGAGTAGGAAAGTCGAAAGCCGCAGGAGGGCTAGGGAGAGCCCCCACCGGTCAGGCGTCCCCTCGGCAGATCCTGAAGTACGCTCCCAGGCTGCCTCGGATCGCTACAAGAAGGAGCTCCTACGCCAATGCTTCTCCTCTTCGTCGTCTCCCTCTCCGAAGAGAGGTTGGAACTCCCCGGATGCGTCGCGCCCGTTGAAGAGGGCTTGGAAGGCTCCCTGCAGTCCTTTGGCTTCTAGTCCGGAGGTTTTTCCAGGAAGAATCGTCGGTGGAGGCGAAGAAACACAAGAATCCTGTGATCGTTCTTCTTCTCGCGCTCCGCGCTCGGCGCCTGCTTCCGAGGAAGAATTAGAAGATTCTCCTACGAGAGTAACTCGCGGGACTTCAAGCTCAGATCACGGCGCTAGCAGACTCTCTAGCAGTTAGATCACGTAGGAAGAAGGACGTTTCTCTTCCGATCAAGAGATCTATGGCGCCGCTCTTCAGAGGATCGTTCTCCTTCAATATTGGGGAGGTTTCGTATGAAGGTGGGGGCTCGCGTGGAGCGCCCTCGCTCGCGGGAGCGCCCTCACTCGCTGAGCGCCCTCGCTCGCCTGGCTCTCTTTCAATTTCAAGGCGCCAAACATCGGTAGGACGCTCTATGGAGAAAGAAGTTTTTTCTCCAGATTGGATTCCCGCTTCCGGTAAGCGCACTGCACCTGCTCATCACGCGATTTCTTCAACTCCCTCGCGTGAGACTTCTCCTCAGCAGCCTCAAGATTATAGAAGGCGTCCTTATACAGTAGGCGTTTTCTTCTTCCAGATGTCACTCTCCTCGAGTATCGGATCGTGACTTCTCTCCTGACAGGCATCTAGAGTCTGGTAGGAGTCGTGTGCATGATAGACGGCCTACTGTTAGCCGCGTCCCCGCAAGGTAGGCGCCAAGAGCCTACTGCACATAGCTCTCCTAGTAGGCGCTCGTCTCTTTTAAGGCGTCATACTCCTGATTATTCTCCTAAGGGCAGACAACAAGAGTCTTTCAAGCGCCCTTCTCCGTGTAGGCGCTCCTCCCGCTTCTAGGCGCACTTCTCCTGACCGTTTGTCTCTTGGTAGGCACCAGGAATCCCGGAAGCGCCCTTCTCCAAGTAGGCGCTCGTTAGTTTTTGAAGCGCCCTTCTCCTGAATGTTTACCCTCTTGTTAAGACGTCAAGAGTCTCGCAAGCAGCCTTCTCCTAGTAGGCGCATTTCGCCTTCCAGTCGAACTTCCGTTGATCGTACGCAACTGGACAGGTATGGAGAGCCGCGCAAGCGCTCTGCTTCTCGTAGGCGCTCTTCTCCTGGCAGCCGCTCGCCCCAGGATAGGTGCATAGAGTATAGTAGGCGCTCGCCTCCTCCTCGTAAGCGCCCTGCGGATGTTTCCGAGAATTCTCGGAGTAGGAGCCCTACCTCTCCTTCGGCTGAGATTCCGTATACCTCGAAGAGGGAGTCTCATCGTATACTTTCCCAGATCTTCTCATCGTTCTCCAGTGGATGTGAACTCTTCTAGAGAGGGCGTTCTCCAACCTCTCGCTCAACTCCTGCTAGGATCCCTTCGTCACCTAAGGATCTTCCGCGCTCTCGCCTCGACAAGACGTCCTAGAAGGTTCGGATGAGGAACCGAACACTTCTGCTGCTGTCTCTTCTTACAAGAAGCTTACAGAGCTACTTTTACAAGTTTTTGGGGATTCCCTTACGCCTACGGCTCCTCCTTCTCCTCACTCACTTTTTTCAACGGCGAAGACAGCGAAGAGTTCTTCTTGTGTGAGGATGAAGCCAACTCTTTCTATGAGAAGGCACTGAGGAGTTTTGGTTCCTGATGGCTTCCAAAGAAGAAGGGGGGAAAATGATGTTCGCTTTTCCTCCTTCGAAGTTATCAGGACGCGCTGGTTTCTGGTACGAAACAGGAGAGCCCTTAGGATTGGGACTACCGGCTTCGGCTGATTCGGATTTTTTCGGCACTGGTAGATTCGACAAGGAGAACTGCCCTTAACTCTGCTAAGACGACTTGGGCAATGAACGAATTGGATCATTTGCTCAAAGGTATGTTTAGAGTGCTAGAAGTATTTAACTTCCTTGATTGGTCGTTGGGAGTCCTAGCCAAGAAAATTGAAGTGCCAGAGTCAATTTCACCAGATGATCTTATGTGTGTTTTGTCTTGTATGGACAAGTCAGTAGAGACGGAGCGAGTGAAATCGCCTCCCTTTATGGGGCCGGCATCGTGAAGAAGAGGTCGGTTTACTGTTCCTTCTTAACGAAGTCGGTCTCCCATGCTCAGAGGTCTTCTTTGCTGTTTGCTCCTCTGTCTACTCAGTTGTTCCCGAAACATCGAGTGCAGGACATTTCGAGGTCACTTTCGGCCAAAGCCACCCAGGACCTTTTGGCACAGTCGGCAAGAAACCTCGCCCTTCCTTCCCTACCAAGGCTAAGAAGGAAAAGGCAAGTGTTCGAGAACCCTTTCGAGGGGCATCTTCATCAAGAACCTCTACGTTTAGAGGTCGTAGACCTTCAAGAAGGGGTAAGACTTTCGCCAAGTCTGTTAAAGCCCCCAAATAACTTGCAAGTCCTTCAAACAACGGTGGGTGGGACGCCAGACTCTTAGAGTTTGCAGAAGTCTGGGCCCAAAAAGGGGCGGATCCTTGGACCCTTTCTATTTTGAGGAGAGGTTACCTCATCCCTTTCGTCGAAAGACCTCCCTTGACGACCATCCCAAGGGAACTGACGGCCAGGTACAGAGACCCCATCATGAATCAAGCTCTCCATCTAGCAGTAGATCAGATGCTGGAGAAGGGGGCTATCGAACTAGTGACAGACCATCATTCATCGGGCTTCTACAACCGCCTTTTCCTAGTTCCGAGTCCTCAGGGGGATGGAGACCGGTGTTGGATGTAAGCGCCCTGAACTTCTTCGTAGAAAAGAAGAAGTTCACGATGGAAACGCCTTCATCAGTGCTGGCAGCGCTTCGTCCAGGGGACTGGATGGTTTCCTTGGATTTTCAGGACGCTTACTTCCACGTACCGATCCATCCTTCCTCGAGGAAGTTTCTCAGATTCATGATGGGGGGGAAAATTTTTCAGTTCCAGGGCTCTGTGTTTCGGCCTCTCGACGGCCCCTCAAAGTGTTCACGGGGATTTTGAGAATGTGGCTCAATGGCTTCATTTGAAAGGGGTGAGGATATCCATGTACCTCGACGATTGGCTAATAAGGGCCAATTCAGAAGATCGTTGTTTGAAGGACTTACAAGTAACTTTAGAATTGACGAAGGCTTTGGGACTTCTCGTCAATTTCAAGAAGTCATCACTA
This sequence comes from Macrobrachium nipponense, assembly GCF_015104395.2. Classification (NCBI taxonomy): domain Eukaryota; kingdom Metazoa; phylum Arthropoda; class Malacostraca; order Decapoda; family Palaemonidae; genus Macrobrachium; species Macrobrachium nipponense. The sequence goes on from NC_061104.1 coordinate 33,251,179, forward strand.
ATTCCCGAGCAAGAGTGTGTGTATCTCGGGATACAGATGAACTCTCTGAGTTTTCGGGCTTTTGCCCCTCGCAGGAAAGGATAGCCGAGGATTCGAGAGAGTAACAACCTTCTTAGGGAAAGAAGTATGCACAGTGAGGGAGTGGATGAGTCTGCTGGGGACACTCTCCTCTCTGGAGCAATTCGTTTCCCTAGGAAGGTTGCACCTGAGACCGCTCCAATTCTTTCTTCATCGGAATTGGAGTCGTCGTTCTCAGGATTTGACGTTCTCCCTGTCGTTATCCCAGGACATCAAGAAACATCTCTTATGGTGGACAGATCCCAACCTCTTTGCGAAGGGACTGTCTCTTCAATCACAGACCCCCAACCTGGTGTTGTTCTCCGACGCGTCGGACATGGGGTGGGGTGCAACTCTGGGAACCAACGAAGTGTCAGGTACCTGGGTGGGGACCAGGTAGCCTGGCCACTCAACGAAAAGGAGTTGATGGCTGTGTGGTTGGCTCTGAAGGCTTTCGAGCCCAAAGTCAGAAGATCGGTAGTGCAGGTCAACGCGGACAACACTACAGCTCTGGCATACATCAGGAAACAGGGGGACGCATTCCTTCTCCCTGTACGAGACAGCAGAGACCTTCTTCTGTGGCAGAAGAAAGAGGAATCAAGCTTCTCACCAGGTTCGTGCAGGGAGAAAGGAATGTAAGAGCAGATCTCCTCAGCAGGAAAGATCAGGTCCTTCCCACAGAGTGGACCCTTCATCTGGATGTATGCCAGAGCCTGTGGAAGTTATGGGGCAGGCCACACATAGACCTCTTTGCCACGTCAAAGAACAAGAGGCTGGATCCTTACTGCTCTCCGATATCGGATAAGAGGCAGGTAGTAGCAATAGATGCTCTTCTTCTAGACTGGAACGGACTCGACGTCTACGCGTTTCCCCCCTTCAAGATCCTGGGGGCTACTATCAAGAAGTTCGTAGAGTCCGATTCACGATAATGACCTTTAATCGCTCCCCCCTTTTGGCCGGCCCAAGAATGGTTCACAGAGGTACTGGAATGGTTGGTGGACCTTCCAAGATCGCTCCCGCTAAGGAGCGATCTACTCAGACAACCCCCACTTCGACAGGTACCACAAAAATCTCCTCGCTCTCAGTCTGACTGGTTTCAGACTGTCCAAAGTTGTTGGTCAGAGCGAAAGGCTTTTCAGCAGCAGCTGCTAAAGCAATCGCAAGAGCGAGGAGACCTTCCACCTTGCGTGTATACCAGTCAAAGTGGGATGTCTTCAGACGTTGGTGCAAGAGGAAGAACATTTCCTCTTCCAGTACCTCTGTGACCCAAATTGCGGATTTCCTTATTTTCCTCAAAGAAGAATGTCATCTGGTTGTGTCAACTATTAAGGGATACCGCAGTATGTTGGCGGCGGTATTTCGGCATAGAGGCTTAAATATATCCGATGATAATGACCTGCATGATCTTATTAGATCATTTGAAACCATTAAGGCGTCCTCATGTAGTACCGAACTGGAATCTAGACGTAGTCCTACAATTCCTTGGATCGTCTAGATTCGAACCTCCTGGCTTAGCCTCTTTCAAGGACTGACGAAGAAGGCTATCTTCCTTTTGGCCCTAGCTACAGCTAAAAGAGTGAGTGAGCTCCAAGCTATTGAGGGCAATGTAGGGTTTAAGGAATTATTCTATGGTATGTTCGTTTCTTCCAAGTTTCCTTGCAAAGAATGAAAACCCATCACGCCCTTGGCCCAGGAGCTTTGAAGTTCGTAGTTTTTATCTTTCTAGTAGGGGAAAAAAGCCTGAAAGAACTCTTTGCCCTATGAGAATTATGAAGTATTCCTTAAGAGGAAGGACACTTAAGGCTAATCAAGATGTACTTTGGTGCTCCGTAAAGGACCCCACTCGGCCCATGTCGAAGAATGCTCTTTCCTTTTTTCTGAGAAGCCTTATTACAGAGGCACATGTTGCCTGTAGGAAAGATCAGTTTAGACTACTGAAAGTGAAAGCTCACGAGTGAGAGCCATCGCAACTTCGCTTGCATTCAGAAAAAATATGTCTGTGCGGAACTTGATGGCGGCGACTTTTTGGAGATGCCAATCGTTTTTGCGCAAACCACTACCTACGTGATGTAAAAATCACATATGATAAATGCTTCGCCTTGGGTCCTTTCGTATCGGCGGATTCGGTGCTGGGCAGGGAGCTGAAACTTATCCTGTGTAAAATTTTTTATATGTTACCCTTACTATATTTTATATTGTTGTTTTTTTGTTGTCTGAAAGAGGTTGCAGGAGGCACCTCTTTTTTGTCGTAATATTAACCCTTTGTATTTTGGTTAGGTGGTCTGGTGGGTTTTGGCTCCTTGCAGAGGTAGTGGTAAGGATCTGTTAGGTAAGCGGACAGGTCCCCTCTAACAGCATCCGACTTGGATTCTACCACAATAGGGGATCACATATCCCAGTGGTAGATCCGAGAGTCTTTCAGCATCAGGTCACGTCCTAGCTGTAGCTCTCCAGGCAATGCAGACTCAGAGATAGTATCTATGAAGTCTCATCCTGAAAAGGTGAGAACCAAGGTTTTTTATATCCTACAACATTAGTTGTTTCCCGTCTTACCTGTATTATTGAGCTGTCTCTTACCCTCCACCAAGGGTGCCAATCACTAAGTATATATCTGTCAGGGAAGTTCATGTACAAAAATGATATTGTTAAACTACAATAAAGTTTTGTACATACTTACCTGGCAGATATACGATTAATGGCCCACCAGCCATCCCTCAGGAGAACAGGTGGAAGAGAAAAATCTGACAAGCTTACGGAGTGGTTCGTACATGCCGCCACCAGCGGCGGTAAGGTAGACCACCTGACCTACTGTCGCGTGTGCCGCGAGATTTGAAAATTCTGTCGGGAACGTCGGAGACTATAGCTAAGTATATATTCTGCCAGGTAAGTATGTACAAACTTTATTGTAGTTTAACAATATCATATTTCCAGTTAAATTTACTATGGTAATGACATACATTATTTAAAAATGTGAACAGTTCAGCTGTATGTATTTGAAATAGATAAACTTAACTTGAGTGGGGATATGACCTCAACTAGACAGCTAGTAATAGTTCAAAAGAAAATAGGATACTTGTAGAGTTCATTTACACTTTTTTTTTTCTTTCTCAGCTGGGTTCATCCATACATGTCTTTTTGCATTCATAACACATGTTTTGCACATTTACAGAGAGGTGGTAGAGAAGAACCCTACACCTCAGAGTTATTTGCTTCTTGGAGATGCATACATGTCTATACAAGAGCCTGACCGAGCTATTGAGGTAAAACTGCTGTTTGAACTTTGTGCAGCTTTCAGTATGATCTGAAAGCATATTCTTGATTGTTCCTTTGAGAAAACTATCAGATATCAGTAAAATATAAAGGAGTTTGATTATGAAATAGGATTTTTATTTTTAATTCTATAAAACTAAATCTTTAAAATACACTAATAATTAATTTTTTTTCATATTCAAATCAAAGTTTTTATGTAGTCTTATGAGTGATATTAGTTGAACAAGAGTAAAATAATTGCAATTTGGACGTAATTGAATAGGTAAATTTTATTTGTAGTTGCCTAGAAGGACAGAAGTGACTAAGAGGTTGTCGAGTGGAAATAACTTAATTAACTTGTAGTTGCAATGTCAGTCTGTGCTGCTGAGTTTTGAATTGTGTACACAAATGTGAAACATGGTTTTTATAATGGGTATTGCAATGACTGAAATTTCTGTAATACTGCATTTTTTTTTTATCTGAGAAAAAAAAAAAAAAAAAAAAAAACATTTTTATATGATAAATAATATTAAAGAAAGAATGAAGTTTAAGTCAATGCTATAGTATGTAGTCTGATGAACTTCCATTTACACATAGGTCAAGCTTCATCAGAAAAGCTGACACAAAGGTAATGGATGTAGGTCAAGGGAGTTTCTAAGTAGCAATGTTAATTCCCATTTAGATGATCATTTTCAAATATTAATAGTTTCATTTTAGTAGGCAAGAATAGATCAGTGCTGAGGTGATAAAACTTACAATAATATCTAACAAATAGTCAAGCAAAAATAAATTCTTATTCTCTCAGAAATCAATAGTCTGATAGTAATAGATAATTTGTAGAAAGCAGGATACAGTCTCCAGTATAAGTGACAACAGTCTCAAAGTACCAGTACCAGCTTATACATGGAAGAAGTTAATTGTAGACTGTCATAGTGGATATAGAAAGCCTTGCCTTGTAGTGGTTTTTGTTCCAGGTTTTACTGAATATCTTACAAAAATAAAGCTTTAACATCTAGTTGGCTCACATCGAATTATGTGTTTTTTTGTGTGAAGAAATAGTTTATTTAAAACAAATTGTTGAAATATGTCTGGTGTAGAGTTCATGTAATTCTGTCTTTATTGCTTGTCCACAGGTATATGAGCAAGCACTGCAGCGCAATCCTAAATAGATTCTGTTCTGGCATGTCCCGTATGGGGCAAGCTTTAGTGAAAACACATCAGTATGGCAAGGCAATTAATTATTACAAGGAAGCTATAAAAGACAGGAAGTTAGTAATCAACTGAGGTATGATTCTTTATAGTATATATATAGTATATATTGTTTGCATGGGGTGATAGTTTCTTTCATGTAACTATTTTTGTGTACTTACAAACAGACTGTGGATTTAGAAATGTCTAGGTTTTTTTGAAGTCATGTTGAATGTGTCTTAGCTTGTAATTTCAAAAGTTTATTAAATAATATTAATAATGTTAGATGCACGGATCATGTCTTGGTATCAAAATACTTGGTGCTTGTGTAATTTTATTTCTATGGTTTTTGCCAGTTTTAGTTTCCTTAGGATCAAACAAAAAGACCTACATAGTGATTCAACATTGTGATTCACTTATTGCAGGTACTGATTTAGCAGAATTGCAGATGCGTTTGAAGCAGTTTGACAAAGCTGAAAAAACTACTAATCACAAGCATTTGAAGTAGAAAACAGCAGAATCAACTGGATCTCACCTCAATGTTAACCACAGGCGAAACTTCTTAACCTTTTAGCCAAGGTATTGGAATTCTTTTCTTTTTATAATTTATTTTGAATTTTGGTGTGGGGCACGTACAGTACCAATTGAACAGTTTCCGTTCACTTACAATGCACAAACCTACAAGTCTCAAATTATGTTTGATAGGAATTGAGATATGTCTTGTGTAATGGTACTCTTGTTACTTTGACCACAGTCAGTAAAGGTTAACTCTCCTTCTCCAAGTAGCGTAATAAACGTAAATATTTTATTTGCTTCTGGACCAATAATATTCGGGTAATGAAATGCATATCTGGCACGTCTCAATAGCATTTGATAGAAATTGAAATATGTCTGCTTACTGGGCAGTCCTGGTTACGGTCCCATTATTACGGAGCTTCTCTAGCCACCAAAACCTTGCCAATTTTTCAGTGCAGAAATGCACCAATCTCTAGTTATTGCCTGCCGATAACTAAATATTGGAGCCGATGTATATAACCTAACGGAGGTGCCATTTACCCGGTTAGAGGTTTGTATTTGGGAATGGGAACTAAAAATTATTAAAACAGTATGCTTTGTCATTGCATGAGTTATTTTGTTACAGGTACATGAGCGGAATGGCAATTATGAGGAAGCCCTTAAAGCTCTTGGCAAAGGGAAAGATATCCAAGTTAAAGTACTGAAACGAGCTCAAGGTAGAGTTACCTGACACTGTTTGCAGAGCAAGACAGCCTTGCAGGAAGGTGTGTTTTCTAATTAATTTAACTTTTTCAAATACAGGATGTCATTGTTTGTGACAATTTTCTACTTATTACCTGATCTATATTCAGAGTGATTGGGTGTTATAATCTTGGATTCAGTTAAAAAATTAATTCTTAAGTATTTTCTTCTATTCATCTATCTTAGAAATGTATCTATCCATATCCAAGACTCAATGGTGCCGTTAATTTTTATAGTGACTTGTTTAAAATCCATTGATTTTGAAGCAGTAAAAAATACCCCATTTATTTGTCAAGTTAGTCATGAGTTCTGCTCGAAACTGCCCTCATTTGTGGTCTTCAAAATCATCCCTTGACATTGTACTTTTCATCACAGAGATAGACAAAAGAAAATCAGTAGTACCAAGTCATTTACTCTGCTGTTGCATATGAAACAAGAGGAACTCATCATAGAATAATCACAACAATTTTTTTTCTAGTATGTGTGCAAAAATGGCAGAATATGCAGCCAACCAGAGGGAGTTTGAAAAGGCTATAAAATTATATAAGGAAGCACTTCAGCATGATCCAGAGAATGCCTCTATTCTTTTGGCTTTAGCTAGGCTTTACATGCAAGTAAGCATTTTCTGTAATTGTACGTAGGGGATGGTTAAATTGCTAGAATTTACTGAATCAGATTTGTGAAGAGGATATGTCAGCTTAGACAGAATTTACCATGACCTACTATTAAAGTTAACTTTATCTTTGTGCCATTAGGTGTGATAGGTATTTAAAAAATATCAAAATACGATTGGCTAACCTGCTAGGACTGTCTGTGTAGTCACCTGTTCCCACCAGGTGGTGCTGGAATGTTTAGTTATGGCCAGATTTCTTTATGCCATGCTCTTATAAAGACTGTGAATTGGTGTTAGTAATGTTTTGATGATTTCTGGCCAATTTTCTTCTGTACAGTGGTGTGCCCGTTTTCTGTTTTTTGCATTATGTCATCTGCAAAAAACAGAGATGAAAGCATTAGGCTGTTAAGGAAAGACTTTGTGGAAACTGAATGTTTTGGGTTTGCAGGATGACCACGTAACCTGTGTTAGCCTAGCTGTTGAGGCACGAGTGAGGTTTTCTTGAGGTGTAGAGTGAGTGATCTGACGAGAAGATGAAAACTTTGGAAATATTGGGAGATGCTTGAGGCCGACAATTTATGTAGACAATTAGTTAGGGTGCACCAGAACCTACAGTCCTTTCCGTATGTCTTCTGGTGCTGCTTTTCCTGCTCTATTAGCTCTACCTGATATTGTAGTTTAATTCCTTTCTCTCCTTTTGCTTCCTAGGTAGTTTAGAAGAAAAATAAGTACTAATTGATATATATTCTTATATTAGTTAGGATTTTGACCCGATATTTTAGGGGCAAGACACCCCCCTACGTTTTCGGTTTCCCCCCACAAGGGAGAAGGTGTCTGTAGGCGCCCTCCCTGTACTGTCCTGAATCAGTTTGGTTTTCTCCTTGGGACTAAGGTCTGTGCCCTTCTATTTTAGTGAGATTCAAGCTTTTTCTTGTTCTTTGGCTTTGTTTTAGTGGCAACCTCTCTCTCTTCTTTCATTGCTTTGAGAAAAGATTTAGAATTGAAAGCCCTTCCCAGATTTGTGACAGCACCTAATTTAACTACCACTTAGGGAGCAATGGAATATTGGCTATCTTATGGCCAGTTAGAACTCTTAAGTGTTTACCTGGACAGACGTAACCTGAAAAAGGAGAAGTTTTGCACACAACTGATTACCGAGCTTTTACCATTTTTGGAATTGGGTAATCCTCATGGCTTCTGTTCCGTGAACGTCTTCATTTCTTTTAAAACCTTTTTCTAGAGAATGTTGTCTAGCAGCTCAGGGAGATAACTGTATATGCCTCATTATTTTGTGAATGTTTCAATTGTAGCATGAGGTGTAAAGCCTTAGTCCTATCGTTGCGGTGGGGATATACTTTCCTCGGAACCAAATATGATAGTAATCTTGCTTTCTGTTTTATCGTTAGTTGTTAGGAATTGTACTGTTGAATTTTGGGAGCATGAAGCTACACATTGGTATAGGAGTGTACCTTCCTATATGAAGGCAGTATTTTCTTTTATCTTTAGTTTTTGGATGTTAGGGATTTCCACTCAGGCACAGGAGTCACCAGTCCTCTACAAGATGTAGTCTTTTTTTTTTTTTTTTTTTTGTTTTTTTTTTTTTTTTTTTTTTTTTTCCCTGTAAGGATCCTCTGACAAGTCCGGCTATGAGGGCCATACACCCTGTTGTGGTTCTGTCTGGCAACAGTACTTGCCAGTAAGGATCATACATCAGGCAGGAATGTTTAGAGGTTTTTTACTTCCCATTAAAAAAAGCTTTTAGTTCGCTTGGCTGAGCACTGTTTCTCTGGCTGCACTAACCCGCCATCCTCATACAATGTGGTAGTTGGCTAACATTAACTGTAGGTAAGATTCACTCCAAATTCTAGTGATAATTTTCATGATAATATTTATTATTAGAGAAAAACTCTCTATCACGAGAGTATATATAATGTTCTAAGAGGTCCACAATAATACAAAGTGTAAAAAAGTCCGTGTATAATTTTTTGAAGCTTTACAGAAAGCTTTCGAACCCTTCCCTGGGTTCATCTTCAGTCCGAATGAACAAAAAGTTACGGCAAGTACAGAGGTAAATTTAAAAAACAAGAGTCGTGAAGATCGTTGACAACGGTCGTTAGCTCGTTAATGGGCCAGGTGAAGAAAGAGGGTAGTTAACAACAACTAGGTGATACCCTCTCCCCTATCAATCCTTCTGTACTTGTCGTAACCTTTTGTTCATTTGGACTGAAGATGAACCCAGGGAAGGGTTCGAAAGCTTTCTGTAAAGTCTTCAAAATTATACACGGACTCTTTACACTTTGTATTACTGTGGACCTTTTAGAACAATATTTATTATTTGGATACTTACCTACTTTTAAAGTGGAAACCACCCAGTCTCCCCCCATCTTAGTGGTCATGAAGAAATTAGACCTGAACATGAACATTCCAGCATCACCTGGTGGGAACAGGTGATTACATGGACAGTCCGAGCAGGTTAGTCAACCATATTTTATTTTTTTAAATGATGATTGCACCTAATGGGCCAAAGATAAAGCTAACTTTAACAGTAGGTAAGTATGTAACCAAATAATTAATTTTATCATGAAAATTATCATTTTTTTGTAAGTAATACTGATTGGCTGCACTGGGTAATCACATTTAGTCATAAATTGGAGCAGTTTTTTCTTTTTTCCATGACAGATCAATGACCTAGATCAGTGCCAGTATACTTGCATGACACTCTTGAGGACAGACAAAGAGAATAATAATGCCACTGTGATGATGGCTGATCTTTCTTATCGTAGAAATGAATATGACACTGCAATGTTCCATTTTCAGCAACTTCTTGGTAAGTTGAATTATTTTTTAAGTCCTATTCAAAATTTTGCTTAAATGTAGAATTGAATTCTAGGGCACTAGTTTTTTTATGCATCAGCCTGCTCCAAAGAGGGAAAAACAATCAAGTGTCATTATGGAAGCTCTTATTAGTATATACTGTAGTAGTACCAAAGACATTAAACATCTGTTATCCATCAGCTAGATTACAAAGGGTGTCCAATGTATTTGACAGTTCTCTGAAGGGGCCACTTACGGGAATTCAGATAACTTAATTTGATTCTTTAATTTTTGGTGAGTATGTGGGTTGTTCACATGACCACAGTTGTTCCAGAAAGTGGACCAACAAGTTTAATGTGTGGCAAAACTTTATTAATTAATAAAGAAAAAGTAGGAGGGACTGGAGTTCCCTTTATTGGATAATCCATTTAGGTCGTGGCGACAAAATTGATGCTCAAAAATACAGTGAAGGGAAAAAATACAACTTAAATCTAGGATAGGCCAAGTCAGGCTTGACTGTATATTCCTGAGTAGCAGAAGCTAGAGTGAGTTGGAAGTCACATCTAACTGCAATATTTAATGCTATATTGGCAGAAAATGATTTAGAATAGTAACCTCTTGGTTCCCAGGGTTTAGGTTTACAGTTTGTAACATACATATAAGAGTTATGTATAATATTCCAGAGACTGGTATTTTATTCTTCATTACCGAAACTCTCATTGTTTAGACCGCCGACCAGCTTATTTCCCAGCTCTTGCTCGCCTTGTTGAAGTAATGAGAAGGACCGGACTTTGGATGAAGCAGCTCCGTATATAGAACGTGCAGAACAAGCGACGTTAAGGCCCACAACTGATTCTGGATTTAATTTTTGCAAAGGTTTACATGAATGGTGAGGGTACACATATATGTTATTAAATATTTTTATAGCTTTTATATGCTGTTTGAATAAAAGTAAAATACAGTAGCATTTTGAGGAAGCTGAATATTATGTAATAAATTTGTTTGTTTTATAATAAGCAATAGACAATAATATTGGATATAAAGTACTGTTGCAATTGGTTTCCAGTTTATGATATGGCAGGTAACTTACAAATACTGGACCAACTGAGGCCTGTGTAGTATTAAGAACCTTTATACAGTTTAACATATGCATGCTGCTGTCTAGTGTGCATGCACATTAGTTTGTTGTATACAGTAATCTTCTCATGTATATTATCATAAGTTACTTTTATCAAACCACTAAGGAACATTTGTAGACTTACACAAAGGATTTGTTTTTGATGTGGAAATTGGAAATAAGTACAGCACAATAAGAAGTTGGATAGTGGAAGAGGCTAAAGAGAATGGATTAAAAATAAAAAACTGAAAGCACTGATACTGGCCCGAAGGTATTTTGCAAAGTACCATACACAATGTTGCACACTAAATAGTAAACCATTAGTATTCATATCACCCATGACTGCATGTTATTGCAAAATATTTTAAGAGTGCAAAGAATGGAATAAGTCAAAGTTTTAGAATGGCAGAAAAGAAAAGAGCTGAAACATTAAAGAAAGTGCATTCAGAAATAATAGGTTTAGTACAATAACCAATCCAAGAAGAGTCTTTATTAGGCTCGGAGGTCTGGATAAACTAATCCTTTATATAATATAATAATAATAGAATCCTTTATATAATATAATAATAATAATAATAGTACAATGAAAGCAAGGACTATGATGAAATACACATGATATGCATGCATTGTCTATAGATCACATGCTTTCCTCGATAGTGCCTAGCCAAAATTGGGTGAATGAAGAGAGAAATGACTTTTAGTTGTGCACCTTCATAACAGTTGTCTTGTTCATGTGGATGAAATATAATTAGTATATATCTTAATGCAAATAGGTATAAATGTTTACCATTATTGTTACACTGAGAGTTTTACATGTACATTATACTTAAGTCATTTATTTAAGCTGCAATATCCAGAACAGAGATCTTTCACAAATACATCAATTAAATAACCAAAAGCAAAGGTATCAACCTCTGAATAATGTATTTATAATTGCTGTTTTCTTTTAATGTCCATTTTAAAATGCACCTCCAAATCATCTTACAAGTTTTAAGACTTCTAAGGGAGAACTTAAACAAGTCTTATAAGGGAGAACTTAATATTTTTTTTACTTGTCTAGGTATCTTGGAAATCCAAATGCTGCTCTTAAGTATTTTAACAAGTCCCGTAAGGATGATGAGTGGGGGCAGCGAGCTATTTATAACATGATCGAGATCTGTCTTAATCCTGATAATGACACTATTGGTGGAGAAACATTTGAATCTGTAGATGGAGAAGTAACACAGTCAGGAGCAAGAGACACTCTGGACATGGCTATACGAACTGCAGATAAGCTGCTCAAAGTAAGGTTATTCCATATTGTGTGAATGTGTAAATTAGGGAAGTGAAGGATGATAAAAGTTTTAAATTCAGGTCATTAGTTTTTATTATTTTCAGTTTTAATTTTTATATTATAATGAGCTGTCTGAACATGATCTTTGAAATTTTCTATTGCAATGATTTCCTTCAATTCATTTTCAGGAACTACGTCCTAAGCCAGGAGATCAGCAAGTTAGCTTGCACATCCTTGGCAACTTCCTCCTTCTTGCTACAAAGCAGAAAGCAAATTCAGAGCGTGCTTTACAAGAACCCCCCCCCCCCGAATTCATGAATATTGCTAGTCAAGAGAGCTACAAAGATCATGTAGGAGCAATTCTTGGTATGGCTACTGCTTACATGATATTGAAGCAGGTAAATCATTTTGTGATGTCATGTAGTGTTAATGTTTTCTTACACTAATAATAAATCTTGCTTTATATCAGATTTAACTGCCAATGTAACAGTCTACAATAACACAAGATTGGCATGTTCTGTGTTGACCTTGGCGTCACTGATCCTTGTTAGTTTATCCTTTGTTTATTCTGTGTGATGCTGTGTATTGTTTATATAGTCCCACCATGCCCTAAGGGGGTGAGGAAAGTGTTGATTCTCCAGGAGTCTAGGCAGGATGGTCTTTGGGATGCATCAGGGAGGAGTATGGTATTGTCAGGTCAACCTAGAAGGTTATCAAGAATTCCAATTAAAAGCAGAAGAAATATGCTAATTACTTGGGAAGAAGACGTCCAAGAGTCAGGGTCACAAGGTGTTGGCAAAATCCCAGCATAAGACATTGAACAGTCAACCTTGATCTAATTATGTCTGCAAAGGGCAGCTGACATGCGCAGTGCTCACTGGAAGGTTCATCTTTTAAGTTTGCAGGCCTGCATGGGGTTCGACTTGAAAGGCATCTGAAGGTTGGCTTGTTTTGGCTCAAGATTTGGAATAGGATTTTTAACAAGAAAACTAACAGCAAAGCTTTGGATGCTTCAAGGAAGGGAATAGAGGAATTTCAGCAGATGGTAATTCCCTTTCACGATGACCCTGGGTAAATCAATCAGGAATGTGATGTCACATTGGCACCACCTGACGATCAAGACCTGAATGCACCTTCCAACCATCTTGTCACTTCTTGACATCAAGATGGTGCAGGAAGTACAGGACCTTCGTATTGAAGGAGGTGGAGGAGGAGAACTTGTAAACCTCCTCGTAAGATTTTAAAAGTATGACCAACATAAAGTGTAGGCACTGCATACAAGCGAGAGAAAAAGTTGTTTACTACATATTGTGTTGTCAAAATGAGAAAAACGAATACTTGTGTTTTCTGGTTGTGTACTTTGCATATAATATACCTACTGTATTGTGTGTTACAAATAAAGAAAAATAAGCTATCTCACTGCCTTTGGCATCAAGTTTTCACACTTTAAGTGTGATGGTTATTGTTTGTTTAGTGTATTCAGTTATGCATTATTGACAAGGTAAGGGGATTAAGGGTATGGAGTTAAGGTTTTACATCTGAAGATTTGTTTGTTCCGATACGTAATACAAACCCTCGGTCCTTTAACAATAGGAAGGTAACTAGCGGTGCCAGCTGGGGAACGGTCGTAAGCTTCCGAACAAGGGGGTGAAAGAACGGTAGTTAACTGCTTGTCCGGTCCAGTTGCGCGCGCGCGCGCCCCGGGCGGGCGGTGAAGAATCACTTTTGCTTTCGGCCGTGGTGTGACAGGACGTGTTCGTCATCGCTCTGCCCGCTATTTTCGTCGTGTGCTTTGGATGTTACAATTTCTTCTGACTGGTTTGTGTGTGGTCTTGAATGAAATTGTAAGTACTTTGTTTTCATTTTTCATTGAGTGAAGATTAATTAATCATGGATCAAGAAGAGCTTTCGCCGCGCCCACCAACTGCCCGTAGAGTGGTTGTCCCGGGTTGGAGGGGCGTAAATGCGGCGGATTCCGCTCTTACCCAGATATTGATCCTCATGAGTTATGTTTTCGGTGTCGGGGCGAGAATGCTCCCGGAACCGAACCGAACCATGTGATGTATGTGTAAATTGGTCCGAGGCGCAGTGGGTGCTGTACGAGGGTAGGAAGAGGCGTAGGTTGACCAAGGAGTGTCGGAAAGCTCTCCAGCGACTCCTTTGGTTACGGATACCTCGTCATCCTTCCATGCCTCCAGCTCAGCCCCCACGATTTGCGCCTTCCCCTGCGGGGGGGGTTTCGGAGTCCTTCTCCTCACTCGATCCGTCGATGTGGAGGAGGGGTGCCCGATACCCGGATGTGCAATTGTATTCGGGGTCTTCCGTCCGCTCTGGGTGGGGTTCGTCCTCCCCAGGCGTGAGGGTTGCCCCTCTAACTGACCCGACTGTTCCTCCCTCAGGTGTGGCCTTCTGTGAGTGACGACCTTGGACAGGTGTGGGCGTCGTTGGGACTGCAGGGCGCCCCCAGTATCCAGGGCTGATTCAACGGCTAGCGGGGTCGGCAGTGGTAACTCATGGTGTGGTTACAACTACGACCAATACAGTGTCAACACCAGCGTACGCCGCCCCTCCTCATGTGGTGTATACGCAACACATTGCGTCAGTGACTCCAACGCGTCAATTCAAATGCCGATCGCTGCCGTGCCTAAGAGGGGCGTGCCGCCGCCACTGGGTTTTATGTGCTGCCGACGCCCGACTTTCGCTGCCCCAAAAAAGTTCGCCCCTGGATCTACCGCCCGTCCCAATGATGAGTTTGGCTGAGATGGAGAGGTCTGTGACGCCGGATTATGCTGCCGTACCTGCAGCGCGTGTTGCGGCCCAGCCCCTCGCGCCGCTCCTACGAAGCGCGCGGTGCGGGACTCTAATGTTGATGTTGCTGCTGGTGCTGGTCCTGCTGGTGCTGGTCCTATTGGTGCTGGTCCTGCTGCTGCTGGTCCTGCTGGTGCTGGTCCTGCTGGTGCTGGTCCCTGATGGTGCTGGTCCTGCTGCTGGTGTTCCTGCGCTCCTGCCGTGCCTGCCCCTGCCCACGTCGCGTCTCGTCATGGAGGTTGCTGCACCGGTCTCAGGTCTTTCCGGACAGGATCAGTCGGGGCGTGTTGCTTCGGCAATTGGCCCGACTTTTCCGTGGATGGAAGAACCTGACGTCCGTCCTGAGAGAGCTGACGAAGAAGAGGAAGAAGAAGAGGAAGAATGTCCCGTCGTCGTCTTCATCGTCTTCTTCGTCGTCTGTTGCGCCTCTTCCCCTTCGACTTCTAAGGCTTCCAAGCCGAAGAAGAAGAATGGCTGCCTCCTCCCCCCCTAAGAAGGCTCCTACGGGACCTTCGAAGGGCCGTCTCGCTCTGGCGTGACGGGGGGTGCTTCTGCTGGTCCTCCTGTTCCCTCGGGAACGGGGCCCGTCTCCTCTTCTGAGAAGAAGAAGAAGACGGGGACCAGGATGTGCTGGCTACTGCTGGTACATCCGCGCCTGGTCTTAGTAGCACTGCTGCTAAGTCAGGTACCGGCTCGACTTCTCGTTCGCGAGAAGGTCCGAGTGTACGGTCTCCTTCGGGCGACCGTGCAGCCAACGTCAAGACGCCTGAGCTTGCTCACCGTCACGACAGAGGCACGGAGCAGAAGCTGTCGAGAGTCGCGCAAGTGACGTCGCCAGGCCAGCGGCCGCTCTCGTTAGCGACCAGCCGGTACCCTCGGGTTGACTGACGGTCTCTGACCGGCCACGGGTTGAGGCTGAGAAGAGGTCCCCTCGACCAACGGCACCAGCTTCGGCTGGTACCAGCGGTTTTGACGTGCCGTGAGGACGCTCACCGGTCTCACCGCGAAAGCGAGCTCTGCAGATCACCTGACCGCCGCTCCCACAGGGACCGGACGGAGACGGTGGCCAGCAGCAGCTCGTCTGACGCACGAGATCGGGGTCGACGTGCTCAGTCGAGCCGCTCGCCACAGGTGAGCGGCACGACCAGGCCTGCAGTACGATCCCCACCGCGGGTTGGTGATCGGCTGCAGCCCCCCACGTACGCTGGTCCTGCCAGCGAACGGAGCGTCAGGTCTGTCTCTCCTATACCTTCAACTCCTCGGGCTACACCGGGAAGAGCGAGGGTACCCAGGAGTGATCGTGGAGGTGCGCCGCTCACGATCCCGCCACGACGCCGCACGAACCAGGCATGGTTGTAGGACCAGCCAGGTCGTACGCGCAAGTGGTTGGAGGCGACCGTCAGGGGTCTGTTGCTGTTCCTCCTTCTGAAGGAGGAGGGTCTCGAGAGCTGCTTCCTGTTGGAGGGACTGGACGGTCCTACTCCTCAGGACGCTGTAACTCCTGAGATCCAGAGGAACTTTGCCAGGTTATTGCGCTGATTCGTCAGCACAACGACCTGGGGGAAGGATCGCCGCTACCACCATCTGAGCCCACGTCCCGGCTCGAGTCATTTTGGGGCCCGAAGAGGGAACCCAAATTGACGGTGGGACTGCCGCGATCGGAGCTTGCAGACTCAGTCCTTGACCAGGTGGAGTATTTCGTCTCAGGACGGGAGGACTCACTTAAGTCAGGACGGTCTTCCAAGCTACTTCCTCCTCCTCTGCAGCGACAGCGGAAGTTCTACGTGCCATCAGTAGATCCAATACCGCCCAAACAGGTTAACCCAGGAGCTAGCTAGGCTAACTCCAGGTGTGTCCCCTGCGCCAGCTCCTGTCCAGAGAACCTACCTATGGTTCTCGCAGCAGGAGGCACTGGGCCTGGAAGCTACCGCTATGGCAGCTTTCCAGGCCAGTCTCTTGGTTGGATCTGTGGTCCCTCACAGTATCCAAGGTCGCGGCCGACGCCGGGGGCGCTGCCCTCGAAGACGACCCCGACTTCAGGAGACTGTGCCAGTCTGGAGGTAGAGCCATCTCCTACCTCGCCCATCAGACGGCCAAACCTGTGGGCCAACTTGGTTCTCCGTCGTAGGGACGCTGTCCTTACACGAGTAGCCAAGGGGGGCCGGGCGTGAATGAAGCGGTAAATGGACTACGTAACGGACCCAATGAAAGAGTTCCTCCGCTCTCTTTCCCGGAGAGATGGTGGACGCTGCGGTGGAAAGACGGCGCACTGATGACAGTGACCGTCTGGTTCACCAGGCAGTTACGAAGGTTTCTGGGCAACCTCGTACATCTGCGGCTAAGCCTAAGAGTTTAGCTAGCGCTTCCTCGGCTGCTAAGACGGCTGCTCCATCGAAGGCCCCGAGGAAAGACTCTTCCTGCTTCAACTTCTAGTAAAGGAGGCCGTAACCAGCCCTCCTCCCAGCCCTCCTTTCCCCGAGGAGGTGCTGGGAAGAAGTCGAAGCGAGGTGGGAAACGCTAGGGACGGCGTTCCCCTCACCAGCTGCCGGAAGTGGGGGGGTGCCTGGCGAGCCATTGGGCAACTTGGCAGCGCTACGGTGCCGAGACCTGGATAGTAGACGTCCTTCGGGAGGGATATCTACTACCCTTCGAATCTCGGCCACCCCTCACCTCCAACCCGGTCCATCTGCAGACATATGTTCTGGGATCCTCAAAGGACGACGCTCTTCGGCAGGAGATCAAGACCATGCTGACCAAACGAGCTGTAGAAGTCGTAGTGGATCGGTCACCGGGCTTTTACAGCCGCCTTTTCTTAGTGGAAAAGGCATCGGGGCTGGCGCCCGGTGATAGATCTCTCTCCCCTGAACCGATTTGTTCGCCAAGACTCGGTTCAAGATGGAGACGGCACGTTCCGTGCTGGACTCCATCAGGGAGAAAACGACTTCATGCTTTCAGTGGACCTGAAGGATGCGTATTTCCAAATACCCATCCATCAGTCCTCCAGAAAGTACCTCCGCTTCATCTTCGAGGGGGGGACGGGACGTGTACCAATTCAGGGCACTCTGCTTCGGTCTCTCAACCGCCCCACAGGTGTTCACGAGAGTGTTCACGCTGGTGTCCTGCTTGGGCCCATTCGCACGGGATACGTCTTCTGAGGTATCTCGACGATTGGCTGGTCATGGCGAGCTCCCGCTCGCAGTTGCTGCAGGACAGGGATCGACTTCTAAAGTTTTGTCGCGATCTGGGGATCGTGATAAACTACGAGAAGTCCGATCTCGAAAACCCAAGCAGAAGTGAAGTACTGGGTATGCTGATCGATACGGTAGCAGCTCAAGTCCGCCCCGCAGACTTGAGGATCAGCAAAATTCAGGGAGGCAGCCGGCCGGTTCCTGTCTGGGGCAGGAACAGGCATTCTCAGCAATGGCAAAGTCGTGATCGGCCACCTGTCGTCACTCGAGAAGTTAGTTCCTCACGGACGTCTTCACCTGCGGTCTCTCCAGTGGAGACTAAGGGAGAGTTGGTCACAGGTAAAGGATCCACCTTACTTCCCCGTGTCCATCACGGAGAAGGTGAGGCAGGACCTAGCCTGGTGGCTCGACGACATAACCTCTTAAGAGGAGTGCCCCTACGCACTCCCCCCCCGGAGATGCTGCTGTTTTTCAGACGCATCGACCGAGGGGATGGGGCGCACACCTGGAGGAGTTGCTGGCTGCAGGTGTGTGGGACCATCACGACAAGCACCTTCACATCAATGTCCTGGAACTCAAGGCGGCGGCGTTTTACGCTCTCCAAGAGTTCCAAGACCGCTTGATGGGACACTCAGTGGTGTTGATGTGCGACAACACCACGGTAGTGGCATACGTCAACAAGCAGGGGGGCCTAGTGTCTCTCCCGCTACACCAGTTGACGGTGCAGGTGCACGAGTGGGCCACGGCTCATTCGATAGAGCTGTCAGCACGCTACATTCCAGGCAAGAGGAATGTAGTAGCGGACAAGCTCAGCCGTCGGGATCAGGGTAATAGGGACCCGAGTGGTCCCTACACCCAGAAGTGGCGGAAAGGCTCTTCAACCTGTGGGGGCGTCCAGTCATAGACCTGTTCGCCACCCGGCACAACAAAAAACTTCAAGTTTTTTGCTCAGCCGTGCCGGAACCCATGGGCAGCTGCAGAGGACGCTCGTTCAACACCCCTGGGACAACCTCTTCGTTTACGCCTTTCCTCCCTTTTTGTCTGATTCGGAAAGTGATCAGCCGAGCGCTGGTCACTCCCAATCTCAGGATGATCCTGGTGGCTCCCAAACGACCTCAAGCCGTTTGGTATCCGACCTGCTGGCTCTTCTTGCAGAAGAAACCGAGAGAGATGCCCCACTGGCACAACCTTCTAGCCCAGCCACACGTAGAGCGGTACCACCGAGCAGTCCAGTCCCATACAACTTCACGGCTGGCTGTTATCCACCATCTCTTGCGAACGAGAGGCTTTTCTCGCAGCGCAGCAACAGAGATGGCTGGACACGTCAGACAGTCCTCTTGCAGCTGTGTACCAGGGGAAGTGGGCCGTCTTCTGTGGTTGGTGTCGTAGACGGGGTCTATCTCCTCTCAGAGCCACTCTTCAGCAGGTAGCGGATTTCCTCGTATTTCTTCGCCGAGAGAAGCTCCTCTCAGTACCCACAGTTAAAGGATATAGAGCTGCACTGGCACTCGTCCTGAAAACTGAGGGGACTGGACATCTCGAACTCGTTCGAGATCTCCTTGCTAATGAGGAGCTTCGAAAGGTCTTGCCCACCCAGGGGGAGCTCAGGCCACCTGAGTGGGATGTGACTCTCGTCCTTAGGAGTTTGACTCGAAGACCATTCGAGCCACTCCGAGAGTCGTCAGACAGGGATCTGACCCTCAAGACCCTCTTCTTGCTGGCCCTGGCATCGGCGAAGAGAGTAGGGGAACTTCATGGTCTGTCCTTCAATGTTAAACATTCCAGGGGCTGGGGATCTGTGACGCTCGATTTCGTCCCGAATTTCGTAGCTAAGACTCAGAATCCGTCGATCCCTGACGACAGGTTCGAGTCTTTCACAATCCCCTCCCTCCCTAATGGATTTCACCGACAACGATACGGATGAGATGCTGCTTTGTCCTGTGAGGGCGCTACGGCGCTATCTGAAGAAAACTCGACACCTCAGGCCCTGAGTGTCGACGCCTCTTCGTTAGCACTGGGGTTACCAAGAAAGAAGTATCCAAGAACACGCTTTCTTTCTGGCTACGTGAGGTGATCAGGAGAGCGTACGAGGCTGATGGTAGTGACGACATCCGTACGCTCCGACCGAGAGCCCACGAAGTCAGAGGTATTGGACCCTCTTTGGCGTTCCGCAAGAACTTCTCCGTGGCGCAGGTCCTGAAGGCAGGTGTCTGGGCCAACCAGACTACCTTCACGTCCTTCTACCTTCGGGATATTGCCCACAAGTCCTTGGATACTTTTTTCCTTGGGACCTGTGGTGGCTGCTCAACACGTTGTGTAAGCTTACCCAAGCACCCGAGCAGGCAGAACAGCATCGATTCCTGGTGTGACTGTAGGAATGAATGGTTGAATGAGAGTGCGACTGGCTTCTCTTCTCATCTTTCTCTCTCTCTACCTGTGGGCAGAGGGTCACGGTCGTCACCATGCTGGAAAGGATCCGATGCAGGTAAGCTACTCAACCGAGCCCCAATCTATCCCTTTAGTTAGGGATAGAAGCAAATATCCTCCACTCCCTCCAACAAGGGGGAAGGAGTGGATGCCTACTTGAGACAAACCCATAACTTTATGTTGGCTCCTGTACAGGAACAAGTTCTTGCAATGCTGGTACGAAGAGATACGCTTGCCTCTCTCTTAGTACTTGGCTCAGAGGTCTGACCATTGATCCTGCGGTGCACATACCCCCCGATCAATCGGACAGAGGTTTGGATCCCTCCCTGCTCTTACGACCAGGGAGGCATTCCAAGTTGGACGAACACCAGTCTGTTCACCAAAAAAGACTCAGATTCCACCCACCAAGAAGTGAGTCTTCCTATTGTAAAGGACCCGAGGGTTTTTGTATTACGTACGGAACAAATGACAATTTGTCGAAAATTGCATTTTTCCTAACTATACAAACCTGAGGTCCTTTACATATAGTCCCACCTCATACCACCCCTCACTCTGCAACTTTTTGCATGGGCCTAAAGCAAAAGTGATTCTTCACCGCCCGGGCGCGCGGCGCGCGCACGACCGGACAGCAGTTAACTACCGTTCTCCCCCGCCCTTGTTTTCGAAGCTTACGACCGTCCCAGCTGCCGCTAGTTACCTTCCTATTGTTAAAGGACCTCAGGTTTGTATAGTTAGGAAAAATGCAATTTTCGACAAATTGTGTCATTTTTGGCCTTATCCAGGCTTTGCCCCCTATCTGGCAGGGCCTGGCTCCATTATTGCAGATATGGGAAAAAATAAACATTATTATTTTTTTTCTTTGGTAAGTTAACTTTTGTCAGTTCACTGTAGATTAGCATTCAGCTCCTGATATCAATGCATCCAATTAGAAATGATATGTACATGGTAGTTGTAACATCAAGAAACTGGTGTATTCAGTTATCATTGTGTAACCCAGTGCATATACTTATATGTAAATTGCATCACAAGTTTCATTGTAGTATTCCAGTGGAAGCTAAAAAAATTATGACAAATAATTTTAACAATATTTACTTGTATAAAGTTAAATATTCCCTTAATTAGCAAACCATACACCAGTACTTCCTTTAATTCAAACAAAACTAAATGTATTCTACAGACACCACGGGCTCGAAATCAGCTGAAACGTCTTGCGAAAGCTGTGTGGAACTTTGAAGATGCCGAATATCTTGAAAGAAGTTGGCTACTTTTAGCTGATATATATGTACAAACTGGCAAATATGACATGGCCACAGATCTGCTGAAGGTGAGGAATTTCATCCCAGTTTTATCATCTAGCAATTTTCATTGCATTCTTCCTTTGAAGTTAAATATAAAACTCTCAAATAAACCTCTAACAAAAAAAGTTTATGAAGCCACATAATCTTTATCAATTTTCAGCGTGTTTTACAGCACAATCGATCTTGCATGAAGGCATATGAGTACATGGGTTTTATCATGGAAAAAGAGCAGAGCTATAGAGATGCAGCATACAATTATGAACAAGCATGGAAATTTAGCGGTAATACTAATCCAATGATAGGTAAGGATTAAGCTTCGTATTTAGTTGTAAAGTGTTGAATAAATTGACTAATGAGCCAGTTTAATTTTTAATTTTTTACTAAAGTATTCTTTTTCATTGGTTGAAGTCCCTCAGAGCTATATAAAACTGATTTTAGTTGTTTAGTGAGGGAATTTAAAGAAATATTTTGTGTGAGAGTATACAAAAATCCCTTAGTGATAGCGACATTTTTATCTGTATCTTTTATTTGCAGATCAAAGTAGGAACAATTTAAAAGAACAATTTCCATTTTAGATAAAATTTAAGTGTTTTTCTGTAAGCTGGTTTGTATTACTACTTAAAATTCACAATCATTTTAGATCAGTTCACCTTGCTGGCTGGTTTTTTTCCTGTTTTTTACCTTTGGAATTTTGTTGTTTGGATAACTTTAAATATTACATTCACTACTTATTTTTAGTAGCGGCTTCCAAGTACTTAACTTTACTTTGCAGGTTATAAATTAGCTTTCAACTACATGAAGGCAAGGCGATTTGTTGATGCTATAGATGTGTGTCACGTAGTGTTGTCCAAGCATCCTGAATATCCTCGAATACGCAAGGACATCTTGGACAAATCACGAGCAAGTATACGTGTTTGAAAACTCACCGACTTGTAATGTTTACATCAACTATATATTTTTTTTTTTTACTTAATATTGAGCATATTACAAAACTAGTCATTCTCTTATTACAAAACTAGTCATTCTCACCTACAGTAAATATAGTATAAACTACACGATGACTGGAGTGGTTAAATACTTTTTTAAGGAGATAATATTTAAAGCTGGAATCCAGAGGGTAATTTTATTATCAAAAGTATAAAATTTTTAAGTGAGTTCACAAATAATGGCATAAATCATATCAATAGTTAATTTTAATATAAAATTTGAACACAATAATGAACGATATCAAACTTCACAGCTAAAATTTTTTTTGTATGATGTGTATGTCAATCATATGAAAGCTTTGGTCTTTTTGATATTCAAGTTGAAATAATAAGTTGACAACTTAACCTTAAAAACTAACTTCTAATTCTGAAGGTATAAGTAAATTATATTTACAAAATAACTTGATCTGAATGTTTATATCATAAGCTAATTGTTTACAGACTACTATTTAACTAAATGCAGGGAGAGAGTTTTACACATGAATTTTATGAGAAACTCAATATATTCATGCATATCAATAACTTGCTAAGTACAAGAATTGCTGCAACACACCAAGATTCAAGTAAAAAGATATTAACAAAAAGTGTAAGGCACAAATGAATTAATTTCCCAAAAACATGAGTTACATTATATTTACATGTACAAGAGATGGGCATCACTTTAATATATTTTAACTTTATATATTTAACAAGATGTTAGTTGGAAATGTTAAGTTTAACATTGTATGCTTTATTTACAATTTACAACAGATTATCTGAAAGTGTGTTAATTTCTTTCATTTAAATCATGGAACAGCAGCAAAGCTTATAATTAAAGATAATTTTTTTAGACCTCATGAAAATATAAAATATGTAAGATTTGCATCTATATTTGTAATAAAAAAGGATTTAGCACCTATATTTGTGATAAAAATGGCTGTACAAATTAGCCAACAATAAATATCATGAATCATTTTTGAAATATTTTATAAAAACCTTATCATATTCCAAAAGCTTAATATATAAAAGTATGCAGACACCTCATGAAGTCAAATAAATCCTTTAAAAAACAATCGAGATGCTTTATAAAGCTTGGAACATTACTATGTACTATTGTACAGCAACTTCTTTGACATTTCAATATTTTTCATGTATTTTTAGTAGGTAAAGTAAAGAAAAACCCCAGAAATTTTACAGGTACTTGATTGAAATGGCAGAAGCAGCAACTGCACCATATAATCAATTTCCCCCCAAAATTAAAAGGCAAATAAGTTGAAGATAAATCACACGTATCTCCCAAACAAAGGTTATTAGCCAGCAATGCCCTAGGCCCATTTCATAACCCTGCAATCACAGATGCTCTGAGACCAGCTCCTCCTCCTTATAAACATAGTGATAAGGAGGGTGAAGATCCTGATGATCCATCTCCACTTATAGAATGAATTATAATAATGCAATAGTTTAGTTTTTAACATTTGTCTACCGTGTGTCCTCTCCATGTATAAATGTAATAACTGGACAGTAAGAGATGCATCATCATTGTTGTTCAATATATCTAGTCCTCATGTGAATGCAGGTGGAAGTGGTAAGCGGTGGTAAGTATTAGTGGCATTTTTGAGATTACTACTACAATATTCTGTCACCTATTTTGGCTCCAGGTATTTCCTGTCAACTAAAAACATGCAACTTCAAAATAACATTATTCAAACAAAAATACTCACTATCCAATATCTGGAATTTAAGAGTAACATATGAAGTAAACTACAATTTATGCTGACTTTAAAATGAGAGGGAAAGAAAATAACAATTTGATTACTTCTCATCTCTCTTCACTGACAGGGTGCTTAATTGGCTTCTCTCCCATTATAAAAGATTTTTTCTCTTCATATTCTTTCACTACTTCATTCAAATCTTTATCTGCATCAATAACCAGTACAGGAGCTGGAGGGGATCGTGGCTTGTGTTGAAGAAGCCATCTTTCATAATACTCATGCACCTGAAAGAGATAAAGACATTTTCAAGCAGTATTCAATCTGTAGGGTAAATGATTGAGCCGCAACACAGAATGCATCACCGTCTGCATCAATCAGAGATGTGACCCCCAATAAACAATGCACCAAAATGCCAGAATAAGGTTATGAATTGCATAAATGTATTATGCATTCATGACAATTCATTTGGAAATGTTCGTTGTTGTTGAAAAAGTAACCATATTCCTGAGACAAATTTCAACGCTTTTGCTATGAACATTGAGATATATTTTTTGTTTTGGTAGTTTCTTTTAATTTATTAAGAAATATTACATGCCGTGTAATATACATTACAGGCATAGTGTCACTTTTGTAAAATATAATGGTGTTTTAAGGTTTTAAATAATAATTTTGGATTTAGGACCTTCATTTCAGTCTTGTATTATGACATCTTGACTGTTGTACCAATTCTAGATAAATTGTCATACTTAACTTTTCTGCAGACAGTAGTACCACTTGTGTACACATTTCATGTCAAAGAAGTTTACCAGTTATTCATGCAATTGTTGTAATCATAATGCTCACAAAATATCTTGATTACTTCATATTTTGCGTCATCTGCTCTTGGATGTTTGTGGCAGCCAAATGTGCGATACGGCTGGAAAGTTTCCGCCAGAGTTTCACTACTTCGATAAAGTGAAGTGCTGTAAACAACCATTCTCATGTATTTCAAGTGGTATTTTGAGTGAATTAAGAACAAAATGTGTATACAGAGAGGCCTTGGTTATCAGATAAAACTGCAGATTACAAGGTAAGAACACATTTCAGTTTAACCCAAGAGCTCCAGGAATTCAACGTTTCACTTTCACTAGTGTAGGCAAGAAAATGTAGTTTTATTGTGCTGATTACAACTAATATCTTGAGTAATATCGATAAAATGACAAATGTATATGCAATTAAGTGTTCAGTACACTGTTAAATGAGCGCTGGGAAGGAAGAGTCCGATTGCAATGACGATTCTTTGTTATTTGGTGGGATGCCATATTGGATTCAAAACTGCCTTGAATACTTACTTTACGAAGACTTCACATGCTTATTATAGTTCGTATGACATTTTCCTAAAGCTCATTTTGTTACAAAACTTCGATCTTTAGAAAGATTTGCTTAAAGGTTTAAACTTGTTGTTGTTTCACCAATTAAATATAGAGTGAAAAGGTGAATTTTCAGTGACTGAATGTTTGCAGCCCAGTCATTTACCCTGTTCTCAATAAAATTTGAATTTTCAAAAGATAAAACCAGTTTTTTCATACTACGTAATCCAAAAATGACATATTCTCATTTGTAGCCTGAAATACCCCCAAACACTGTTTTCTGTCATTCAGAATGAGGAAAAGTCATTCACTCTTGTGGCCTGTTGATTCATCAGCAGGTACACTGATTTTCCTTATGTATACATGCTGGATGGGTTTGTGAAAAAATTAGTCTTATAAAATGTTCCATAAAATACAAAAGGGCTATCACAAAATGGCTGGAAATCTTGGTTGGTGATGAAAATTTATGATCACTCATCCTGATCTGCCATTAAAGATGAACTAAAGTGGCTGCTGTTTCAATTTCCAAGGTCAGTGTCACCTTTATTGAGGGAGCCAGATAGGACTTATAACGGAAAACCAGCACAAAACCCAGATGTTACCATTCCACTGTCACAGTTGCCAATACTAGTCAGTCATCAAAGTATTTTTGAAGACATGCTTGATAAATGTGCATAAGCAGTCACAGAACAGACTTGCAAAGATGTAATCAGAGCAAAACATAAAACAAAGTATTATTTTTATATAATGGATGGATCACAACATGAAAATAACCTTCCAGTAATACATACCAGAAACCCCCTGCTGACTGACTTCACAGACTTGCCTTTCATAATGAGAGGGGCCTACAGACTGAGGTCAATGACTGGGAACTTTTGAAACAAGGGAAATATGACTAAAGAACCATGGTGATACAACCAGCTCTTCTTGAAACACCTGTTTCTGGATTATTAAGGTCAACTTGCTTTACAAACCCTTAAACTGCTTAGTGTTACCAAGTACATTTCATTCTACCTACCGAAATGTAAGGAAGGGTATATTTGTCTTAAAGGGGAGCCTTTAATTTTCTCCAAGTCCTTCATGCACTCTGAAGTTCAAAGACGCCAATCGTCTGGGTAGTGTGTTGTAGATGCTGATAAGGTGAAGGCAATAAACACTTAAGGAGTCGTGGAGGCCAGAGCAGAGGACCAAAACGGAAAGACTTTGCCCTGGAAGACGAACCTGAGACACTTCCTGGAGTCCGGATGGATGGGGATATAGAAGTGTGCGTCTTGCATGTCCAGCGTTATCATCCATTTGCTATGACCGACTGGTTCATTTCCATCTTGAACTTTCCCTTCCTTACAAAGTGAATGAGGGCACTTGTCAAGGACTGGTCTCCAACCCCAGGAGAGAGGATACTTCCTTCAAAAGGGCCAAATGCTCCTTTAAGCCGGTTGACTAGGCCGTCAAGAAGATGGGAGAGGTGACCAAAGGAGATTTCTCCATGAAAGGGATGCATATCATTCACCTGAAATTCCCTTTGTATGGTTTCTAGGTCACCTCACTAATGTTACTTGTCATTTAACAGATCCTGATGTCCATGCCTGACCAGTTAATCTGAATCTTTTTGATGCCCAGTCCCTTCAGCATGGAGAAATTATGTCCTCAAACTTCCCTGCCTGTAATTTTTCTGCATACCTAAAGTTAACAAGTTCACACACAAAATATTAAAAAAGGAAATATAAAAAGGAAAAGACTTACTTGTTTTAGATAATCTAGAGGGACTCCAGCTTCTTCAGATCTGCCTCTTTTCAGCATCCTATCGTGAACTACCTCTGGAGTAGACCGCAGATATACTGTTCAAGAAAAGGATGTAGAAGTGTTTTGAAATAAAGATTACCACATTGGAAGGTAAGTCAGAATACTTCTAGGAAAGAAAAGTCTTAAATTGAAAAGCAAATCAAGATAGTAAGTACTATGCATTGTGAGTAACTGGAGAATAACTGAACAATAAGAATACAGGCAGTCCCCCGGTTATCGGCGGGGGTTTCATTCAGACGGGTTGATGATAAGCGAAAATCACCAATAACCAGTTAACGGCACCTCTGTTTGGTATGTATCAGCACCAATACACTCATTATCAGCGCTGATAACTGGAAATTGGTGCATTTTGGTGCCGGAAATCGCAGCTAAACAAGCGCTGTAAAACCAAATCGCCGATAACTGGGGACTGCCTGTACAGATGATTACAGAAGAAAAATCAAGTCTTGAAATTAATTATCTTCTTTATGTGAATCATAGATGTAGCAGCAGAGTTTACTGTTTATTTAACACTACAGCAATCCATGGAATAGTCAATGAAAGTCTACTGTCCCTCTTCCAAAAATAGTTTGAGTGAAATTTTAAAAAACAATAAATGACTTACCAATAAGATCAATGCCAATATCCAACTGTGACTCTAAAAGATCAAAATATTCACACAAGATGCTGTATTCTACACCTTGGAGATGACCACAATCATAACCACTTTCTACAAAACAATACCTGAAAATAAAATGAAATTGAAAATACAAAATTGATAAAATTTGTATATTCTACAAATACAGCAAACCTCCTAGTTCCCATGCCTACAATTCAAATTGATTGTAGACACTGAAAAGGTGTTTCTGGTAGCTATTTTACTTTTATTAATCCTCAGCAATACTATTAGACCATCAAGTGATTTTAGACTCAAGAGATGACCTACATGGTTAGCTCCCAAATGAGTGGTGAAGAATGAAACCTAAAGTTCAAAGTTTGGCAGCTAGGTATGAAGAAGCCAAAAGGGACAGATGATAAAAAGCAAGAGACAGTAAGTAATAGACACAGAACCCTACATACAGTCTACACTGTGACAGACAAAGCACATTGGATGAGATAATCCAGTAAATGACTTAAGCCGATGAATACTGGTTAGTGATGGCTAAAGAGACTTTCTCTTACCTATCATTTGCTGCCATTCCTGAGCTCTGACTGTAGAACAGGTTTGTGCATTAAGCAAAGGGACTATGAGAGGGTTACTTCTAGTGAAAATTAATACCACTTGTAATCATGACAAAAATTATGAGTTTAGTATGTTCATAAAAATGACAAAACCAAGCACTTATACAGTACTTATCCCACAAACCTAAGACTGTTATAGCAGTATTACAAACAAACAAACAAAATACAACCAACCAGCCAAGATTAATCATTGTTGAGTGTGCAACATCATAGCTGGATGTGAATACAGTGGACCACCTATTTACAGGGATGGGTGCCAACAGCTAAAAATCCACGAATACTTAAAACTCCTATTAAAAATGCTTAGAACTGCCTATTTTGATAGTTAAAACACAAAAAACTTGCTAAAAATGCTTTTATCACAAAAAGTACATTTAGTCACAAAACTCATATGAAAATACATTTCTAATTTGTGAGTATTTCTCAGTGAAAAATACCACGAATAGGTGAAGTTTCATAGGAAGTTTCAGTGAATAATTAGTATACTATAGGGTGCATAGAAAAATCTGCAAATAGGCGAGTCCGCAAATAGCGGGGGTCGACTGTGTATTTAGGCATCTCACGGCCTAGGGTTTATAAAAGAAAGACAGTGATGGTGGCAGTCCCTAATTAAGTTTCTGCCTATTCTTTGATGAACTTGTTAATAGCACAATTCAGCTCACTTTGTTCAAGCAGAGCAGCCAGTATGTATTATATATTTTAACCCTGTTTTCTGTTATCGAATAGTTTTCAGTTTCTGCACACATTAGTTAAATTAGTTCATTCCAACCTCCACCTATTATTTTTCTTTGGATAAATTACTCTAGTTTGCATGTGGTCAAGTAGCACCAGATTTACAGATGAGAGGCTGTGGATACCATTTCAATAACAGAGGTGTGGGAGTAGGTTTTCTGGGGCAGCAAACTAGATTTGCATGCAGCTGCCTCCATTGTTTGGTGAACAGTGTTCCATGCATATGCATCTATAAATATTCAATAATTAGTGTATTTTGAAGTAATCTTCATAACTAAACACTCTTTCTCTCTTTCTCTCTGTTTTGGCTGGAAGGGTTAGAAATACATATGTATACATCTTTAAGGGTACTAATTTTTACTATGACTTTGAAATAATGTAATAATAATAATACATATATTGTTCATATATGAAACAAACCTTCGGTCTTAACATTAGGATAAATACTCAGCGCCAGCTGGAAACCGGTAGTTTAAAATAATTGTGTACGCAAGGGACTATTGGCATCTGTGCTTGAAGTGAGGACGTTCTTTGCTTCGTCCTTTTAAAGCCGGTTTAGTTTGCCCCCTGTTGTTTTCAATTTGTTGTTTGGAATTCCCAGGTATGTGAACATGAAGCCTTCTCATGCTGCGAGACTTCCTGGATATCACAAGAAGCAGATAAACGCCCTGTTATTTTCTTCGACGGTTTCGACGTCTAAGTACTCATCATGTAGTAAGTTGTAGGCGAAGAAACTCTTAAGGTACGGTTAATTCATTACCTGTGCTTGGGAATATCGCATATTCATACGGATTGCCTGTAATCCAAAGCTTTGATGTATCTGGATGTGCTTTGGGAAGTAATTATGACTAATTGTGCTCCTTTCCCTGCGGGGAGAGGCGTGCATCGCCATCTTGTTTTCGTTCTAGATATGTGGGTACAGAGGATGCAGGTGTGCGGTCGGCGTTAGGCTTATCAGGAGAACCAACCCAAAAAGGAAAGTTGGTTTGATGTATAACATCGTGTTGCCATCCAGGATCCCATGTGATGGATGTCCCTTTTATCCTGACATGCATTGGATGGCGGTCGGATGCGTCGCCATCTGTAAAGAAGCAGATAGGGCAACAAGACAGCCTTTAATGTCAGGTTGCTATGACTACGAGAATAACATTAACAGCCTTGCACTTCTGGTAGGGTGCTGGCTTCGCATTCGAGTTGCTCAGTGATGTCATAAACATGGTGACCACCATGACGTCATAAACATGGCGACCGCCATGACGTCTCTTCACAGCTGCGGCCTACACGAAGGCATGCTTCCATTTTCATTTCGAGGTACAAGAGTACTTTACAACTATTCTTTCGGATGGGAGGTTTTTAATGCACATTGTTTTTGAGAGAAGTTACAAGCGTTAGGAGATGTATAAGTCACATAATGGAAAAGACACAAGTCTTTCCTCTGTATCTTCTGCTTAGGCGTCAAGCTTAGGTGACTGGCTTTGATGCCAGTGTGTTCTCATGCCAATCCTGGAAAAAAAAAATAGGGACTTCGTAGCCGATCCTCGAGCCAAAGAGAAGTTTCTTCTCAATCCATCTTTGAGCCAGGATTGTTACATCCCTATTATTTGAAAGCACAAAAAGTAGTTGTAATTGTCGAACAAGTGAATGATGGAAAGTTAGTCTAGTGTGGCTGCTGTGAAGAGTTGGAAAGGCTAGAATCAGGGACTTCGTGACTGATCCTCGTGCCAAGAGGAGAAGAATAATTTCTTCTTCATCTTCGAGCCAGGACTTTCACATCCTTGTAAAGTAGAAATGCCACAGAAGGTTGGGTCTCTTGATCTTGGCTGCAAGAGTACCATAAACAGCCTCACGCTTCCATGCAGCGTGTTGATGTCATAGCCAAGACCGCTTGCAAATGGCGGTAGTCATGACGTCACAGCCTACTGATTCTCGATTTACTTCACTGCCTCCGGAACCTAATACGCTTTTTGACTCATTGGTACACGTAGTAATGAAGAATAAACAGGATCTAGAGGTGAAAATGGATAAGTAAGACAAAAAGAAAAGGCGTGATTCGTCTTCTTCTCTAGATGGTGTCATAGCTAAGTTCAGTGGCATCACTGAGTGTACCAGTCAAGCGTTGGAGGAACGGGATTTCGTGACTGATCCTCGGGACAAGAGGAGAAGAGTAAATTCTTCTTCATCTTCGAACCAGGACTGTCACAGCCCAATCAGCAAGAAAATCAAGAAGTCAGTGGCTGGTAAGCTCAAAGCAATCGGATGAAGCCGTTTACAAGAGTCCGAACGAGTGAAAGCGTCAATGGTCACTGGGCTAGCGGCCGACATGGAGTTGCCAGTGGTGACTACAAAGAGTCTAAGAGAGATTATAATGCCGTGGCTTAACTTGATACATACGCCGACGCTTTTACAAACGTTTTCCATGGACTCTAGATGTCAGCGTAATAAAATATGATAAAATTGCTCTCATATTTGTATATAAGATTGCAAACAGATACCTTCTCAAATCCTACTGACTATAATATTTTCAAGATTGATTGGTATTTGACCTTTCAAGATAAGCAGTTATAAGCGTTTTTACATGGGGTTCTTAGTATTCGCTCATTTTAATTATTGGCATGGGGGGGGGGGGGGGTGTAGGGTACTCATCCCCCGCAAATAAGGGGGTCCACTGTATCCAACTATAGTAGACTCAATTACATTATAATCCAAGTACCGTATATACTCGAGTAACGTGCGATCTCGCATATCATGCGACCCCAAAATTTTCACCAATAAACAGTGGTTTTGTCATGTATCTCATGTATCATGCGAGTTCCTTTTCCGAGGTCAGTTCATAAGGTTGGTGGTTTAGCGTGCTAATGGCCGAGTCGTTCAGATGTGTGCTGCTGCTAGTGAAGTTACGGTAATTTTCTTACTAATCTCGAGAATTGAATAGAAGATCTCAAGATTAAAAAAGAATACCAAGATAATAAAATAATTGTAAAAATAACACGCCTTGGAGTCCTAAATCATTCTCTCTCTCTCTCTCTCTCTCTCTCTCTCTCAGAAATAAATACTGTAATTTGAGTCTTTCACCAACGTATCGGTAAATGTGTAGACATTGTGTGTGTTTAAAAAAAGTGTAGTACACACACATTCTGATGTTTCGGTTTTTGGAATTTTTCAATTTCGGAAATGTGAGGTCAAATGCATAATCAAACAAACATCACTACTGCAGAAAAAAAATTTTTCTTTTATGTTTTTTTTTTCATTATTGTATTTATTAATTACTGTTTATTTAAATAAATATTAATATAATACTGTTACATGAATGTGAGATAATTAAGATCACCTATAATAAAATAGTGGGACAATTAATATCATATGTTCACTAATAGCTATTATTTTCAAAACAAACATTCCGTAAAACACAAAAAATATATGTACATAACAATCAAAATCTAATGTTTTGCAGTTCAACTTGTGAATTTCAACAGTAAGTATGACTATGTAATATATTTCACAATATCGATCTTGCAGTTGAGAGTCGTAAAATTTTGAGGATGGTCCGGGAAAAAGGATTTGTACTTTGTGATTACGTATCGCTACAACACCATGCGGTATTTTCATACCACTATATTGATGACGCATCACTACGACACACTGGTATTTTTCATACCACTATACATTAAAGTTAAAATGATCATATTATATTATTGTTTTCACGAAGAAATAATTATATAAAGAAAATTATCGAGTAATTTTTGCCGTCAGCAGTCAGAAAATCACGAACATGGTAACGTTCAAACCTAGTGTCATCCCACGGCATATGTCTATAAATAGAACAGAAGCAGAGGGCAGAGTCAATTGGATAACAGATCTCCATGGCTACCAACCAGCCAATCAGGTGTTAGTTATACTACTCTGTGAATTTCTTAGAATGAACGTTTACACGTAACACACGGGAAGCTAACGATGATGTGTGTGCTTTGCATACAGTACGTAGTTTTTGTTTTTATTAGTGTATTTTACTGATTACATGAATACTCTCTCTCTCTCTCTCTCTCTCTCTCTCTCTCTCTCTCTCTCTCTCTCTCTCTCTCTCTCTCTCAGGAAAGATACCGTCAATTCAATTTATCAGTATCTTCCTGATAGACAGAGTAAATATTTAGGACTCCAAAGCTTGGCATATGTCAATTATTTTATTATCTCTTGGGATTTTTGGTTAATCTTGGGATTTTCCATGGTCAACTCTTGGGATTAGTAAGAAAAAATGCGATTATTTGAGTAAGCGCACACCCAAACTGAATCGGGGTAAGCCTAGCACGCCAAACAATAGTATTTACAAAATGAGCGGAGTCTCTGGCTGGGCTGTTTTGGTCCACCCACGTGTTTGATCGCATACTGCCAAATTTATAACAACAACAGAGATAAAACCATTTCTCCCATTACAGATATCAAATATTATCTTTTCCGTTACGCAGAATTCTAAATAATTACGTAGGTTCACGATTGATAAAGTTTTTTTATGCAATAACAAGAACGGAGTCAGATATTCTATCAACAGGGCATCTCATTTTGGTGCTGTTGCGAATATTTCAACCAGTTCCATGTGCGTTTAAATCCATACTGACTGTACAGTCTGGAGGCATTTCTCCCTTCTACACATATCTTGATTTCTTAATATCGTAGGTATAGAATAAATTGGTGAGCAAGGAAATATGAAATAAAGAAAGCATAACAGTAAGTTTGACGAGTGAGAAAATAAACAATCGTATACAGACAGACTCTCTCTCTCTCTCTCTCTCTCTCTCTCTCTCTCTCTCTCTCTCTCTCTCTCTCTCTCTCTCTGAGAAAATAATAGATAGGAAACAATGACCTGAATATTGCTTGAATGCGATATGGCAAACTTTTGCCTGACTGAAGAGTGGAGTGACTTTGACACCGACTTACAAGTTATTCCTGGTCATCTCACAGCCATAGATAGACATCAACTTCACAGCCGAGAAAGGGCAATCGTATACGAAATAAATAGGTATGGAAAATGCGAAATGCGGGCCTATGTTGTCCCATAAAAAAAGCTCTCGCTCGGACAGCTGTAAGATTTAGGGGAGAGAGAGAGAGAGAGAGAGAGAGAGAGAGAGAGAGAGAGAGAGAGAGAGAGAGAGAGAGAGAGAGAGAGGCCGAATAGGAAGGAGATTTAAAGTACCTGGGAAGGAAAAACCCTTATAATCTTATAATTATAGCCGCGTGGGGTTTGTCTCAAGGACATTCAAAGGTCTGTCACACACGGGCATTTGTTGTTTTTTGTAAAATTAGCATAAGGGCAGATCTTTAAAAGCCACACCAGAAAGCTCGCCACGGTGACAAGACTATACCTTCCATATGAATTGACGATGTCCTATACGAAGATGCAGGGAGATGAGGATGAAATGATCAAAGATCTGGAAAGATGACGAATATGATGACTGCCTTGATGGCAAAGAATTCAGAGCAGTATTGATGATACGACATGGAGAGCGACTTTGGAGGATTTTAGTTTATTAATTTATGCAATTTTTTTTATTTTTTTTACTTTAATAAATTTTCACTTACCTGCGTATCCTAAAAGGAAAATAATAGTTCAAGTAGCAAATGTTTCCTTTACTGAGTAAAACAAAAAGTAAAAAATCCTTCGGTGTTGTGCCTTAACTGATTTGGAAATTATAGATGGTTAGTCTAGAACAGTTAAACATGTTGTATAAACCAAAATAATGCAAATGGCGCACGATCGCTCTTTTGTATTTTAAAATACAATAGTAATATGAGAATGCATACAATATTATTGGATATAGTGAAGTACAAGTAAAACATAACTTTTTAAAAGATCTACTGTTTTCCTCCGGTAGTAACTATCGCGATCTGCCGATTTGGGAAAGCATAGACGGTACGCTAATTTTATACTGCGTGTATGATGCGACCCCTTTAAAATTAGCTTCAAAATTAGGTTTCAAAAGTCGCATAATATGCGAGTATATACGGTAAATAATTTTGGCTTTCATTCATTTCATTATGAGGCCATTCAAAATAAAATGGGCTTTTCTATGGGTGTACTTTCCTGAAAACACAATAAAAAAGGTAATCCTAATATACTGACCATCATGAATTAAAATTAAACCATTACAAATTACCTGTTGTTTTGGAGAGATCTCTCAATTAACTTGACGGGGCAGTTAGTATCTTGAAGATGAATATCTAAGCGAGTAAGTTGAACATAAGACTGAAAGAGGAAACTCCAACGCTGTGGATCTTCGTATAATTTTCCTAATAGATTGTGACCTTTGAGATTAGTCCACAAGCCTAATGGTTCCTGGAATAATTTTGGAAATATCAAATAATTAAGTTTACAAAAACGTCAAAATAATTTTGGCGATTATAATTAAAAAATATGAAATTATATTCCTAATAATGACAACCTGTATAAGCAATTTTATGAGCCAAATTTTTTATACAATAACTATATGGATGGGAGACTAAGGCAATCTTGCCTTTAGATTTAGAAACATTGTGAATTAAGATCTGTTGATGACCCATTACAATCAACTTACAAGGTTACCCTCATTGCTTAAGTTCCTAATATTGTACTAATACTGACCTTAATAAGCAGTATTACTTTTAAAAATTGCCTACAATCTATAATGTTTTAATTTTGGCCTAAAATTACAACAAAACAAGGCATCTTTATTCTTGACATGCTATGACTTCCATCATTTTCATCTAATACCAAATAATAATACCTCTGGTGTCATCTGTTCACATTTCTGCCTATAGTATTTGCTAACCTTTGTTTGGAAGGATGTGATTTTATATTTGACTGCAAGCTCTGTACTAAAATGCTTCATAATGATTATATCCCTTGGATAATGATAAAGGCACTTCCAACACGCATACATAATTCCGATGGGAATCAAAATTTCTTTTTAGTTACCATCAGTACATTTACATACATTTTTGTTAACTTGATGTTTTGATCTTGACCTTTGGATGCTTAATGTGTATGAAGGACTTAGAAAACCAGATAGTTTTTAACATACCTAAATCAGCTGTGTATATAAAAGTGGTTCCTATGAAACAAAATTACAACATATAAGGAGTGGTAAAAAGATGTTCAGTCTTCTGAGATGGTTCCATTCCTGGAAAGAATGGATAATGATAGGATGGTGAAAACTAAGCACAATTTTCAACAGTTAGGAAGAGATCAAGACAGGAGAGGGGTGATTAGATGGCAGTTGGTATGCTAAGGTCAAATATCTAAGCAAGTAAGCCGAACGTTCAACTAAAAACAAAAATGAATTTCATCATTGTGAATCTTAATTTTCCTAAAGGACTCTGGCCTATAAGATTAGTTTGTAAGCCTAATGGTCCCTGAAACATATCTGAAAACTTCATAATGTCTTCAGCAACTAGGAAGCAAGACAGAAGTGAACAGCACATTGTGCATCGGGGGTTTAACACAGAGCTAATGAACCTTCTGAACTTTTTTACACAGTTCACCTATAATTCAAGTATAAATATGTTACAACCTGCCATCTTGTATTTTTTATGGAAGACTTTGTTGGGGGAAAGAGCTTAGTCTTGAAAAAAATAGTATTTTCTTCTTAGATGTTCACCTCTTAAGCCACAACCCATTACTGCTCTGGCTTTTACTGTTACAATACTTCCACTTTCCACTGTACTGATGAGATACAAAACTGTTTGACTGTGTAAAGTTGTATGGTGGTGCCAGTGAGGTTGTCCAAAGGCCATAAACCAATCAATACCTTGTCCTAAATCCTCGTCCTCTATATTTTATGTGCTTGTAAGGCTGATACTTCTCAGTTGTATAACAAATTGTTCAATCAATATAATGCTCTGTTCTTCTGCTTTGCTAATGTCCTGTTGCCCTTGTAATTCTGTTTTATATGTATAATCCTCTGTCCTCTTATCTTTTACAATACACTTCATAACCTTATTAGTGTACTTATTCAATACTTATACAATTCAGACCACCATTCACAAAAAGTAATCTTTTTATATAATTCACAGGTATGAATGCCTGGGTTATTCAGTTCCTTAGTTTTACCTTTCTACACTTTTGTATGATTACAATTAAGTATACATACAGATTAAATATGAACGAATATCAACCAATGATTTTTTTTACATCTTTCAGTTGATAAAAAGTGTTCCATTACTGTAGTGAAAACTTTCTCAAGCCTAGATTGTGATGACACTACATGACAGTGATACAAGATCTAGGATATTATAATAAGACCAAAAATGATTAAAAGACCTCTCGTCCAAGTTAAAAGATGGAAAACCATTTTTATACTGTACCAAAATATTAAGGAACCTGTAATGAAATCTGCGTGGTAGGTGATAAGATTAGCTACTCTTTCTGAGGTGATGGAATTGCCAGGAAACACAGTTAATTATAATGTTTGTTGAACTACTATTTCTCCCAAAAATTACTGACAATGCACTTTCATCTATAGCATAATTATAAAACCAAATGAGCAAAAATTAACTCTTGATAATACTCTAGTTATTTCTAACATTTTTTCTTACAATCAGAGAATCATATGTAGAATTTTGTTAATGGAAAGAAACCAGTTGCAAAATCATGTTGAAAGAAAGCCAGAGTTGCAAAATCATGTTTAAATAGGATTACTACATTCATCATCCTTGACCATTACCACCTCCAACATAGTACTTTATAATCAAGAAAAATTAAACATCCAGAGCCTTACTTGGTAAGTTGCTACACCTGGAAGCGCAGAAAAATGATGAAGGAAGGTTGATTTACCACTACCAATGTTACCTTCAATGGAAACTGTAAATGGTCTTGATTTTCTTTTGCTTTCAGAGGATGCCTGTAAAATAAAAAAGAAATTTAGGGCATATACTAACAAACTACTTTATTCTAGTTAAATACATATAGTACAGTCCCCCTTCTTAAAACCAGCACCCTTGGGACCAGGCCATAGCCAAATTACAGAAAACTTATGCAAACAGTCTTGGCACCTCATTCCACATATACAGTGCTGTTATCAAAAGTAGAACAAAGCTCATGAATAATCACCGTCATTTGTTAGGTTTAATACTTTAGCAAAATTCTGGCCCGCTCCATAACCGTCTCTCCGGAAATGTTTACACCCTCGTTTTGTCTGAGCTTAACACTTACAGGCCGGGCTAAAATATATATTAAGCACATCCCTAGACCGGGCAAACTTTAAGGTCGGCTAATAAAAAAAAAAACGTCAATGGAAAGAGGAAGATATGCAAATGCACATGGTATAAGGAAAAAAAAAAGCCTTCTTGATAAGTCATGACTTCCAGGAGTAAGTAGTAGTGCCAAACATATGATATAGCATAAGATATCTCGAATAAACACTGTGGATAAGGCTCGTACTATTTTATAGGGTAGAAACTTGGGCACTCAAGGAAAGAGGAAGGACTATTGGAGAGAACTGAGATGAGGATGGTGAGATGGGTTGCTGGAAAATCACTACTGGAAAGGAGGGAGTGTCAAGATATAAGAAGACTAGGGAGCTTGTCTGTTCCACAGAAAAATCCATGACTAATCGGGGGCTGGTTGTACAAATACAATAGAACATAATGAATAGAACTTACTTTGGAAGCCATCAAGTCAAAACTTCTTTGAAGAAGCAATGATGCAGGCAACAATGACATCCCAGAGGGTCCTTCCACACCATGTTTCAAGGGTGAAGAAGATGGGGATCTTCCCAATAGATTCTTCACAGCTGGATCAAGGAGATTACATCCTTTCTGGAGGTCAATGATAGGTTCTTCTGAAGGAGGGATCTTTACTGGAGATTCGGTTAAGATTTTCGAACACATCCTAAAAGAAAATGGTATTGTTATGATACAATAAAGTTTTATGCATACTTACCTGGCAGGTATTATATATAGCTTATCCTCTTGACGCACTGGCAGAATTTCAAAAACTCGCGGCAACCGCTAGTACACTGGTAGTTCAGGTGATGGCCACCCGCTCCCGTGGCGCTGGTACTTGGAACTATTCCCGTTTTCCTCAGATTTTCTCTGAACCCTGTCTCCTGAGGGGAGGAGGGTGGGAATTTAATTATATATACCTGCCCAGTAAGTATGCATAAAACTTTATTGTATCATAACAATACCATTTTTATGCATGACACTTACCTGGCAGGTATATATATAGCTGATTGACACATTTGGAGGTGGGTCATAGACAGCAACATCGTCATAATTCAAAAATTAACTAAATTTTAGAACTATGTATTATGTTCCTTACCTGCTAAGTAGCTGACTTCGTAGGTCCTGCCTCTTTAGCCTGCTAAACCTTAGTAGCTCTCAACTAGGACGTGACCTGTTTGTTGAGAAAGCTAACAATAAGGCCTGCCTGACAACTGGACGTGACCAATTTGTTGACAGAGAACCCTAGCCCTCATTTACCACGGCCATTCATGCTAGGAAAGTTAGTCACCTGAACCACACACACATATAATAAACACTAACCAACAGACTGAGCTGGTCTTAACCTTCTCAGACAACCATAAAAACACTATAACCTAATTAATATAAAAACCTAGCATGTTATTAGGTTATGGGGTGGAAACTCCTTTGCCCAGTACTGTACCTGAGGATACATACGGGCCTAACGTTTGACAATTATCAAAAGTTGTCTTCACGTCTCTAAGGTAATGAGAGGCAAACACGAGTTTTTGTCCTCCATACGTTTGAATCTATAATGTCCTTGAGGGCTACTTTTTTCCATGGAATGCTAAGGACGTAGCTACTGCTCTCCCACCTCATGAGCTTTAACTTTAATTATACCGAAGCATTCCTCCTGACAAAGCAAATGAGCATCTTTAATGACTTCTCTTACAAAGAAAGCCATTGCGTTTTTAGACATAGGTCTAGTAGGATCTTTAACGGAGCACCACAGAGAACATGAAGTTCCCCTAATGCTTCTTGTTCTTTCTACTAAAACCGTAAGGCTCTTACTGGGCAAAGAACCCTTTCTTGTTCTTGACCTACCAGATCAGCCAGTCCTTTCAATCTCAAATGATCTTGGGCCATGGATGCGAAGGATTCTCATTCTTTGCTAAGAACTCCTGTTGAAAAGAACAAACTGCTTTGTTGTGCTTCCATCCTATTTGCTTGTCAATAGCTTGTAGCTCGCTAATCCTTTTAGCTGTAGCTAAGGCTACTAAGAAGATAGTTTTCTTCGTTAGCTCTCGCAAAGGCGCACTGCCCATAGGTTCGAACTTATCCATCTCCAAGAATTTGAGAACGACATCCAAATTCCAAGAAGGGGTTCTGCACCGTCGATCCTTCTTTGTATCAAACGATCTGAGGAGATCTCTAAGATCTGCGTCATTGGACAGGTTTAACCTCTGTGTCTAAACACTGCAGACAACATACATTATAGCCTCTAATCGTCTGATTAGCCAAACCTAGTTCTTTCTTCAGGTATAGCAGGAAATCTGCAATCTGTGTCACAGAGTACTGGATGAAGAAATCTTCCGATTCTTACACCATTTACGGAAGTTCTCCCACTTCGACTGGTACACTTTGATAGTCGATGGCCTTCGTGCTCTTGCGACTGCCTTCGCTGCTTCTCTAGAAAACCCCCTCGCTCTGACAAGTCTTTCGATAGTCTGAACGCAGTCAGACCCAGAGCGAGGGTGTTCTTGTGGAACCTGTCGAAGTGGGGTTGTTTGAGAAGATCTACTCTCGTGGGTAGACTTCTCGAGAATCTACTGTCCATTCCAGTACCTCTGTGAACCACGTTTGGGC
Organism: Macrobrachium nipponense; assembly: GCF_015104395.2. Taxonomy (NCBI): domain Eukaryota; kingdom Metazoa; phylum Arthropoda; class Malacostraca; order Decapoda; family Palaemonidae; genus Macrobrachium; species Macrobrachium nipponense. Next base: position 33,292,046 of record NC_061104.1, read on the forward strand.
CGGCCAGTATGGGGCTATCAGGGTCAGCCTTGTTCCTCGACTTTCCCTGAATTTTTTCATTACCTTTCCTAAAATCTTGAACGGGGGAAAAGCGTACGCATCTAGACCCGTCCAATCTAGTAGGAAGGCATCGACTGCGACTGCAATAGGGTCCGGGATTGGAGAACAATAGTTCGGTAACCTCTTCGTCGCTGCGGTAGCGAAAAGATCCACTACTGGAGTGCCCCAGAGCTTCCACAGTCTCTGGCATACTTGAAGATGCAACATCCACTCCGTGGAAAGCACTTGTCCGTCCCTGCTCAACAGATCCGCCCTGACGTTCTTCTCTCCCTGAATGAACCTGGTGAGCAGGGTGACGTTTTCTCTCTGCGACCAAAGAAGAATCTCCTTCGCCAGGTTGCAAAGGGACAACGAGTGGGTTCCTCCTTGTTTCCGTATATATGCCAGAGCTGTGGTATTGTCCGCGTTGATCTGCACCACTTTGCCGCTGATCCCACGGTCTGAACGCTTTCATAGCCAAGAAGATCGCCATCAGTTCCTTCCTGTTTATGTGCCATGCCTTTTCTTCTTCGCTCCAAAGGCCTGATCCTCCCGAGGGCCAGCGTTTCCGCTCCCAGCCTGCGTCTGACGCGTCGGAAAATAATATCCGGTCTGGGTTCCTCTGCTGGAGTGACGTACCCTCTGACAACCTCTCCGGAACTAGCCACCACTTTAGTTCCTCTTTATCTTCGAAGGAATTGGAAACCGGAAGGAATCTGGTTGCGATCTTCTTGGCCAGACTTCGTTCAGAAAGAACTGTAAGGGCCTCATGTGAAGTCTCCTAGTGAAATGAACCGCTCTAACGAAGAGAGTGTCCCCAGCAGGCTCATCCACTCTCTCGCTGAGCATTGGTCTTTCATTAGGAATTCTTGCACTTTCCGTATACACATGGTCTGCCTTTCGGGGTGACGGAAAAAGCCCGAAAAGTCACTGAGGATTATCAGAATCCCCAAATCCAAACTAGTTCCTGAGAGGGGATCAATCGTGACTTTCCAGGTTCACCATCAGACCAGTTGCTGAGTTAATTCCATGTTACGTCCTTGTCCTCCAGACATTGCTGTTTTGATTGTGCTCTTATGAGCCAATCGTCGAGGTTAGAGAGAGACCTCTGACTCCTGCCAAATGAAGCCACTTCGCCACATTCGACATCATTCTTGTAAAAATTTGAGGCGCCGTGCACAGCCCGAAACACAGGGCTTTGAATTGATAAATCCTTCCCTGGATCACGAATCTCAAATATTTCCTGGACCTTGGATGAATTGGAATATGGAAGTACGCATCCTGAAGGTCCAGTGTTACCATCCAGTCCCCTGGTCGTACCGCTGCCAGTACTGAATCGTTCGTCTCCATCGTAAACTTGGTCTTTTCTACGAACAAGTTTAGCTGGCTTACGTCCAGTACCGGCCTCCAACTTCCTGATGATTTCGGTACTAGAAACAGACGGTTGTAAAACCCTGGGGATTCGTGATCCAGAACCGGTTCTATTGCCCCTTTTCTATCATGGTGACGACCTGATGCCAAAGAGCCTCTCTCTTCTCTAAATCGATGTAATGAGCCCCAGCCCCTAGGGCTCTCGGAGCTGTAGCGAGAGGTGGTTTCTTGAGAAAGGGAATCTTGTACCCTTCCTTCGCTACCTTTACGGACCAAGGATCCGCTCCTTTGCTTTGCCAGACTTCCCAGAAGTCTAAAAGTCTGGCCCCCACACAAGTCTGGAGGACTTCTGACTCATTGTTTGGTTGAAGTTTTGGCCCCTCTTTTGGTTGGAACCTTTTCCCTTTTCACCCTAAATGCTGGTTGAGCGAAAGTCCTACCCCGAAAGGGCTGCTGTGCTGTCTTCGTATCCTTCGTAGTCTTATTCATGACCTTAGAAGGTAAATACTTCCTTACGGATGACGTAAGAAGATCTTGAGTCGCCTTCTGAGTGAGGAGAGAGATATGTCCTTAATGATCTCTTGCGGGAAGAGCTGTCCTGACAGAGGAGAGAACATCAACTCCGACTTTTCTTGCGCGTTCGACACTCCTTTAGCAGCGAACGAGCATAAGAGATGTCTTTTCTTCAAGACGCCTGCTGTAAAAAATTGAAGCCAATTCATTAGCTCCATCTCTCAAGGCTTTATCCATACAGGACATAATACTTCTCGACAACTCGGATACTGACGACTCTTCCATCTCCGAAGTTCGAGCCAGGGCCCCCAACGACCAGTCAAGAAAATTTAAACACCTCAAAGGTCCTAAAGATACCTTTGAGTAAATGGTCTCGAACTCCGACGAAGTCCACCACACTTTGGCCTGAATGCAAAGCATGTCTAACGGGAGCTATCCACTATGTTGGGAAAAAGTCTCCCTGGGAGGAGGCAGGCACTCCCAGGCCAAGACTTTCCCCCGTAGCATACCAAACACCAGACTTCTAAGCCAACTTGGCCGGAGGAAATACAAAAGAAGTCTTCCCCGACTCTTTCTTCTCCTTAACACTCATTTACGCGTTGAAGGCTTTCTTGGCCGAAATGGACAAAGTCATTTTCAAAAACGACGATTTCTTGGCTGTCTTCGTCTTCGAAAATTGCGACAAAGGCGATGGCGGGCCTGAAGGTTGAAAATCTCCTTCAAACAAAGAAAGAAGGCACTCTGTTAGCCTCCTGTAGTCCGAAGAAGGAGCTTCCGTCTTGTCCTCTTCCGCACTCTCCGCAAAATTCTTCCTCCTGCGAAGAAATATCTTGAAAACCAAGATCCTGCTGACTCTCCAATTCAGAGTCCTTATGCAGCTCCATGTTTAGAAAGCGAATGCGGCACTGACTCCCTATAAAAACTCCTCTCTTCCTTGTCGAGACAATGTTTTGACTTGCTGCCGCCTGCGTCCTGCGTCCTCCTGAACGTATGCGTCCACCATGCGTCCATCACTTCCTCTTCGCGTCCTGCGTCCTGTACTTCGTCCTTCTTAAGGTACGCACTGCGTCCTGGATCGCGTTGTACGTCCTGCGTCCTCTTGGAGGACTTAACCGGGAGAGACGAGTCCTTACGTTCTAACCGAAGGTTGTTCGGGCTTCTCCATGATTGAACAATCACTGCCAATCTCTGCTGCATGTCCCGCAGCACCTCCTTCGTTTCCGCCTCTTACGAGACTCCTGATGATGAGGAGAGTCGAGGACGCACCGGGCTAAAACACGAAGAGGCGAGCGAACTTCCAACTGGGGACGTGAAATCCTCTTTCTTTTGATAGGGATCATCTCTTCATCCTCCGATGACAAAATCTCAGGGCTACTCCACCCTTCTTGTCGAAAGCCCTTTCCTCCTGTGAAGAGGACGGAAAGTATGACCTCTTAAGAGGACGCGATACTTCCGCGAACCGCCTACTCTTTCCCGAGGCTGAACTATCCGAAGAATAACGGCACTTCCCAGAAATCGACGCCTTTTCTATGGCGTACTGCAGCAGCCTGGGACTTATCAAAACAGGACTGCCTGAAGGGACGACTGATCGCAAGTCAACCCCTCTCGCCTCCCTTCGACTGTCGACATGCTTCTCCCTTGGTCTGGGAGCTTGACAGAGGTCTCGGTCTAGGAGCACGAGAGAGACGATCAGGCGCCCCCTCCACAACACTGTCACCAAACACTTCCACTTTGTCTGGTAATCGTTTAATTTGGTTCTCCCATGGAACGCAAGGGCAGCGAACACTTTCACTATTGTGGATCAGTAGTATCCTCAGATACGCAACTGGAGCAGGAGAAACCTGGGGGGAAGGTGCTACATCTACATGTGAATGAGCTGGAGAAGACACATGCAAAGATTCATCCAAAGGTTTACTCGAAGATCCGATCTTTCACTCCTAGAATACAGATCTTCTAACCCGATCTTTTTTCTAATCTCTCCACATACTTCATAAGAGCCTTCCACCTCTTTCTCATTTCAGACAACTGAACATTTCATTGCACACCTATTGTCCCACGTACATACAAACTCCCGACACTTCTTACAAATAGTATGTGGATCTACCGATGATTTCGGCAGTCTCACCTTACACCCTTCTTTCACACAAACTCTAAACATACTTCCTGAATCAGACATACTAAACAAGTCCAAACAAAATGCGATTGCCACTCTAACTTCGTGAATACGATACCAATATCCAAAAGTCAGATAACGAGCAGGAAATTCTAACAGAGAACCAACAACGATGTTGCCGGTTCGGCTGGCAGAGAAAATCTGAGGAAAACGGGAATAGTTCCAAGTACCAGCGCCACGGGAGAGCGGGGTGGTGGCCATCACCTGAACTACCAGTGTACTAGCGGTTGCCGCGAGTTTTGAAATTCTGCCAGTGCGTCAAGAGGATAAGCTATATATATACTGCCAGGTAAGTGTCAGCATAAAAAGAAACTTTCTGTGATGCCTTTTTACAGGAACATGGCTAGAAACCAATTGCTGCAGCTTCAAATAAACCAAACCTTATGAACAATGATTCGCCCTGCAATTTTTATCATAGATGAGTTTAATATTTTTCTTCAAAATGCCATGCGAACTTTCTTCTACTTCAAATCTTATAATACTTCTGATGTATTTATGTGGCATTACATGTCATAATATAATCTTACTGTAAACTCTAATGTTGAACATTTTCCAAAGCAATACATACTGGTTAAATAAACTCTAGCATATAATTAGCTAGCAACAAGAGAGTGCGTCACACTTTGATTGGATGTCTCTCTCTTGTACCACACTTATAAAGAGGATCATACATACATGAACAACAACAATATACTGTATCAAAACTTCAAATCTAGGTGGCTTTGTATAAAGTAAATAAAACAAGCAAATAATTAACAGGAATGCTAAAACTAAAGGAATATTCAAGCTGAACCAGGAAAAAACCCTTTCCTTCGACCTACTGTCAGTCAGTTTTGACGACCAAATATCAATGACATATAACAGAAACATTAACATACAAAGAATCAAAACAAATCTGGTTGCTAAATAAGAGAAATAATTTGAGGCAGGAAATCAACAAGGATGCTTAAGATGAAGGGGATCTTTCCTACATATTGACCCCAGCAAAGTTTGGGGATCCTACCATACGAACAGTGGTGGATTTACGGGATGGGGGTGAGGGGGGGGGGGCCCTAGTCATGTGAACCCCCACCCCGACCCCCCGAGTAGGAATAATACATTGTTAGTAGCAAAAATTTGCTTAATCTAATGATCATTTCAACAACAACAACAACAACTGAATAACAACAAAAACAGCAACAACAAACTAGGCACTGCTGTGTACATAGGATAAATGAGCGGACCGTGACATAGTGGCCACCTCTCCAGAATGCGGCCACCTTCCCGAAAAAGTACTTAAATTCGCTGCCGTGAGCATCAGTCAAGAGTTGTGGGCCCATCCTGGCAGAACACTAAGACCTCTACGCTCCTCTCGAATTGTTTTTCTCCTAAATTACGAATCATGGCATAGGGTAAACAACCGCAGACGATCCATTGTCATCGCGTGGCTCGGTACTTATTCACTCGATATTTAATTGGTGCAACAAGATTACGTACAATTACATCCTTAAGCATACCATTCAAAAGACTGAAGTTTCGTCAACATAATGCGATATATGAAAGCCCCATATGAACTAAAATAAGCATATGAGCTCTTTGTAAAATATGTTTTCAAGGCAGTTTTGAAATCCAATATGGTGGCAGTCACGTGACTGGCCGTTCTAACCACAGACAATCCACCATCTTTCCCAGCCCTTCCCAGCACTCATTTGAACAATGTTAGCATGTATAGGGTTAAAACACCGCATGGACTGGGCCAACTCACCGAAGTACCACGCTAGGCCACCCTCGAAAAAGTACTTTTGACGCGTCCTGACACCGGAGATGGTTATCTGTCACGAGTTGTTGTTGGTGAGAAGAGCTGAAGACCTCTACTCTCTTCGAAGTAAGTATATTTTCTCCAAAATTAGAAATTAAGGCCATATTTTAAGAGTTTAAACAGAGGGTAATGAAAAGGGTGGCCAACGCAGTGCCCACACCGCCAAAACGCTTTCAAAATTTTTACTTACAACTCGGAAATATTTAGAAGATTGATGTCATGTCGCTGTCTGCGGAGTTACTTGTGTCAATAAACTTCCCATTTCCTGTGCTAAATCTGCACAACACTTGTACTCGTAGACACTGGGGCACTTTCATCACAACAATCGTACACCCGACCTCTAACCATATTTATCGAAGGGGACTACGGGATTCTTGCGGCGTTTTGCGCTCTTCAATTGTTTATCAGTGTTGTCAATTGGTATGTGTTTACCCTCCAAACTGGGTATGAGACTTACACAAAAACCGGGAAAATAAGTAAAATTAGCGTTATCTATTTGTAGTATATTTTACATATTACAGCAATTTTACCATTACTGCATTACTATGACAGCTAGAATTCATGGAAACAGTTTGTAAATGCATCGGCGTATGTGTTACGCTCCACTAGATTGGCAACGATGAGTAATTTTCATCACGTCGTCTGCTCGTAAGTATACATCCGAAATATTTGTAATTTTTCGGGGTTAACTTGGTTGCAAAAAAGGGATAATAGACATGAATTAAATAAACATTTTGAAGTAAAGTACACTAAATAATGAGTAAAGTAAACAATTAAGGGAATAAAGCTATGCACCCATAATCAGTGTTGTCGTCTGCTGCTCGTAATGTGTTTGCGGAGTGATTGCTTAGGAACCAGGAACAGCAACGTGGTTCAAGTGCAATGTGGAGTGAATTAAGACCAAAATGTGTATAATTACAATTATATAAGCACTGTGGAGTTTCAGTTGTGATGGCAGTAAGGATAAAACCACCGATTACAATGTAAAAATGAATTCAGTTTAAACCATGACCCCAGAATAAAAAGTTTCATACTTTCACTAATATAGGCAAACAAAAATGTTGTTTTATTGTGCTGATTACAACTGCAATTTGTTTCTGAGCAAGATTAATAAATGTTACATATATACGCTAACATTGTTCAAATGAGTGCTGGGAAGGCTGGGAAAGATGGTGAATTGTCCGTGGTTAGACCAGACCCCAGCTCACGATTGCCGTCATATTGCCAATTTAGTGGAGCTTCACACATACGCCGATGCATTTAGAAAGTGTTTCCATGAATTCTAGTTTTGGCATAGTAATCCAGTAATGATGAAATTGCTGTAATAGGTATGTATACCTAGCTATATACTACAAATAGATACGCTAATTTCACTTATTTCCCCGGTTTTGTGTAAGTCTTAGGTAGGTATACCTATACCCAGTTTGGAGGGTAAACACATACCAATTGACAACACTGATAAACAATTGAACAGAGCAAAGAAATGCTGTAGTTCTCTTGGATAAGTAGTGGTTGGAAGTCGTGTTTACAATTGTTGTGACAAAACTGCCCCAGCCTTTATGGGTAAAAGTGGTATGCGGATTTAGCACAAGAAATGGGAAGTTTGTTGACACAAGCGACTCCACAAACATCGAGATGGCGTCAATCTTCTAAACATTTTTAATTCTAAGTAAAAATTTCAAAAGCGTCATGGAGGTAGTGTGCACTGCGTTGGCCACACCTTTCATTAACCTCAGTTTAAATCTTAATATATGGCCTTAATTTCTAACTTTGGAGAAAATACTTCGAAAGGAGAGTATAGAGGTCTTGAGCTCCTGCTGCGTTAAAGTACTTTTTTTGGAGGGTGGCCAAAACCGCGGTAGTCGGTGAGTTGGCCAGTCCAGTCGGTTGTTTACCCTAGGCTACTCCTTTGACGGGAGGGTGGTCGCACTACGGTAGAGGCCGGCCATTCGGTTTTTTACCCTGGTATAGTAGCCCTGCCAAGAGCTGGCGTTAGCCTATGGCCTAAGCTGAGCCAATTAATATGATGAAAATGCGCATCTTGAAGTATACTTAACAAAAGTTATTTTCCCGTCTAGTAGTAATTCATTAACTCGTTTAGCTAGTATAGGAAGCCTTAGTTACTTAACCTGCTTTATAGAATTTATGGTTAACACACCGCTAGGAACTTCAATATGGTAAACAGACTCAGCCATATACTACGTATATGTCACATATTACCTTAAAAAGTTAGTGCAAAATATGGGCAAAAATGTCTTCGAACTGGTGAACCTTCGCGCCAACTCCGGGTGAAAATACATCCCAAAGTAAGATGCCACTTTCATATTTACGTTCCCAATAATTCAGCTTTTTCTTCCTTCACCACCAACCACAGCAATGGCGTAATCGTCCGTTCATGGCGTTGGAAAACTGCTGTTTTGCTTAGTTCACAAATTCATAATCCACAATGCGCTATGGTGCAACGGCAATTCAGCTTGCATGAGCATGTTGGCACTAGCAGGCAACTGCTTATGCAACAACAACCATCAACAATTACAAAAGCGTTCTTCAACTTCTTCTTCTCTCGAAAGTTTTGCTTAATTCCTCGTATATTTCCTTTATTATGAACTGTAATTTGTACTACATTGTCATTAGTACAACAAAACTGGCCATTTGATGCCATGATAATGAATTACGTAAAATTATTTTCCGAGAAGGTAATAAGATATGAATTTTGAAACTGAGGGAGGGGGGGAGGGGAGAGAGAAAGAGATGGTGGCTGAGCTTAACCCATTTAAGCAGTTTGTCCCTGATCCATAATTATAATCATTTTAAACAGAATGTCCCTACTCCATTTTTTTAAAAAACAAGCATGTACTAATCAGCGAATTATCTATCTTAAGCAGAATGCCATAACCAAGAATAACCATTTTAGCAAGCATGTCGCTAATCAATGATTCACCCTTTTAAAAACATCATTAGTTCATGATTAATCCATTTAAAATGGTTGTCAGTCACTACTCCATGATGATTCATTTTAAACAGCATATCAATACTCCAAGACGAATACCGCAAATATCTGTTGGTTAAAGAACCCCCCCCCAAAAAGAAACTCGCAACAACCTGCTGTAATGATGGAAATCATTCATTTAGCATTTATGACAGTACTCATGGAAATTGGTGGACTGGAAAACCGAATTGCTTTTCATCTTATCAAGATGTTAAGTTAGCCATTCGAAGTTGAGATTGCCTATGATCGAGTGTATGTACGTAAGTACGTAACTGCAACCAAGTGCGCAGTTGCGTAAGCTGAAATTGCTCTGTTCGAGACGAGTACGGCAACGCTGAGGGGAAACGAATGTATCTCCCCTTATATTCATTTGAAATGACTTATTTCTTCCTTGTAAAAGGGAACCAGTATAGGGGTCCAGTGTAAGAACCATTATAGGGGTCCAGTGTAAGAACCTGTATAGGAATCGGTGTTGGTTCTAACTGGTATTGAAGGAGTACAGCTAGGAATAAGCTGCTTTTACAATGTACCCACCTACTGTTAAGAAGAAATATTAAAAAAAAAACCGGGAGCCAGCCTTTCCCTCAACCCTTATTACAACAATGAAGATTCGACCGTCTCCGACGTCAAGTACCTGTTCCAGCTAAGGATAGGCCAAGAAGTATAGTAGCCTAGGCCTATGAGGTACCTTTATATTAGCCTATGGTTTGAATTGTTTGATGATAGGCTAGTCTGAGTTAAAGAGTCCTAAATGTTGGTAGCCTCCGAATGTTTAAGTCGGGACAATTAACAAATCAATACTGTATACATATGCAGTATAGTAAATACATGAGTCATAAGGATATCAACATTAAGAGATATTTATACTCTGACACTGCAACCCTGCAACTTCCCCGCACGTGGAAAAAGTACCAGAGCGGCTTTGATGCCTCCGCTGCTCTTATTATCCCTGTCGTTATTTGTCTAGGTCGGATATCAAGTTACTAATAGAATCAAGAAAGAACGTGGGAGTGGTATTAATAACTCCTCCCGGAATCCCCCGTGCGCTCAGCACATCCGTATACTCGGAGGAAAAATGGTCGTATACGTAATGCTTAGTTTGTAGTTTCCTGACGTGTGTGTTTTCTTAGAACAGAAATTATTATTATTATTATTATTATTATTATATTATTATTATTATTATTATTATTATTATTATTATTATTATTATTATTAATGTGCATTTATGTTTCACGAAATAAGGCTGACATATCTAAAAACATAAGAACAAACTCGCACCATATTGGCTGGTGGAGAAATATTACCCAATAAAAAAAGATCAAGAGAAATGAAAATAATCGAAGACTCTGTTTGCCAGTTTTGTGATGCTGAGGAATAAAAAAAAAATTCATATTGTACATTTCTGCAAGAAAATTACAAAATATAATGATATGTTGAAAGGAGTTTTGAAGCGTTTTTGCTGTTTTATTACTCTTACTTTCACTAGATGCTGTATTTTGCTTCCCCAGAAACAAAGGAACACAACCACTTTTATTTGGAATTTCAATGTCCCTAATCTTGTGGGAGTGTTCAGTGAGATACGTAGTACTATACATGCATTATTCATGAATTTTCACAGCACTAAATTTACTGTTTCTCCACTTGGAATAAATAGAATTAGCGTTGAGCACTTAGAATAAGAAGGAATAAAACTAAATTTCTATGTTTTAATGCTATTCTCGTCTGAAGCCGATCCTATTATCATATCCTCAGCAATGGCGAGTGTTGCTGTGTGTATCGAATAGCTCTTCTTTGATTAACCCTCCAAATACCGCATCGTCTTTCATACCTTATAGGGAACGCCAATCCAAAGGCTTTACCTTCCATGAATTACACGGGGTGGGAGGGGTGGGGGGGGGGGGGTGGGAGCTGGAGTCACAAGAGGAGACCTCATAAAGGGAGGGGGGGGGGGGGGGTGGGGGGGAGTCCTTATGATGGTTAGTTAATGAGGGACGGACATACTCATGTGTTGACTTTCATGCTTTGCTAACTATTGATCTTGATGTAGAGTGTCTGTGATTATATACTGTCTCTCTGAGATCTCGCGCATGCGCTTGCTATTCCACTCGGACGTAGCAGTACTACTGCGTGCGTTTTCAGAAATATATCAAACGGAGCAACCAGGTCAACCGTATATCTTTAGTACTGAGATACAAGGAAAAGAAATTTGGAATTGAACAGGGACACTGCACATTTAAGGAGAGAGAGAGGAGAGAGAGAGAGAGAGAGAGAGAGAGAGAGAGAGAGAGAGAGAAGGAAGGTTATCAGTATCAAGATCTAAGATTCGCCAATGGAGCTCCGGACGAAGTGGAATTTCACGATGACAAATCTGAATTGCTAAGACGAAAGAACGGGATATCATGTTGATTTTACTTTAAAGCCTTTTGTTCGGAGATATGATTTTGTCTTAACATAAAACTCTCTCTCTCTCTCTCTCTCTCTTTCTGTGTGTGTGTGTGTAGCATACTTAAAAAATATATATATATCCCTCAAAATTCAATCAGCTCAGGCGAAAATAAGCAGCGTAAATACAATAGAATTCGCTTATTTTCCACAGTTCTTAGAAAAATTCAACTTTCTTGTGGCAAACTGAGCACAGCATCACTGGTTCACTATAG
>NC_061104.1:33304085-33375171 GCF_015104395.2 Macrobrachium nipponense
TAATATAATTCTCTCATCCTTCGAGAAACGCACACAACCTTTTTAGAATCGGATATTGCTCAAGAGAAGATGGGTGAGTCGGATGGGAAACATTCTCTTAGTGGCAGAAGTTGTTTCCTGAATGGACTTTACTACGTATATAAAAGTTTTTTTCCTACTAAGAACGGAATTAACACGTGAAGGATGTCGGGTACCATAAAGGCACAGATGTTCTGGCACATAACCTTAAAAGAACTAGAAGGAAGAACTAGAAGGAAGCGCCAGCCTGGCGCAAAGCGTCAGAAGCGCCAGCCTGGCGCAAATTGCATCAGAAGCGCCAGCCTGGCGCAATGCGCCAGAAACACCATCCAAGATATTTTCTCGTTTTAGCGAGTTATTAACCTAAGAGTCCAGTAGTGGTTGGTTTGGTGTTTGCTTCTCACCTCGGTGGTCGCGGGTTTGATCTTTCGGCCATTTCCATTGAGGAGTGAGAGATGTGGATTTCTGGTGATAGAAGTTCACTCTCGACGTGGTTCGGAAGTCACGTAAAAAACACCATATAAACAAACAAACAAACCAGTAGCCTCTCGGAGGTCGGGGTAACGGCAAGATTCGTTCCTGATTTCGTTACCCATTTAATCGGAAAGGGGTCGCTTACAAGGAATGATGAAATGATTTATCTTTTAATCACTTAGGCCAATTCCACGACCTCTATCATATCGCAAAAGAGCAATCGAGAATCTCTTTTTTTTTCGCCCCTGTTCGCGTTAACAAAAGAGAACCTATTTGGGAACAGACACTGAACGTAACGATCCTTAAAGTTCGATGCAAGATTTGCATGTCCGTGAGAACCTTCTCGATCGAAGATAATAACTGTTAACGTATGTCTAACATTGATTGAAAAGAGTTTTGAGAACCTGCGGAAAGTCTTCTTCATAGATCTCTTCGCAAGGTAGAAGACGAACAGGCTTCCTATAGACTGCTTCCTTTTCCTCGAACCAAGAGAGGTAGCAATATACGACATCTTTAATTAAAGAAGGGGAATAAACTTTAGTCTTTTTTCCCCATAGTTATTAAAATTCTTAACAAAGATATTAAGATAAATGGGCGTCAAAGGAAGAGAGGATGAATGCCTCATTTTGGCCTTAGAGAGGTTGGATTCACAGAAGTCACGTTCTTCTCACAGCATGTTTCGTAAGGCTTTTCCAAGAGTATCTGGATATTCTATCAGAATCTATTATAAATAGACCTGAAAAACCTCTCCACTCTGAGTCTTTCCGCGTGCAGACTGACAGAACGTGGGACATGAATGAGAGGATTTTTCAAGGTAAATGACAATAGTCATGGCTAAGACATAGAATTGCTGCAGATCGTGCTAGATGGAATGAGGAAACTGTCCTCTTCCGATACCTCTGTGAACCACATAGCGAGGTTCTTTCTTCACTTTCAGAGGGAAGAATCACCTAGGTATATATCTGCTATCAAAGAACGCAGTAAAAGGCTATACTCTGTCTCTACAAGGGGAATTAGAGATAACAGAAGATTAAGATCTTCGGGATCTTAAACGATACCGCAATACGACAAAGAGTAGGATATCATGTACTCCGAATGGGATCTTTTTTTGTGGACCACAGATTCCGTGTTCCGACAAAATGGAACTGCTCCTCATCAAACTCTTTGAGAAAGTTTATGAAGGAATTCTTTGTTGCTCTTAGCCCTAAACGACCAAGAAGACAAGTGAATTTTTTGTGCATTGGAATCTCGCATCAGATTCAATGGAGACTCGGCAATGGGTTCTTGCAGCATTAGTATGTCTGGCAAAAGAACTAAAACCCTCTATTCCTGACGCAACGCTTTCAGATAGAAGTTTCGTTGCCCAGACAGGGTACTTACTTTTTCATCTACAGAAGAGATGGTTTAAACGTTTGCCTACAGTGTCTTCGGGGTGCGATGAGGGCTCGAAATGCTTCCCAGAAGGTATTCAGAAGGATACAATAAGAGCTAGAAATCAGGGTTCCGCCCAATTTCAGCTCGGAGTCTCCTTCGACTTCCAGACTCCTTCCCTTCCTTCGGGCAAGGATAGGAAGATTCTGCAACGAGGAACCTCATCAACATGTAAGAAAGAGATCTCGTTAGCAAAGGAAGTATTCACGAAGGATCCTCCTCGGAGGAAGACTCTTCTCTCTCGTATTGTTAGATATCCTGTCGTCTACTGGATGTAGCTGACTACAATCACCTCCCCTTGCCAGGGGCCAAAAGCTCAAAGGGGGAAGAATTTCTTCCACCCTTCTCCAGTCCTGATAGACTATGTGGTTGTTCAGGACTCTCGGACAATGTAGCGCCAGCCAGGCGCCAAATGCCAATACAGGCGACAAAAACGCCAGAGGCGGACAGTTCCAAGGAACTCTGTCATGGTCGGATACTGAGAAGGAGCGGGCCTCCAACCTGGCGCAAATGCGCCAGAGGCGAACAAATCGGACAGATATAAGTGTCTCCGATGTGGACATCGCCAGACAGCCTAGAGACTCTTCCAAGCTCGAAGCTCCAGCAAGCGTGGAGGAGCCAAGCCAGGCGCGAGGCGCCAGCCAGGCTCTAGGAGCCAGCCAGGCTCTAGAAGCCAGCCAGGCGCCATCCAGGTGCCAGGCTCCTTCAAGGGTAGGCTCCAGTCAGGATTGAGGATCCATCCAGGCGCAAGGCTCCTTCCAGTAAAGAGAAACCTAAAGCTCTGTCATGTAAGAGGGCTAGTCCCCATTGATATGATACAGGTAAGGCTCTGCCATGTAAGTGGATCAGCCCCCATTGGCACGATCCGAGAAGGCTCTGTCGTGTAAGCGGGCTAGCCCCCATTGACATGATCCAGAAGGGTTTGTCAGTCATAGGTCCCTACCTCGCTGAAAAACTCTTGAGGCATGCAGACTCATAGACAGTAATCATGAAGTCTTCTGCCAAGCTCCAGGCGCAAGGCGCCAAGCCAGACGCAAGGCTCCAGCCAGGCGCGAGGCGCTAGCCAGGAGGGAGGAGCCAATCAGGCGCCAGCCAGGCGCGAGGCGCCAGCCAGGCGCGACAGGCGGACAGCAGGGCACGAGGCGCCATCCAGGCGCAAGGCTCCAGCCAGGCTCTAGGCGCCATTTCAGGCGCAAGGCTCCAGCCAGGCGCGAGGCGCTAGCCAGGGCTCCAGGCTTCACCCAGAAGAGATCTATATCAAAGAATGCCCTTGGCCTTCTTTGAGACAATGTGATCTCCTAAGCACTGGACAAGTGCATTGATGATTCCTTCAAACAGCTGAGAATTAAAAGCGCATGAAGTGCGAGCTTTTCTGTATTCTTGTTCTTTCTTATTAACAATATGGTCATAAGGAACTATATTAGCTGTTCACATACGGTGGGGAGATGCAACTCTGTGGGTTGAACTCTCCCATATCCGAAGGATGTCAAGATAACCTACGAGAGATCCTTCTCTCTTGGTTGATACGTGTCTGCGGATACATTGCTGGGATAGGGAGCCGATACTGATCCTTAACTAGTGAGTTAAATTTTATTTAACGTCGTGTTTTTTCTTTGGGTTGTTTGAAAGGAGTTTGGGGATAACTCTTTTCAACTTAAGCACTAACCCTCGTGTTAGGATCAAGGTGATCGGATCGGTGTTGCGCTCCTTAATTATGCCACTAGGCATAGGCATATTGTCATGTAAGAGGCTCTGTCGAGTAAATGGATAAGACCCCATCGACAGACCCACAAGAACTCTTAGCCATAGGTCACATCCTCGCTGAGGCTCTTGAGGTGAAGCAGATTCCTAGGCATTAGCCATGGAATCTTCCGCTGAACAAGTAGGAACCAAGGTTTTATTATTTATTACCTACAACGTATGTTGTTTACCTGTCTATTCAGTAAATAGTTGTCTCTTACCCACCACCAAGGGTGTCAATCAGCTAAGTATATATCTGCCGGGGAAGTTGTATGTACAAAATGATATTGTAGAATACAATAAAGTTTTGTACATACTTACCGGCAGATATATACGATGAATGGCCCACCCAGCCTCCCCTCAGGAGGACAGGTGGAAGAGAAAATCTGGTTCTAGAATGGGAAACGGTTCCTATTCCTGCCACGCAGCGGCAGGGGGGTAGAATCACCAGGACCTTACCTGCAGCGTAGCGACAGCTTGTGCCGCGAAATTCGAATTTCTGGTCGGGACGTCCAGTAGACATAAGCTAAGTATATATCTGCGGGTAAAGTATGTACAAAACTTTATTGTATTCTAACAATATCATGTTTAAGAAAAAATGTTTACATACAATTATTATATATATATAAGTGATTATACAAGTTTCATAGATACAAAAATTTCCCTCACTTCCTTCTACCCTTCTATTAGTTTCTGATGTGAGCCAATGGAACGATTCTATTATCAGTGGGTTGGGATACATTTTGAACTCTAAATCTATTGGCCGTTAATATTTCTAAAATGTTAAAGGGCCTTCAAACTTAGGTGTCAGTTTGTAATTGAGTCCTTTGCGTACGTATACTTGTATGTATACCTTATCGGCCACGGCATATGTTTTAGTTGGCTTAGCTATTTTATCATGATTTCTTTTCATTATGATTTGTGATTCTTCTAGATTCTTACGAAGTATATTATAACGACTTATGCTTGCATCCATAACATCCTTTAGAGGATTTGATAAATTGGTTGTAGGCGTTAATACATGGAAAGGCGTTCTAGCTGGGGTACCGTACAGTGCCTCGTGCGGCGAGATTTTAATAGATACATGATATGAGTGATTAAGAGTGCTTAGTACCGCAGGTATGGCAATATCCCAGGGGTCCATTCCCCTTAATGTAACCCTTAATATGTTTAAAACCTTACGATTTGCTCTTTCCACTAGCCCGTTAGACTCTGGGTGGTAGATCATGGTATTGATTTTCTTTATGCTAAGGAATTCACACAATGAGTTAAGGAAATGATTATTGAACTCTCCACCTGAGTCAGATATTATCATGTGTGGAATTCCATGTTTACAAATATAGCACTTGTAAAACTTCCTAGCGCACTCGACTGTTTTGGTTTTTTAGTTTAAGCGCTATCAGTTTGGTATATCGAGTCAAGGCATCTATGATTACTAGGAGGTGCTTATTTCCTCTGTCTGACTCGTAAAACCCTGTTAATAAATCCAAGTGTACTCTTTCAAAGGGTTGATTGGGCACGGGATAAGCCCCTAGGCTGACAGGTGTCTTCGTGTGCCCTTTGTGTTCCTGACAAGTGCGACAATTAGCTATGTGCTTTTTTATATCTGTAAGCATCGTATGCCAATAAAATAAGGATTTGGCTTTCTGTGACATGATGGAGAAACCCGGGTGTCCATGCAATGGATTTGCATGCAACCAATTTAAGACAGTGGGTATAAGTGAGATTGGTACCACTACCTGGTCGTTATTCACTTGTGGTGTGTTGCAGGTTTTCTCATCACCGGATCCTAACACAGGATATTATCCTTGATTATATAATTCTGCTGCTTATACTTTATATATTCCTTTTCCTTAGGATTTCCGTTTAAAGTGTTTATGATTTTTTCTAATTGCTGATCTTTTCTTTGTTCCATCTGTATTAGTTCAGCACTCCAGCCCAGATCTTCCTGTTCAGATATAGTTTTAACAATAGGCATGGATGTTGATATATTTATTAATTCAGCTAATGGCTCCGTACAAGATGACGCGGGGTGGGGCGTGATAACTGCGTCAGCAATGATATTTGCTTTCCCAGGTAAATAGCCGATCCTCGCGCCAAAGTCTTGGATGATCATATGCCACCGAGTTCGTTTGGGGCTGTGACTAAAGCCTTTAAAAAAGTCGGTTAGGGGCTTATGATCAGTGAGAACCTTGACGGGATAACTGTATATTATGAACTTAAAATGCACTAGTGAATTAACAATAGCGAGCCCTTCCTTGTCTATTACTGCATATTTACTTTCGGAAGGTCTCAGTTTACGTGAATAAAAAGCTATAGGGAAAAACTGTTTGTCGTATTGCTGAAGCAATACCCCACCTACTCCTAGGTCTGAGGCGTCTGTTGCAATAAAGAATTCCTTACCGAAGTCAGGAAATTTAAGATAAGAGAACTACACAGTTCATATTTCAAGGTATCAAACGCCATGTTGATGTTTCTCAGACCATATGAAATCTACGCCCTTCTTTACAAGATCAGTTAGGGGAGCGGCTATGATTGAGTAGTTGCGTATGAAACGCCTATAATATCCACTACACCCCAGAAATTGCTGTATTCCCTTGACGTTAGTAGGTATCGGAAAGTTACAGATAGCCGATACCTTATTGTGGATTACTTTAAGACCTTGACTAGACACCATGAAACCTAAATAGACTAGTTCTGTTTTGAAAAATTCACACTTACTTATCTTTACCCTTAGGTTATGCTGTCTTAGTCTTTGTAGCACTAGCTCTAACTTACATAGATGTTCTTCTAAGGTATTAGAAAAGATTACGAGGTCGTCCATATAGGCATGTAAGATATCCCCTAACAAGTCTCCAAACACTATGTTGATCATTCTAGTAAATGTTATGGGAGCACAACATAAACCAAAAGGCATACGCAAAAATTCATAATGTCCCCTGGCTGTGCTTTTTCCAACGGTATCTGGTGAAAACCCTTAAGTGAGTCCAAACTGGTAAAATGACAATTTGTCGAAAATTGCATTTTTCCTAACTATACAAACCTGAGGTCCTTTACATATAGTCCCTCCTCATGCCACCCCTCACTCTGCGTATTTTGCATGGGCCAAAAGCAAAAGTGACGATCGGACAAGCAGTTAACTACCGTTCTCCCCTTGTTCGAAGCTTACGACCGTTCCAGCTGCCGCTAGCTACTTCCTATTGTTAAAGGACCTCAGGTTTGTATAGTTAGGAAAAATGCAATTTTCGACAAATTGTCATTTGTTCCGATACGTAATACAAACCATCGGTCCTTTAACAATAGGAAGACTCACTTCTTGGTGGGAGGAATCTGAGTCTTTTGATGAACAGACTGGTGTTCGTCCATCCCTGGAGTGCCTCCCTGGTCGTAAGAGCGAGGGAGGGATCCAAGCCTCTGTCCGATTGATCAGGGTGTGCACCGCAGGATCAATGGTCAGACCTCTGGGCCGAGTACTAAGAGAGAGGCAAGCGTATCTCTTTTCGTACTAGCATTGTAAGAACTTGTTCCTGTACAGGAGCAAATATAAAGTCATGGGTTTGTCTCATGTAGGCATCCACTTCCTCCCCCTTGTAGGAGAAAGTGGTGGATATACGCTCCTATCCCTAGTGAAAGGGATAGGATGGAGCTCGGTCAAGTAGCTTACCTGCATCTGACTCCCTTTCAGCATGGTGACGACTCTATCCCTCTGCCCACAGGTAGAGGTAGAGAAAGATGGAGAAGAGAAGCCAGTCACACTCTCATTCGCGCATTCATTCTCCCTGTCATACCAGGAATCGATGCTGTTCTGCCTGCTCGGGTGCTGGGTAAGCTTACACAACGTGTTGAGCAGCCACCACAGGTCCCAAGGAAAAAGTATCCAAGGACTTGTGGGCAATATCCCGAAGGTAGAAGGACGTGAAGGTGGTCTGGTTGGCCCAGACACCTGCCTTCAGGACCTGCGCCACGGAGAAGTTCTTACGGAACGCTAAGGAGGGTCCGATACCTCTGACTTCGTGGGCTCTCGGTCGGAGCGTACGGATGTCGTCGCTACCATCACCCTCGTACGCTCTCCTGATCACCTCACGTAGCCAGAAGAAAGAGTGTTCTTGGAAACTTCTTTCTTGGTAACCCCAGTGCTAACGAAGAGGCGTCGACACTCAGGCCTGAGGTGTCGAGTTCTCTTCAGATAGCGCCGTAGCGCCCTCACAGGACAAAGCAGCATCTCATCCGCATCGTTATCGGTGAAGTCCAGAAGGGAGGGGATCGTGAAAGACTAACCTGTCGTCAGGGATCGACGGATTCTGAGTCTTGGCTACGAAGTTCGGGACGAAATCGAGCGTCACAGATCCCCAGCCTCTGGTGTGTTTAACATCATAAGAAAGACCATGTAGTTCCCCTACTCTCTTCGCCGATGCTAGGGCCAGCAAGAAGAGGGTCTTGAGGGTCAGATCCCTGTCTGACGACTCTCGGAGTGGCTCGAAGGGTCTTCGAGTCAAACTCCTAAGGACGAAAGTCACATCCCACGCAGGGGGCCTGAGTTCCCTGGGTGGGCAAGACCTTTCGAAGCTCCTCATAAGCAAGGAGATCTCGAACGAGTTCGAGATGTCCAGTCCCCTCAGTTTTAGGACGAGAGCCAGGGCGGCTCTATATCCTTTAACTGTGGGTACTGAGAGGAGTTCTCTCGGCGAAGAAACACAAGGAAATCCGCTACCTGCTGAAGAGTGGCTCTGAGAGGAGACAGACCCTGTCTACGACACCAACCACAGAAGACGGCCCACTTCCCCTGGTACACAGCTGCAGAGGACTGTCGGACGTGTCCAGCCATCTCTGTTGCTGCGCTACGAGAAAAGCCTCTCGTTCGCAGAGATGGTGGATAACAGCCAGCCGTGAAGTTGAAGGGACTGGACTGCTTGGTGGTACCGTTCTATGTGTGGCTGGGCTAGAAGGTTGTGCCAATTGGGTAGCTCTCTCGGTGTGTCCGCAAGAAGAGCCAGCAGGTCCGGATACCAAACGGCTTGAGGTCGTTTGGGAGCCACCAGGATCATTCTGAGATTGGGAGTGACCAGCACTCGACTGATCACTTTCCGAATCAGATAGAAGGGAGGAAAGGCATAAACGAAGAGGTTGTCCCAGGGGTGTTGGAGAGCGTCCTCTGCAGCTGCCCATGGGTCCGGCACGGCTGAAAAGAAAACCTGTAGTTTTCTGTTGTGCCGGGTCTACGACCGGTTGCCCCCACAGGTTGAAGAGCCTTTCCGCCACGTCTGGGTGTAGAGACCATTCGGTTCCTATCACCTGATCCCGACGGCTGAGCTTGTCCGCTACTACATTCCTCTTGCCTGGAATGTAGCGTGCTGACAGCTCTATCGAGTGAGCCGTGGCCCACTCGTGCACCTGCACCTTCAACTGGTGAAGCGGAAGAGACACTAGGCCCCCCTGCTTGTTGACATATGCCACTACTGTGGTGTTGTCGCACATCAACACCACTGTGGTGTTGTCGCACATCAACACCACTGAGTGTCCCACCAAGCGGTCCTGAAATTCTTGGAGAGCGTAGAACGCCGCCTTGAGTTCCAGGACATTGATGTGAAGGTGCTTTTCGTGATGGTCCCACACACCTGCAGTCAGCAACTCCTCCAGGTGTGCGCCCCATCCCTCGGTCGATGCGTCTGAAAACAGCAGCATCTCCGGGGGGGGAGTGTGGATTGGCACTCCTCTTAAGAGGTTCTTGTCGTCGAGCCACCAGGCTAGGTCCTGCCTCACCTTGTCCGTGAGAGCCACGGGAAAGTAAGGAGGATCCTTCGCCTGAGACCAACTCTCCCTTAGCCTCCACTGGAGAGACCGCAGGTGAAGACGCCCGTGAGGGACTAACTTCTCGAGTGACGACAGATGGCCGATCACGACTTGCCATTGCTGTGCTGCCTGTTCCTGCCGAGACAGGAACCGGCCGGCTGCCTCCCTGAATTTGCTGATACGCAAGTCTGCGGGAAAGACCTGCCCTGCTACCGTGTCTATCAGCATACCCAGGTACTTCATCTTCTGCTTGGGTTCGAGATCGGACTTCTCGTAGTTTATCACAATCCCCAGATCGTGACAAAACTTGAAGAGTCGATCCCTGTCCTGCAGCAACTGCGAGCGGGAGCTCGCCAGGACCAGCCAATCGTCGAGATACCTCAGAAGACGTATCCCGTGCGAATGGGCCCAAGCTGACACCAGAGTGAACACTCGCGTGAACACCTGTGGGGCGGTTGACAGACCGAAACAAAGTGCCCTGAATTGGTACACCGTCCCGTCGAAGATGAAGCGGAGGTACTTTCTGGAGGACTGATGGATGAGTATTTGAAAATACGCGTCCATCAAGTCCACTGAAAGCATGAAATCGTTCCCTCTGATCGAGTCAAGCACAGAGCGTGCTGACTCCATCGTGAACCGCGTCGTGCGAACGAAGTGGTTCAGGGGAGAGAGGTCTATCACCGGACGCCAGGCCCCCGATGCCTTCTCCACTAGGAAGAGGCTGCTGTAAAAGCCCGGTGACTGGTCCTCCACGATTTCTACAGCTCGTTTCGCCAGCATGGTCTTGATCTCCTGTCGAAGAGCGTTGTCCTTTGATGATCCCCGGACATAGGTTTGTAGATGGACCGGTTTGGAGATGAGGGGGGGGCCGAGACTCGAAGGGTAGTAGATATCCCTCCCGAAGGACGTCTACTATCCAGTTCTCGGCGCCGTAGCGCTGCCAAGTTGCCCAATGGCTCGCTAGGCACCCCCCCACTTCCGGCAGCAGGTGAGGGGGAACGCCGTCCCTAGAGTTTCCCACTTCATTTCGACTTCTTACCACCACCTCCTCGGGGAAAGGAGGTCTGGGAGGAGGGCTGGTTACGGCCTCCTCTCGCAGAAGTTGAAACAACAGGAGTCTTCACACGGGGCTTAGGCGGTGCAACCGTCTTAGCCGCCGTGGAAGCGCCAGCTAAACTCTTGGGCTTAGCCGCAGTTACTCGAGATTGCCCAGTAACCTTCGAGACTGCCTGGTGAACTAAGCGGTCACTGTCATCAGTGCGCCGCCTTTCCACCGCAGCGTCCACCATCTCTCCGGGAAAGAGAGCGGAGGAACTCCTAATGGGCCCGTTGCGAAGCCCGAGTGCCGCCTCACGCCCGGCCCCCTTGGTCACTTGGGTAAGGACTGCGTCCCTACGTCGAAGAACCAAGTTGGCCCACAGGTTAGCAGTCTGATGGGCGAGGTAAGAGATAGCTCTTCCTCCAGACTGGCACAGTCTCCTGAAAGAAGCGTCGTCTTCGAGAGCAGAGCTCCCAGAGCCGGCCGCGACTTTGGATATTGTGAGGGACCACAAATCCAGCCAGGAGACTGCCTGGAATGCTGCCATAGCGGTAGATTCCAGGGCAAGTGCCTCCTGCTGCGAGAACCAGAGGTTCTCCGACAGGAGCTGCTGCAGGGACACACCTGGAGTCAGCCTTGCTAACTCCGGGTTAACCTGTTTCGGCCGTATCGGGTCTTCCAATGGCACGTAGAAACGCCTCTGACGCTGTAGAGGAGGAGGAAGCAGCTTGAAAGACCGTCCGGATTTCAGCGAATCCTCTCGCCCTGAGACGAGATTCTCCACCTGATCCAGGACCGAGTCTGCAAGCTCTGATCGCGGCAGCCCCACCATCATTTTGGGTTCCCTCTTCGGGCCCCAAAATGACTCGAGCCGGGACGTGGGCTCGGCCGGTGGTAGCGGCGATCCTTCCGCAAGGCCATTATGCTGACGAATCAGCTTAATGACTTCTGCAAAGTTCCTCTGTATCTCGGGAGTAACTGCGTCTTGAGGGGTAGGACCGTCCAGTCCCTCCAGCAAGAACAGATCCCGAGATACTCCTCCTTCAGAAGGAGGAACAGCGGCAGACCCCTCACGGTCGCCTTCAGCTACTTGCGCGTACATCCTGGCCGGTCCTAAAACCGTGCCTGGTCCGTACGGCGTCATAGTGGGATCGCGAGCGGCGCACCCCTCGCGATTACTCCTAGGTACCTCGCTCCTCCCGGTGTAGCCCGAGGAGGTTGAAGGTACAGGAGAGGCAGACCTGACGCTCCCCCCTCGCTCGCTGGCAGGACCAGCGTGCTTGGAGGGCTGCTGCTGATCGCCAACCCGCGGTGGCGATCGAGCAGCAGGCCTAGCCTTGCCGCTCGCCTGGGGCGACCTGCTAGGCTCGCTGTCGCGGTGAGACCGGTGAGCGTCCTCTCGGCGCGTCGAGCCGCTGGTACCAGCCGAGGCTGGTACTGACGGCCGCGGGGACCCCTTCCTCGCCTCAACCCGTGACTGGTCAGCGACCGTCACGTCAACCCGAGCAGCCAGCTGGTCGCTGCGAGAGCGTCCACTGGCCTGGCGAGAGTCGTCTGTACGACTCTCGCCAGTCTCCTGCTCCGCGCTTCGGTCTTGACGGCGAGCGAGCTCGGGCGTCAAAACTTTGGCTGGACGGTCTCCCGCGGAAGACCGTCCACTCAGTACTTCTCGCGAATGAGAAGCCGAGGCGGATCCTGATTTAGCGGCTGAACCGCTAACACCAGGCGAGGAAGTACCAGCCGAGGCTGGTACTCCTCTGGTCCCCGTCGTCTTCTTCTTTGCAGAAGAAGAGACGGGCCCTGTTCCCGAAGGAGCAGGAGGACCAGCAGAAGAGCTCCCCGAATCGCCTGAGCGAGACGGGCCCTTAGAAGGTCCCGAAGGAGCCTTCTTAGGGGGGGAGGAGGCAGCCTTCTTCTTCTTCGGCTTGGTAGCCTTAGAAGTCGAAGGGGAAGAGGAGGCAGCAGACGACGAAGACGACGACGACGACACCTTCCTCTTCTTCCTCTTCTTCTTCGCCAGGCTCCGCAGGACAGACGCCAGGTCTTCATCCAGGAGGGAGCCGGGGCAGTTGCCGAAGCAACAGGGCCCGACTACACCTGTCCGGAAAGACCTGAGCCTGGAGCAGCACCACCAACAACAGGAGCGACAGGAACAGGTACAGGAACAGCAGGAACAGCAGCGTCTGAAACAAAAGGAGCGGCAGGGACAGCAACAGGTACGGCAGGTACGGCAGGAACCACAGGAGAGCCAAGCATCCTGTCGGCAGCTACCATCATTCTTGGTACTGGCGGCAAGTCTAGGGGAGAGCTTTTAGGGCAGCGGAAGTCCGGGGTCGGCAGCACAAAGAACCCAGGTGGCGGTGGCACCGTTCTCTTTGACACAGCAGCAATGGGTTTGTGTATCGCAGCTGTCGGCGTCACCGTCGTCACATGCGGCGTATATACCAGATGCGGCGGCATGCCATAGGCTGGCGTCGTGATAGTAGTAGTGGTAGTGGTCACCACACCATGTGTGACCACTGCCGACCCCGCCAACCGCTGGATCAACCCCTGCGGAAGCAACAGTCGGGTTAGTAAGAGGGGTTCCCTCGTGCCTGGGGGGAGACGAACCCCACCCAGAGCGGACGGAAGACCCCGAGTACAACTGGACGTCCGGGTAGCGAGCGCCCTCCTCCACACTCGACGGATCGAGTGAGGAGAAGGACTCCGCTACCCCCCCCGCAGGGGAAGGCGCAAAACGTGGGGGCTGACCGGGGGGCAGGAAGGAAGACGAAGTATCAGTTACCAAAGGAGTCACTGGAGAGCTTTCCGATGACTTCTTTGCAGGCCTAAGTCTCTTCCTGCCCTCGTACAGAACCCACTGCGCCTCGGACCAATTAATACATGTAATACATGGCTCGTCCCGGGAGCATTCTCGCCCCCGGCAACGAGTACACACCTCATGTGGATCTACATCCACAAAAGATCTAAATCCGCCGCATTTACGCCCCTCCAGCCCGGGACACACTCTACGGGCGACTGGGGGGCGCGGCGAAATGTCCATTTCTTGATCAGTCATGATTCAATTCAAATGCAATAAAGAAATGAAAGCAAGTACTTACAATTCATTTACCACACACAAACAAACCAGAAAGAGGGCTGAATTAACCAAAGCAACGACAATAGCGGGCAGAGCGATGACGAACACGTCCTGTCTCCACACGGCCGAAAGCAAAAGTGATTTGTTTACGCGCGACGATCGGACAAGCAGTTAACTACCGTTCTCCCCTTGTTCGAAGCTTACGACCGTTCCAGCTGCCGCTAGCTACTTCCTATTGTTAAAGGACCGATGGTTTGTATTACGTATCGGAACAAATATTTGTTCTGGCCTAGTAAAGATAGAATATCGTCAGTACATGGCACTGGGAATCGGTCAGGGATCGTTTCCTCATTTAAGCGACGGAAGTCTACGCAGATACGCCAAGTTCGATCTTTTTTCGGTACAACTATTAACGGAAAATTATAAGGGCTGTTCGATTTCCTAATGACTCCTTCTTTTAGCATTTTACCTACTTCCTCATTTATCTCATTCTGGAATTTCATAGGGAGTCTGTACGAAGGTACATAGATAACTTTCTGCTTGTCTTTTAACCTTATTTGGTGTTCTATGACATCCGTTTTTCCTAAGGATCCATCCGTAGTGG
Organism: Macrobrachium nipponense; assembly: GCF_015104395.2. Taxonomy (NCBI): domain Eukaryota; kingdom Metazoa; phylum Arthropoda; class Malacostraca; order Decapoda; family Palaemonidae; genus Macrobrachium; species Macrobrachium nipponense. The sequence continues at coordinate 33,318,261 of NC_061104.1, forward strand.
AAAAAACATCTTGATATTCAGTTAAAAGTTAAAGAAATTTCTGCTGAATTTCCTCTTCTTGAATGTCTTTTTTTATTTTATTTTTTATAGATTGCAAAAGGGATTCGTCCGCAACTGATTGAGCGTGATTGATCTCAGCGATGGTAAGAATGCGATGTTTATAAACTTCCACATCCAAGATATGTTGATTTTTGTGAATTACTAAAGTGGTATTCAAATGATTACAGACTTCGATGTTACATTGTTGTTGTGAGCCGACTGTATAAATGGCTTGTGTGACGGATAATCCGTGAGTTTTCAGAGTGTCGGAAAGGATTAACATTTCAGATCCCGGCAAAGTTTTCTTTACACGCACTAATATGTTCGAAGTTACGTTCGGCTCAAGAGTTTGCGTGCAAGCTGATATTACGGTTGAGCGAGAATTCTGTTGGGTCGCATGGATTATTTCTTGATTCATGAGACAAGTGATTGGTTCTTCAACGTACGTTACTGTTTTATTTGTTGTCTCCTTTTTGTCTAAAACTGATTTTATGGTGTTAGAAGACTTATAGAATTTTCCTTTGATATACACGCCGTGTATTGCAGGGGCTAAGGTAATGTTTTGAGTGCCCATAGACGGGTATCCTATAATTACAGCAGGATACATATCAATGTTTTGTACAACGATAAAGGAATCAGAAAACGTGCGCTTACCGACCTTGTACTGAACATGAGTTACTCCTACCACATTTAATTCATTATTTCCTATACCCGAGAGTCTACTCCGGACTTCTCTATAGGGAAGTTCGAAAATAGCAAATGGTGAGTCCGCAAATCCATGACATTACGTGGACTACCAGAATAAAAAAATAATGTGAATGACTTGTGTTCTAAATTTACTGCGTGTAAGGTTGGGCGTAACTCATCTTGACTTATAATTGCGTGAATTTGTTGCAAATCTACGGGAACCTGCACTGATTTTTTGGATTCGGCCGTGTGTTTCATAGGAAAATCGATTGCCTCACAATGATCTGGTAAATGATTAAATTGATTATTTGATACAAAAGATGTTGATATGAATGACCCAACATCGTCCTCTCCCCCCTTGGAGCTTACTACGTGGTATTTGCTTTGTTTTGCACACTCGGAAAATTCATCTGACCTTGCGAGTTCTGGCTAGACGGCCCAGGAACAGAATTACTTGAAGCACGATTTGTTTGTTTCTGCTGTTGAACAGCATTGCTGTTCGCCTGCTTCTTTTTAAAGTACTGAGGATTCCTCTTTTTGCTTTCATTGGCAACTGTTTGCGTGTTTTTAGGATTCTGCTGTTGATTCCGCGAGAAGCATCGATTATATGAATGAGTGGAACTGTTATGAATTGAACAAAAACGCGTCCGACAGTCTGAAATCATGTGACCTGGCCTTTTGCAATTGTAGCAAGTCATCCCTGCTACTTGATTATTATTAACCACGTTTACTTGTTGTGGCTTATTCTCATTTTTTCCAAAAACTTGAGTAAGCAAGGGATCAAGGTCAGTACACTTAGACATGTGTTTTTAGATCTGTTTATACACATCTAGTTCCGTATTGGCGGGCGTTAGCTTTTTGTCAAAACACCGCACTAAAGCTTCAGGCAACATGACTGTCATACAAGTAAGATATATCAACCGTATGAAATCTTTCATGGCGATATTGGATCTTGCAACCCACGCGGAGTTACTTAAGTTATCCTGATATTCATTTAGCCGGTCGGCAATTACTGCCGCCCGTTCCACAACATTAAGCTGAGTCATAGAGGCTTGGTTAAGGATGTTCCTTAAAGCCAGCACTATGTCTAAAGCCTCTTCACCGCCATATATAGCACGTAGCCTAACTTTGAAATCGTCCCATTTAACCGCCTCTTGGAAAGAGACTCCTCTAAGATATGCACTTGCATCTCCTTTAGCAAAGTCTATGAAGCTTTTGGCTTCCTGTAATTGTACAGATGGGTCTGTGATGCCTTTTGCATTTAAATGAGCGTCTACTGATGAGATCCATGACTCAACGTTTTAAGGCAGGAACCCATTGACCCGACCTTGAAAAGGGACTATTGCTGACCTCGCACTGACGAGAGTAACCACGGGATTGGGGTTACCCGGTGCGGGAGAGCCAGCCACAGTAGTTGCCATGTTAACTTTTACTTTTTTCCTATCACTACGATTCCTTGCGATCCTATCAAAGTATCTATATGAGTACACACGACCACTGCGTAAGCGCATATGCAATATAAAATAAAAAATGTGTTGCAAATAATAGGAAAGACCCCTAAAATGATAATATTAATACAGATAATGTGATAAAGATATTTTCCGGAGAACTCCTGGAAGAAAAAGGGATTAGCAACAACGAGAAAGAAAAAAAAAAAAGATTCTGCGGGCGAGAATTCGTGGTTGAATATTGATTTCTGTAAGGAAGGAATATTAAGATTACGTATAACTCACCCCAGGAATAATGGACGATCGACTCTTGATGTAAAACACTTCACTGATAAAACCTGAATGGATAAAGGATGTACTTAGCTTTGGTATATATGCGGAAAGAATGTTGACGTTCCGATGACGTCACAGCCTCTCTCTCTCTCTCGCGTTGCAGGAAGAAGTGTTGTTGTCGTGATGATTGTTTCTCTTCCCATTGATGATCCGATGCTGCTTCACGTCTGGTTTGATTCCTGAAGATATGTGATGAAAGTCGTTCCTAAACGTCGATGTTGATGCACGAATTCGTCTCGATGAAGGAAGGTGTTGTGATCAGTTGACAAGATACATAAATGATGATATGTCCAAATGCAAACCAGGCTACTGCAAGCATTGCATAGCATGGTCTAGTTTTCACGTCTTGTTGTCTTGTTTTATGATGACATAGGACACTCCTAATTCGCCAATGACCCCTTAGGTCGTGGGTTTATTTACAGATATGGAATTTATCTGTATATTAAAATGTAACTATTACATTTGTACTGAATATGTTACCAGTTTATTCCTGTTTAAAATAAGTTTTAAGTGGGGTTGTTAGAGAGTAAAACTTGTGTGAATATGAATGATTGAAGTTCCCCCACTTGTTTACGTTTTCTGTATCCAAGAGAAGTTTGTTTTTGTTAAAATAAACGATGGGTCCTCTGGAAGCAAGCCATCCTCCTGCTGAGATGTTAAGCAGAGTTGTGCGTCTTATTTATGCCTTTATCCCTCCATATTTCAACTATAATTATCACCATCGTGACCACTGCAACAACACAATTTAGGAGGACTTTGAGAGAGAGATGTCTGGAAAAGGGCAATATAGAATTTGGACAGGGAATAACAGGTTGGAAAATATCTGGGCAGACATTAGAGAAAAAAGCATTTAAGGACAGGAAAGTAAGGAATGTACAGGGTGCAGAGGAAAGCTACAGAGAAGAGGAAAGAGGGTAGGTATGGCTATTGGAAGGCCGGCAGAGCAGTTGAATGAGAGACTAGGAACAAGGGAAGGGGAACAGGATATCTAAGATTTCAAACTCAAGGAGAAGGCAGACAGGATGTGGGTAAATTGGGTGTCATCAAGGATAGTGATGGAAATATATTGTATAGGGATGGACATAAGGAAGAGATGGAGAGAGTATTTTGAACAACTGTTAAATACTGAAAATGAGAGAGAAGCACAGAGGGTGGAGGGACCAGTGAGGGAGATACAGGATACAGAAGTGAAGAAAGCATTAAGGAAAATGAAGTATGGTAAATCACCAGGTCCATCGGAGTTCCAGATTGAAATGCTCAAATGACTAGGTACAGAGGGGAAAAAATGTACGCTGGATTTAAGAAGAAGAAATGCCAAAGGATTGGGAGGAGAGTATAATGGTATAGGTATACAAGCAGAAGGGAGATGTCATGGATTATGGTAACTACAGGGGAATTAAACTAACACAGCATGGATTGAAAAGTTCGAAGTGATTATTTCTAGGGCACCCTGTATCCAATATGAAAAAATCTGAATTGCGTACAGGGAATATTTGAACCAATCAAATTGCCTGGTGAGTGCTATCTCATGAAAATTGTGAAAGACAAGATGGCGGCTCATCCTGTTTTTCCTGCTGTGGGCTCCGGCAAAATTACCGAAAGTATTCGCCTTGGTAGCGAATTTCAGACATTTGAATGCAAGATTTATTTCTAATTCTAGCGTTGGTATAAGCCTCCATAAGCCAATACTAGGCAAAAATGCCCTGAATGCAAAAGCAGACTGTCCCCTGTGAATATCAGTTCTAGATTCGGATTTGTTCACTGATCCCAGTGTAGAGTGTACGACATTATTAATAAAAAACACTTGTACAACAAATGTATGTTAACCCTCTTACGCCGAAGCCCTAAAAATCAAAACCTCTCCTGTATGCCAGCGCCGGTTTGGAGTGAGCGCGGAAGCGGAAAAAATAATTTTTTCAAAAAATCACAGCGCGCTTAGTTTTGAAGATTAAGAGTTCATTTTTGGCTCATTATTTTTTCATTGCCTGAAGTTTAGTATGCGATCATCAGAAATGAAAAATAATATCATTATCATATGTAAATAATGCGATATATTGTAGCTAAAAAAAAAAATTCATAGATAATTGTATTCAAATCACGCTGTGCAAAAAACGGTCAAAGCTAAAGAGTTACTTTTTTTTTCGTTGTATTGTACACTAAATTGCAATCCTTTTGATATATAATACATAGTAAAACAATAAAAGCAACACCGGAAAAATATTATCACAAAATGATGTACGAATTCGTAACGCGCGGACGTAAAAAAATGTTATTTTCAAAAATTCACCGTAATTCTAAATATTGTTCTAGAGACTTCCAATTTGTTTCAAAATTAATACAAATGATTGAATATTACGATACTGTAAGAGTTTTAGATGAGAATTGCAGATTTCGACCATTTCGGACGAGTTAAATTTGACTGAATGTCGAAATTTTTATATATATATATTTTTATATGCACATATTTCGGAGATGGAAAAAGCTACAACCTTCAATTATTTTTTATTGTATTCTTCATGAATTTGCACACGTTTTGATATATGAAACTATATAAAAAGGCTAATATGAAAAGGAGCAAATATTAGGATAATGCGATGTACGTATTTCGGAGACTTGCGGCCGCGAATCGGCGCGCGGAGTGAAGGTAAATATATTTTTCAAAAATTCACCATAAATCACAATATTGTTTTAGAGACTTCAAATTTGTTTCAAAATGAAGAAAAATGACTGAATATTACTAGGCCGTAAGATTTTTAGCTTACAATTGCGTTTTTCAACTATTTCGGTAGAGTCAAATTTGACCGAACGTGGTTTTTTTTCTATTTATCGTGATTTATATGCAAATATTTCGAAAAAAGAGAAAAGCTACAACCTTCAATCATTTTTAGTTGTATTCTACATGAAATTGCGCACATTTTCATATATAAAACTTTATGTAACAGCTAATTTTAAATGGTGCAAACATTTCGACAATCGCACAAAAAAAATTCTGATTTTTTCGGAAGAGTTACCGCGCGAACGTAAGGAAAAATTTTTTTTTTCATAAATTCACCATAAATCGAAATATTGTGCTAGAGACTTCCAAGTCGTTGCAAAATGAAGGTAAGTGATTGAATATTACTAGAATATAAGAGTTTTAGCTTACAATTGCGTTTTTCGACCATTTCGGTAGAGGCAAAGTTGACTGAAAGTTGAAATTTTTGCACTTAACGTTATTTATATGAAAATATTTCGAAACTGATAAAAGCTAAAACCATGGGTTGTTTTTTGTTGTATTGTGCATGAAATTGCGCACATTTCCATATATAAAACTTTATGTAACGGCAAATTTAGAAGGGTGCAAACATTAGGACAATCGCACGAAAAAATTTATCGGAAGAGTTATCGTACGAACGTAAGGAAAAAGTTTTTTCATAAATTCACCATAAATCGAAATATTGTGCTAGAGACGTCCAATTTGTTGCAAAATTAAGGCAAATGATTGAATATTACTATAATATAAGAATTTTAGCTTATAATTGCGTTTCTCGACCATTTCTTTAGAGTCAAAGTTGACCGAAGGTTGAAATTTTTGCACTTATCGTTATTTATATGAAAATATTTCAAAACTGATAAAAGCTACAATCATGAGTATTTTTTTGTTGTATTTTACATGAAATTGCGCACATTTTCATATATAATACTTCATGTAAAGGATAATTTAAAATGGTGCAAAAATTATGTCAAAGTGACGAAATAATTTCCGAGATATGTCACTGATACTTTTTAGTGCGATAAGAAAGAAATTCGCGCTTGCGCGCCTGCGTAGCGATTGTAAACAAAACAACGCCTTGATCCGTGAACTCCCAGCATCCCCTAAGGCGCGTGATACAAAAGTTTTCGGCTGGCAGGCCTATAAGTAGTTATTTTACGCGAATTTTAAAAAAAAACTTTTTTTGAGCCGACGTATGATACGTCCAATCGGCATACGGGAGACATTTTGACTTGATGTTTAATACGTCCAATCGGCGTAAGAGGGTTAATAAAAAAAAGCTTCCAGTGTGTCAAGCAAGGGTGCCCTGGACGTAAGTTAATTTTCCTTGATCAGTACAGGGTGCCCTGAATGAAAGAAGCATTTCTAGTATAATGTACGGGGCACCCTGAATGCAAGAAGAGTTTCTAGGATACTATACTGGGCGCCCTGAACGCAAGAAGCATTTCTTGAATATGGTACAGGGCGCCCTGTATGCAATTCGGATTTCTCATATTCGGTACAGGGTGTCATGGAAATAACCTCATATTTGGGACAGGGCGCCTGGAAATAACCTCATATTCGGTACAGGGTGACCTCGGAATAACCTCATATTCGGTACAGGGTGACCTCGGAATAACCTCATATTCAGTACAGGGTGCCCTGGAAATAACATATTCAGTACAGGAAACCCTGGAAATAACCTTGGCCTTTCTCGAATACGGTACAGGGCGCCCTGTACACAATTCGGATTTCTCATATTTGGTAAAGGGCACCCTGGAAATAACCTCATATTCGGTACAGGGCACCCTGGAAATAACCTCGGCCTTGAAAGTTTTAGAGAGAGTACTGGATGAGAGATTAAGAGAGGGACCAGGAGCTCTATTGTACATTCATAGACCTAGAGAAAGCATATGACAGAATCCCAAGAGAAGTGATGTTTTGGTGTTTAAGGAAAAGGAAAGTCATAGAAAAGTTGGTTAGGCTGATCGAGATGATATATAAAAGAACGAGCACAAAAGTGATAACAGCAGTTGGGGAAATAGAAAGCTTTGAAGTTAGTGTTGGATTACACCAGGGGCCAGCATTAAGCCCATTTTGTTTGCACTGGTCATGGATGTACTATTGAGTGAAAAGATCAGGAATGAAGAGCTGTGGGAGTTGTTGTATACCGGTGATCTGGTGATTACTGCTGACAATGAAGAGGGCCTACAGAGAAGGGTTGGAGAGTGGCAGGAGTCTTTAGGGAGGGGTGAGTTAAAGGTGAATGTGGATAAAACAGAGGTTTTGCGTGCAGTAGGGAAGATAGAGACAGAATAGTAACACAAGAAATAATAGGCTCAAGTATGAAACAGGCAGAAAAGTTTAAAAACCACTGAATTAGGGTACATTTTACAATTTGTTTTGGCAAGAGTTTTATGGACGGATTTCCTTCCCAACTCCTCCTTTCCCATCCGGGATTGGGAAAGATTTTATTATTAACAAGTGACATAACTAAGTACTATTAATTAGAACCTATATGATTAACTATTAATTTATAGTTAGTTAAATATTTTCTGTGGAGTTGGTCTTTATCTTTTAACCATCCAATTATCAAGCTCTATGTGTTTCGTTACCAGGGGGGGATCCTTATCACTTCATACAAAATGATGAGGCCTTATATATAATGACAAACAGCAGTGGTAGTGTATCCGAACTGTTATAAGATTAATCCAGCACGGCCGCTCTTGCTCTGTAAGCAGCCCGTAAAAAGGTATATCCGAAAGTTAGTTCTTGTAACCGTTACTTGAGCGCCACAACAAGGAGCTTTGAATAGCAGCAGCATTCAAACGAGTTCACATAAATGGACGCCAACCTGATCTGTTCTGTTTAGCCTATATGCTACGTACGAGGACACGTGTGCAGTATTACAGATGTCACTTTAAAGATTTTAAACGCAATACAAGAATCATTAAAATAGTAAGAAATACCACTTGATCTATTGATTGTGTCACAAATTATTCAGCAACTTAACTAACATTTCGTGTCAGATGTAAAAGGGTGGTGGCACGTACACAAGGACAACTTGAACAAAAAACGGAGTTTTACTATTATATTAAAAATAAATGACATACTCTCATATTTACAGATCAAAGTTACACACAACAACAATAAAAGGGCAGTATTGCCCTTACGTTATGACAACATAAGGCGTGGACATGCGGCCACGAAATTCTGCAAAAGCACACCAAAATTCACTATCTCTGACCAAAATTATACATAATTGCAATTTTGAGCCACTCCACTGTTACACAAAACATTATTCAATACGTTCAGCACGCGATGTCCCACATTAACACAGATTACTTACAAGATTCAATGTCACTCACACCTCCCAAGTGGAAACACAGATAATGCAGTTAAATTGGATCTCCCCAATCCACGTCCATCTCAGTAGAAGAATTCTCCCGACACCAATAAGTGAGGTGTGGGCTCGCGGGCTAGTCATTTTATTGTAATTTTGAAACTGATTCTAACGACTTACTTCCTTCTGACATGACAAAATTAAAATTCAACAATTAAGTGGACTTTTGGTGGACTACAAAATCAACAAAATAATAGATTTCTTGAGAATAACAAAATTCGATCAAGAACCATCTCGTTCTTGCAGCCAATTGGCATATGTGGGAACTTCTTACGTATGTGGGATAGGCAGAAATTGGTCATGGAAAAATAGTGCACGTATTTTTTCATGACATTCTTCACCTTCAGCAAGAGGCCAAAGCAAGGTGGCAAGGCCAATTGGTGGGGCAAGTGAGCATGGTATCAGGGAGTTGAGGCCCAGAGGCATACACAGATAAACGATGTGTGTCTAGCTCTCGATGACAAACAGTTAAAGTACTCAGTGATCACTCGACAAAAGGCAATAGCATGAAATATCAATAAACAATACAGACAATGTCATAAGCAATGTACAAAATATAATAAAATCAAAGCAGGCAATGGCAATAAAACGGGCAAAATGTAACTAAATCAAAATCAAGCAATGGCAATGTATCATGGAAAGCAACATACCAATATCAATTCAACAGCAATGTAATAAGCAATTCAGGCCACATCATGGCAGTAGCAATGAAACATACAGAAATGCAGTTCAAGGAATGGTAATGTACCATAGAAAACATGCAGAGCAATATCAACATAATAGCAATATAATACAGAGATGCAATACAAGCCACATCATAGCACATGTAATGGAATATATGTAAAGGTAATTCAAGCACATAAGCAACATCATATCAATAGCAATGCATCATAAAAAACACTAAGATCAACATCAAGAACAATAGCAATGACAATAACACATGGAACACAATTCAAGCAATGTCAGTGCAATAAAGTGATACAAATTCCTTTCGAGGAATTCGCAATCGATTCAGTGTGCTCGTCATAGGGTGTATTACGATCAGTACCAACATCAATGGTGACAAAAATGATTCATCAATTGTGCAAAGAGTTCATGTAGTAATCATTAAAAAGGAAATAAGTATGTTACAGAACCAACCAATTAAGGTAAGAATTTCAACAAAGAGATTACATGCATATAGTGATTGTTACGATCTAATAGTGGCCAAGTGTTTTCGCTTGTCATTCAGTCATTTTGCTGCTTAGCAATTGCAATCAGTTGCCCAACACCCCTTTGAGAGTTTCATAATGAGGGACCTTGTCCCGTGCAATATATGAGTTACATAATGGACATGAAAAGTTACAACAGTAATGAACGCAATTCGTGCAGTTGAAGCTGTCTGGGGACTACTCCACTCAGTCTCATGGGACGCAACAACAAAATACCTAGCACAACCCTAACACCTTCAAATCTTTTCCCAACTCACACTCTTACTTAGTTCACCTCTTAACTGTTAACAGCATACACTACACTGAATTGTCTTTTACCCACTCCGACATTCTCTTTCTCTGTTCAATAGCAGCTTTCCTTTTTGGTTGGATCTCGACTTCATTCACTGTCTCACTCACTTCATCCCTATCACTATCTGTTACATGATGACTTATATCGAGTCTTTCAGTCTGTCGATTCAACTCTGTCACTAATCTCAGCCTAACTCCAACCATTTTCTTCTGTGTCATAACCGTCGTTGTTTTGGTTCCCTGCTTCCTCTCTGTCGTCGTCATGGGTGTTGATCTCCAGTGGGACGGTGTGTTGTAATGCTCACAGGTGCTCCTTGCCTATGAAGTGTACCTACAGCGACCTTATTATTCCCCTGCTGTCAGTGTATATTTCGATGATCTTACCGAGGGGCCATTGACTGTGTTTCCATTGATCGGCCTTGACCATCATGGTCGCCTTCACTTAATACAGTTGGGGTCCTCTTGAAGGCTGTCATTCCTGTAGTGACTTCAGGCAACCTTCCCTCCAGTAACGTTTGAAACAGTCGTGGGTCTCGGTTAGTCTGAAGTTGCATGTCCTTGTGAGGGACCACTGGCGGTAGCAGACGAACTACATCTCCACCAATAAGGTGTGATTGTGTGAGGACTTCATCATCACGCATGTCCCCAGTGTACATCAAGGGACGGTTGTTAACAACAGCCTTTGCCTCCTTAATGAGGGTTCGAAGCTGTTCTTCACTGAATACATTACGTCGAAGGGCGGTAGCTAGCGTACTCTTGACTACCTCAATTAACCTTTCAAAAAATCCCCATTTCCAGGATGATCGGATGATCTGGGAGTCCGGAAGATCCACTTTATCCGTGTCCTGCGCAGGAACTGTCGTGTGACATCCTCATCGTACACTTTCTGCAGTAAGGTACTTGCTGCATGCAAGGTCGTTGCGTTGTCGCTGTATACTGTGGTGGGACTGCAGTGGGTGGCAGCAAATCTTCTCTGTAGTAACACGAAGGTATCGCCATCCAGCCGCTACAGTAGTTCAGGTATACTGCGCGGCTGGCCAAACAGGTGATGATTAATATGTGCCCCACTCCACCTTCTACTTGGACAGGGCCAATGTGGTCTATGCCGATCTTGTCATGAGTGCTCGATCAGTTGGGGGGGTGAGGGGTGGAGGTGGTGGTTGTTGAAGTCATGTAGAAGTGCTTAAAGTACAAAGAGACTAATTGGCCTTTTGAAGGCAGCAACATTAATGCGTTTTTACTGTCACTCACATTAACTAATCTGTTCTGAGTATATACAATGCCATTATGCATTGCTAAGCTAAGTTGTCTGACAAAGTTATCAATGTGGGTGGGGACTCACATTCCACTTTCTAATCTGCTACACATCGTAAGAAGGTAGTGTCTTTGTTCTAAGTATACTAATTTGCAAAACGGATCTGTCTGGCAGTTCCCAAATTTTAAGACTAGTTGCATGAATTTCATTAGTTGGACAAAATCAACACTACTCCCCTGTAACTTCCAAAATTCTCCTGACAGAGTCTGTGTTCCTTCTTCCCTGAGCTCTCTCAGAACGGCTATGACTACAGCTCGTTGTCAGATGGGTGTTTCTCCTTCCTAAACATACTGCTCAGTAGTCCCCTTTTGTCACAGAAAGGTAAGTCCTTCATGCCACAAACGGTTCAGTTTCAGTTCATTCAAGGTAGACCCACGGGTCAGGATGTCAGGTGGCTTCTGTTTGTTGGGGACGTGTCGCAATTTGATGCCACACTTCTGTTGGATGGAAACAATTTCCCCCCCCCCTGTTTGAGATGAAAGTGTTTTTTTTGTCTATCTTGGTGCTAACCCAAGCTATAGATACCTTGCTATCAGTCCAGACCACAATATTTGAGATATTTAGCAATTTGCATAAATGTTTGCCTAACCTAAACCCTAGCAGCAAGGCTAAAAGTTCTATATTCGGAATTGTTAACTTGGCTTGCCTTCTGGGTATAACCCTCATCTTAGATGTCAAGATATCTACCTGGTCTTCTCCCTGCCTAACATAGGCTATGGTGCCATAAGCCTTACTGGAGGCATTGGTAAATAGATGCAATTCAGTCTTTCCTAGAATGATCCCTCTGTTAAACTTAAACGTGTGGACATTATTGAATTCATCAAGTACCTTACTAGCTTCTGGTTGATGTTCTTTAGACAGCATGTCGTCCCAACCCATGCCGGCTTCCCATAATTTCTGAAGGAGAATATTACCCTTAATGAAATTGGGACTGACTAGCCCTAAGGGGTAAAAGTTAGCTACTAGTAATGATAGCAACTTATGTTTAGTGAGTCTGGTGTTATCTATAGCCTTTCCCTTTTCCTTACAAGGCTTCAAACTTAAACTATCTTCCTGTCTATCCCATACCATCCCTAGCACAGTAACTTCTCGTTGTTCCTGGGGATCTATTTGCTGATCAAAGTGCTCACTGCTACTAGCCCACCCCATTAATGGCATGTGAGCTTCATCCAGTAAGAATTTGACTTCGCTATAATCGTTTCCAATTCAATCTAGATTTTCGTAAATTTGCAAATAGCTGTCCACACAGAAGGATTTAACAAGGTCTTCCCTTCCCCTTTCTTTGAAATGGGTTCTGAGTACATGCTGCAATATGTATGGACTACTGGTGACTCCAAACACAACTACCTGAAAGGCGTACGTGGGCGTTCGTGTAGGCCCATTTTGCCACAAGAAACTAGCATATTTCGTGTCATCTGGATGTAACAGCACTCTATAAAGGCTTTCGATATGTCAGAGATTAAGGTATCTGGGTTTTGGCGGAACTTAATTAGCAAATCATACAGGAGTTCTACTAAATTAGGACCAGGGTATAAACAGTCGTTAAGTGAACGTTCCCCTTTAGCTTTTGACGATGCGTTAAAGACAATACACAAGAATGTCGTGAGACTTTGCTTCTTCACGCCAAAGTGGGGTAAATAATAGCCTTCAATTTTGGGATTTGTAACTTCCTGAATGAATCCCACCGAGAAATACGTCTGAATGACATTTTCATAATCGTTACGGTAACTGGGATCTTCAAGGAACTGTTTTTCAAGCGTGTTTAGTTGCACAAGAGCATTACAATAATTGTTATCAGGGCATTCAGACCCGTGAAACGGTAGACTAACTTGATACCCTTGTTCGGTACTAACGATACTATTCTGGACCTTACGCATGACAGCATGTTCAAAGGTAGTGAATTACTCATGCGGTGCAATTCCAATGGTGTCCAACTTCCACCACATATCAACATCAACTTCTTTGTTAACTTGGCATACTCTGAAAGTACGTACAACAGATACATACGACCCTTCCAGGGCCCACTGCACTCGGCCATGTGGCATTAAGCTGTTGCGAGTGACACACAGGCTCACTCCATCTATCTTGTCCATCCCCAGAACAAATAAACTGAAATAACCAGTCTCAATGAAAAGACTGACATTTTAAAAAATATCTCCATGAATTTCCTCATCAGCCATCGTACATCCCTTGTTCTGCAAATGATTTTTTACGTTACAAGACCAACTTTATGCATGGGTGTATTAACATTGTCGTGAACAAGCTTAGATTGAATTACTCTGCACTAGCAAACTTACCCATCTACGATGGGTGATAAAATATGGGTGTAGAAGTGAAAACTTTATATGTACTATTTGTTCAGCAATATTAAAATAAGGGAGATTTTTATACATACCTACTACAGAACCTCTTTGTACACAATATTATCAGTTTGTCCACAACTTAATTTCAAGTTGGCAGAGTCAGTTGCTCTGCTCATCGCCACATACAGTTGGCCATGCGTGAACATGGGCGATGGCAGAAACACACCATCACGATCCAAAGTCTGGCCCTGCGACTTGTTTGCAGTGAATGAGAAGGCCAGGTTGATGGGAAACTGCCTGCACCGTAACTGGAACAGAAACTGGTTGTCCGAAGGCATCAGAGGAATCCGGGGGATGAACAGACGTTTACCGGTGTGAGGGCCCATTGCTATCATCACTGCTTCGATGACGTGGGAGTTTAGCTCCATAACGGTGTACCTCGTTCCGTTGCAATGTCCATTGGCAGGATCGAAATTCCGAAGCAACATTACCGGGCAGTACTTCTTCAATGCTATTTTGTGCACTGGCAGTCTCGATGGATTTAAGTTATTCAAAAAATCTTGCGGATATTGATGATAATTTTCATCTTCTATTGTGTCTGAGCTGAAATATTCGCGACTTTCTCCGGGGAAGTTGTACAGAAATTATGTATGAAAATTCGTAAAGTAACTAAGTCTACGGGAATAACCAGCCTCGTTTCACGGCCAGAAACAGCTCCGTTTCAGGGAATCCCTTCTCACCCCCACCCCCTACAAAGGAAGGGGGTAGGTTGGATGAAACCCCATTACAAACCATCCTAGGGGTCCCCACCATAACCCTGCTAAGTTTCATGCCCATCTGACCAGCCGTTTGGGCGTGATTGAATGACAGACAGACAGACAGACAGACAGACAGACAGACAGGACAGGACAGACAGACAGACAGACAGACACACAGACAGACAGACAGACATTACGTCCATTATAGTATGATGTATGCGCCATGATACAATGTCAAAATCTCCATGGACAATCTGAGAACCAAAGGGAGCGATATTCCAAGATACACTTTTGATTACTGTAAGTTGCAACTTTTTTGCCAACCAACTAGAGATAAAGCTGTGTTGTCTATTGTGTCAAAAAACACGTGTTTGAAAAGGTTGATCGCAAGCATATATAGTGGCAGTAGCTGTGGCTAACAACGTAACTGGAAGTTTGGTCGAAGGCTCGTCCTTGACCATTTTAGCGGTTATGCATGGCTTTTCATTTTTTTATTTTGGCTAAACCTTTTGGTTTACATTACGGTTAGATCCGGGGTTTTTCACGGGCTGAGAAACTACATGAGAAGGTCTGGAGGAGGATGAAAACTCGAATGGTTGGTTGTAGGCACAACGGACCTGGACTGGTGGTTGTCTCTTTCACAAATTAAGCTGTGGTGGTGTCCATCACAATGTACAATTTCTTTTACTACTACATTGTTTACTGCAAAGCAATTAAAGCACTTTTTAGTTAATATTAATTGGCATTCTTAGCTGCTACAGTTGAATGCTTCGAACAATTGAAGGCAGTTAGGTCACCATTACAGAACAGACACGACGTTGTACGCAGTACGTTGGTTTCTAACCTCTTTTTACTCACTGTCGGCAACTAGTCTTCTCCTCTGTAAGAAATCGTCTTCCATGCTATGCATGAGGAAATCTTATGCCTCGAACAGCTCATCTAAGGAAAATTCGCACTCACAATCAACTACTCTGATACACTTGACCCTGAGATAAGGTTCAATAGCATACCTTGATCCAACGGGATCCAATGAGGCATTTAATTTGCTCAATGAGCAAGGTAAGTTCGATCAATACAATTACATTTGGGTACAAAAATATCAGCCAGTCAGCGATGCAGAACAACTAGTGTTTGATGCTGATTCCCATAGTACATGTCTAACAAGTCAAGGGTTATGCTACAATTAGCGACAGTTACACTCAAGGCCTGAATTACCTTGAGTGGCTCCCCTTTGAGAGATCCAATCAAATATGTGTATTTGGCCACATCATCCAAATCTGCACGTTGATAAATGTGAGCGTTAAATAGCTCCTTAAAGGTGTCGAACTTGCTTTTTTCGCCTTTGAATATGGGCAGTGGGAGCTCTTTCAATCGTGGATGACGGGTTTTAAAATGCGATACGCTAGCCAAAGTACCAATATGGCTTAATAAGAAGGTAATCATTTGACCTGCGTCTTCCAATGCTTTCACAACTTTTGTTTCTACGGCAAGCTCCAATTTAACTGTATGCTTTAGATACAACGATCTAAGCTGCTGTTCGTCAGCTTGAATGTGTTTCAGCAAGTTTTGATACACGTTCTTATTCAATGAATCAAAGATATTCCTTTGGGTGCGACTTACGTTAGCAGTCAGAAGGATTACAATGGATTCAATTTGAGTTTCAACTGCGGTTGCCATTTTGATTACGTGGGAAGTTAGATTAATACTGCTGTAATTGAAAGACTTGTTCCAAACTAGCAAGGGAGAGAGAGGAAATGACAACGCTTTCTTTACGTTAAATTAGATCAAATTCAAAGAATTGAACCATCTAGCAGTTCTCCTGTCCTGTCGGTTGGGCCCGGTCGCTGCGGATCAATCTCATAATGCGATTTAGAAAGACATGTTGCATGTGGGCATCGAAATGACCTCTATCAAAGGCATGTTCTTGTCCATAGGCTACAGGGTTCAGGGGCAAATGTTGTACTCCACATCTTTTTCTTACACAGTACCTTCGAACCAGCATGTTGAAGGTTTTTAATCATACACAGTACTCGGATGGGGTTATACCAAAGCAATTCGCCTTGCGGTATTCACGTTCTTCAGCAGTGCATACGGCCACAGTAATGGCAATCGACTGCACATGCTCCAAAAAGGCTTTCAGCCTACCCCAGACTGCTTGGGCACTATCTCTCACAAGGTTGTTATCTCCCAGATAAACAATGGCAAGATGGTAACGCCTACTTCAAAAAGGCAACGCCTCGGAAGTTAGGCTAGAGATTAGTCCACCTGGCCTTCTATTGTTACTCATTAGGGTCAAACAAGCAACAACATATAATGACTTCAGTCAATTACCGAAATTACTAATTACCAGATTCGTTTAAGAGAACTCAAGACCCTTTCTCTACATAAAGAATTCATTGCGTTGTGTTACAGACATGAAAGGACATATATACTATATTCTATTGTGTTTTGCCCCCGAATTATTACTTACTAGTTTAACATGAAGTTGTTGCCGAGTTCGGATTACAATAGGCACGGGTAAACCACGATACCACTAATATATATTAAATTTTACCCAGTCACGGAATCCCACGCACAGATATGCATATCCCTAGCGATTTATCCCAGTCAAGGCAAATTAAATAATATATCATATAATACTCATCCAAACTTCGGTTGATTAATCCATCCACTTCAATAAATGCTGGGAAGGAATGACATCGTTAATCGAAGTGAAATCCTTTTCACTCTGATTAAGTTCTCCTGTTACCAACCCACTCTACCAGTACCAATGTTGAGAAGCGACTCACTCTGTTCCCTTTGCTCACCTCTGTCGTGAAAATAACACGTTCGCTCTCTCACCCAAACCCACGACTTCGGCCTCGTTCGCTCATGACAAAATTAACAACAAAACGAACGAAGACACCAAACCAACACGAACCGAACGAAACTATCAAACAACTTACATCGCATTGTTAACCAATTATACAAACCATTCACAAGACAATATTCCTTGGTAACAATGCTTATTACAATTAAATATAAATAAAACATTCATTTGTACTCAAACCTGCACATTTCCACTTAACGCTATGTAATATAAAGGAACATTTTCCATATACAACATGAACATAGATATTCAATAAAAATTGATTTTCCATGTCGTTATTGTAAGTAACGACATATTCCCCGCCACCAAAAGTCATAATATACTAGTATTTACAACAGTCCCTTTTGAATCAATTCTTTTCTAGTTTCTGCAGCCACCCGAGCAGCCTTCCTGGATGGTCGGGTACTCATTTCAGGAATTTTGGCAGGATCAGGAGTCTCAACTTCTTGCCACAACTCTAACGGGTACAATTTCACAATGGGACGCATGATCTGACCATGGGAGGTTTTGAGGGTAGCTACTCTAACTACATTGTCAGACCCCACATGCACCTGAATCACCTGACCCAACTTCCATTTGTTTCTTGGCCCTTCATCATGTACGAGGACGACATCTCCTATTTTGGGCCAAGAATTATGTTGGACTCCAATTCGATGAGTCTCTCTTAAAGAAATCAAATATTCATGTTCCCATCTTTTCCATAATTGATCACACAATTTGGATATGTAAAGGAATCTCTTTTCTACATTTTCTGTTTTACTCTACAATGGATCTTCAGATACCTCCTCCCAATTAATTGTTTCCTTGGGAAAGGATCTTAATTTTCTACCCAAGATCAGATGATTAGGTGTTAAAATCTCCTTCTGATCAAGGTCCCCCGATGTGTAGCTTAGTGGCCTGTCATTTATGATAGATTCCAATTCCACCAAAATGCAGGATAATTCATCATAACTGAGAAGAGCTCGACCGACTACCTTCTTCATACAGTTCTTCAATAATCCGATCAATCTCTCCCAGATTGCACCAAACCAAGGTGCTCTTGCTGGTATAAATTTCCACTTACACTCGATGTTCTCCAGATGGTTTTGAAAAAGGGGGCTATCTGCCATCGTTTTCAGATATTCAGATGCTGCTACGAAAGTAGTGGCGTTGTCACTCAACATTAGTGAAGGAAAGCCTTTACGGCTGCTAAACTTCCGGAAGGCCATGAGGAATGAGTCAGCGGACTGATTTCTGACTACTTCCAGATGTATACCCCTAGTGATCGGGCATGTGAATAGTATGACATAAACCTTCTCCGGATTTTGCTTCCCTTCTTTTATCCATAAAGCACCGGTGTAATCCACCCCCGTAACGCTGAAAGGTTGTTTCCGTTGTACCCGGAATTCCGGCAATGGGGGTACTATATTAGTTCTATATGGTTTTCCTTGAACTTTCTTACACAATGATGTAACACGCTCTTGACTAGTTGTCGCAGCTGTGGAATCCAGAACTCCTGTCTTACACTAGCTACAGTAGCGTTCACCCCCATGTGTGCTTGCATCACATGATGTCTTCTTATGATCAACTTACTCAGAACACAACCCTTTGGCAGTAAAGTAGGAAATTTGACTTCTTCAGGCAGTGTCGCGTGTTCCAACCTGCCTCTACATCTCATTACATTATTATCCAAAAACAAATTCAACTGGCGAATTAATGTCAATTTTGGGTTTGTTTCCTCCCTCTTCAGGGCTTTATATTCTTCTGGAAAGTACTCTCTCTGCACGAGAACAATTGTTTTGACCTTTCCTTCCTGCAACTCTTCCAGAGTCAAACCACCAGTTTTTGTGTCATTGGTTGATAGTTTGCAATTCTTTATAAATCGCATTATCCAAGCTATGGTCTTAAAGACCTTGTCAGCTCTGCTGAATCTTTCCCAATCCAGCAGGCGTGTTGCATCTATGTCCCCTACAACATTGACCACAATGTCCTGTTCACCCTGCATATGTGTACACCCCACCCATGACCTATCAATTGGCAGTGTGTGATTTTTTAACCAAGGGGGTCCCTCCCACCAAAAGGAGTTTTTTGCTAACACCTTAGTCCTCTTTCCCCGTGTCAACCAATCACTGGGATTTTCAGATGAGGGTACGTAAGACAGGACTGACCCCGGAATCAAAGAGTTAATCTCAATTACTCTGTTTCTCACAAACACAGGCAGAACATTACTGGACACAATCCAGCTAAGGGCGACTTTACTGTCTGACCAGACATATAATTGTTTAAACTCCTTCTCATCAAAGGAGTCAATAAATTTGGCCATTCTTGCTCCTAGTAACAATGCCATTACATAGTTCCAATTTTGGAATAGTCAATTCCTTGATGGGCGCCACTCTACCCTTTGCCATAATTATATTAGAACTTTCACCATTTGCTCTATAGGCCACACAACCATATGAAGTTTCGCTAGCATCGCAGAATATGTGCAAGGTATCACCAGTTCCCAGGCTAGCACTCCTAGGAAAAGATATTTCAATACACTTCTCTAAGTCCTTGCGTAATTCACTCCATTCCTCTTGTAGCGGGTTGGCGAGTTGTTCGTCCCAATCCAGATGTTGCTTCCACAATTTCTGCAAAAATATCCTTGCTTTCATAGTAACAGGGAGAAGCAATCCCAATGGATCGTATATTTGGGCAACGGTACTGAGAATCTCTGGCTTTGTTTGACTATCTATTAATACGAGTTGGATTTATAGTTAAGACGTCTTTAATTATATCCCAATTCAATCCCAATACTTTATGAATTTGTTTTTGTTTGGCTTCAATTTGATAAGCAGCAGCAATAGTTTGTATAGACTCGCTATTGCTAACCCACTCCTTCAAATATAAGTGAGCCTGAGCAAAAATTTTGTTGGCATTAAAGTATAAATCCATTAACTAAGATTCACTATTAGCCGTAAATTGCAAATTATCTACATACAAACTTCTCTTCAATCTTTCCACTACATCCACTGTATTGGACCGGGGTAACCACGAGACCACAGTGGACAGGTAATGCTTGATGGTTGCAATTAGAAGAAAAGGTGAACATGTAGCTCCAAATAATACTACTCTAAATCTGTATACTATCAATTTACTATTGGGATCTGTTGGATTTTCCAACCACAAAAAACGCGTATAATTGCGATCTTCTTCACGCAACTGTACCATTAAAAATGCCTTCTCAATATCACCAATACAAGCAAAGGTGTTAGTTCTAAATTGCAGCAGGACTCTGAGTAGATCAGCCGTTACGTGTGGTCCAGTCCATAGACAATCATTCAGACTTAATCCATTTTTACCTTGTTTTGATGAGCAATCAAACACTATTCTTATTGGAGTAGTGGCACTGTCTTTAAGCACTCCATGATGTGCCAAGTAATGACAATCCACATCAGATTTATTATAGATCACCTTTTCAATGAATCCTCTATCTTCTTGCTCTTGCAAGATTTTCTGATAATGATCCAAGTAATCCACATCCTTCTGAAACTTGATGGTCTGCTGTCGAAGTCTGCTCATGGCTAAACCAAAATTTGTCTTCAATCTGAATCTATTGGTTCTCCACGGCAACGCCACAACATACTGTTTATCAATTTCAGAATAGGTTATAGTGCTCTCAAAGTCCTTTAAGACCCTCTGGTCTTGTTCTCGCAACTCACTGCAATCTATTCCCAATCTGTCCAAACTCCACAATGCGTCCAGATCAGTCTTGGGATTTTCATTATGAGTAGCTTCAATTTCTTCAGTTTGTACAGCTAGCTTCAAAATTGTCACATGAGTCTCCCTAGTGGGGGGAGCACTACATGTGCCTGTCACCACATAACCGAATATGGTCGGCAGCAATATTAAGTTTCTAACCCTTTTGAACCCTGGATGCAAAATATTGTAAACATTATCAACCCCTATTAACAATTCAATAGTTGATTGATTCTCAACAGGCAAATAAAAATCTTTATCAGCCAAGTTGATCTTAGTTTTACATAAAGACTTCAAACTTCTCTTAACGTCAAATTTCTTTTCATATTCTGGCAGCTCATCCACCACTATGCAGTCCATTATTATCAACTTATCTTTATGCGGTATGACGACGCTTATCATCTCGTATTCATGAACAGGTTTACTAGTTAGATAACCTCTCAAGGCTATCTTTTCAACTCCTTTGGACCTATATTGCAGTCTCTCTAGAGCTGATCTTTTAATGAACGTTCTCTCGGCACAAGTATCCAACAGCCCTCTAAGCCGTACCATGCGACCTTTCTTCCCTTTCAGGGGAATTGTTGCTGTTGGCAATATGGATTGCTTACCTGACTTATTTGGTTTGTCCTGCTCATTTACTGATAGCGTTCCCACTTGTACACCACTTTGTTTATTCTTGCTTTGCTTTCCTGTTTGGTCCTTATCACACAAGATGCGATGATGTCTCATCTTACAACCATTATTGCAACTTGGTTTGTCACAGTCCACACTAAAATGCTTCTTAGAAGCACACACAAAACATAACTGTAAAGCTCTCATGCGATTCAACTTTTCATCTCTGGTTGCGTAAGTTTTGCACTGTGTCCACCAATGTTCTTTATCACAAAGAGCACATCTTTTGGATTGCTGATAACTGGACTTATTCACATTTCCCTTGGTTTTTTGTCTAACAGCTTGGGATTGATTTACTGTGAATGTTGATATTGACGACAGTTTTTCAGTTTTATTCACGTCAGTTGAAACAAAAGTTCTTAGATTGCAAATTTCCTCTTCTAGGTATTTCTTAAAGGTGTCTAATACCAACCAATCGTCTCCACACCTACGCTTCACCGTCTCACTGACGCTTTGAGGCAATTTGGTATAGAGCAAAATAGTATAAAGCTCATTTAATTCCAGCTTTCACTTTCAAAGCGATCTTATTGAGCATTCAAAATTAGCTCTAAAAGTTTGCAACGATTCAGAATTGGCAGCAGGAGACTCCATTTCTAGCAATCTTCTCACTAGAACATGCTTAATCTCATCTCTCTTTCCATAAGTAGATAGGAGAAGAGCTACAGCTTGTGGATAATTGGCAGCCTCAAATTTAAATCCCGAGATTAATTTCGAAGCTTCTCCTGTGAGCAAACTTCGTAAATATGAAAACTTCTGAATTGGTTCCAAGTCTTTCCGCTGATGTACTGACACATGGTATAGTTCCCAGAAGGAATTCCATTCTAATATATCTCCAGAGTAATGTGGAAGATCCAGTTTGGGCAATCTAACACTGGCTGTAGGTAGTGGCGGTGGTTGAGTTAGCGGATTTACTAACTTCAAACTGTTAGTAATAGAGCTATTGAGTCTGCCGATATGTGTACGGACGTCTCTTGCATATTCAGCTTGATTTATCATTTCATCAGACATTTCTTCTTCTTTAACTGAATCCAAAATTTGTTCATCCAAAACAAGACCTTTGTTCAAATTATCTAAAAGAGAATCCCTAAGGGAAGTTATAGCATCAATATCAGTTGAATCGATCACTTCGGTCATCTTCCCAATAAAACGTGTGATAACGGATTTATAACCGCCACGTCTACGCGTCAACGACTCCATTGTGACAAGACCAAACTCAGAAAATACAAATATAATATAATATTCAAATTTTCAATAATTAATAAATATGCATCCAACTATAATAACTGGGTTCAAAAGTTAAATTAGCAAATTTTCACAAAGGTGACTCATCACCCAATAATTTTCTCCCAAATTAAACAATCAATGAAAAAGAGAATTTTATTATACGTGCGTAGTGGAATGTGCAGGCCTTGTCCCATACTTAACCCAGCCCTAAATCTGTAGGGGAAGGACGGGGTAACAACGATCCTACTCACCTTCTGCCACCCTTTACTTTTCACATATTTGTTTGACTCAACGCAAATACGTTGAGCCAACGCCCTGTAACTTTTACGATGAAAATGAATCCCATCTCTTGCTAAATCACATTCTGATAATAAAGTAGGGATCACCCTAACTCTTGTATCTCGCTTTAATTTTTTGTTTAAATAGTTTTTTCTTTTTTGATAGTTTTCGGCAGAGGTTCTAGATGGTGTTTTACGTATTTCTATTAACATAACAAAAACCTCTGAATTATTGACTGTACGTAGACTTTCTACCAATCCTAGAATATTTTTGTGAACACTATTCACCAGGTTAGGGTTATCTCCTGGTACATCTAAGTCATTGCTACCTATGAACAAGATAGTGATACTAGGCCCATAGGTAGTAAGTTCGGTTATCAGGCCAGGTGTCATAAGGTTGGTTGTAACAGCCCCTGGTCTACCAAATGTCTTATATTCTAGGGGTTCCAATAATGCTGATCTACCACTATTAAAACAATTCTCCATATGGGTGACATGAGAATGTCCCACAATAGCTACTTTACGATTCATTATTAAATTGTTAAACGAGATATAATATTCTAACAAGAGAAAATTTACATTAATTCAAAGTAAGGGAAAATAACAAAACCAAATTTAAGGCTTAAGGCAAGTAGGACAAGGCTTTACTAATTTAATTAAACTTCATATTCAAAACTGTTTTAATCAAACCTGAATACCCTCTTACCTACAAATGGCGCGAAAAAAAAGTAAATTTAATGTTCCTTGCGGCACCTCACAAAGAGAAATTGAAACGGGTTAACCACGTCTGGTTATGTAGGCAGGATACCGCATACTAATTTAAAGAAACGCGCAAAAACAAAAGGAGACAACAAGGTTATGGAGGGCAGGCATTATCCAGCAAAACATCAACACAACATAGTTAATAGCAAGAAAACCCTGCGTAAATGTCCTATAGAATAACCAACGGTACTAATCGTACAACGTGACTAAATCGAAGAATTATTATATGATCGATGTTCAAAACTAAGAAATTATCGAAAAATCTCACAAATTTCACATAAACTTGGTTAACACGGCAACATATTTCTGCGGACTTATACTAAAGATTCACAAAACTGGCTTACGACATCATATATACTGCGGACAAGTACTACAAACTTTTACCAACTTGGCTCACAACACCAAATATACTGCCGACATATCCTGGTCACGGCACCAAATATTGTTACTCATTAGGGTCAAACAAGCAACAACATATAATGACTTCAGTCAATTACAGAAATTACTTATTACCAGATTCGTTTAAGAGAACTCAAGACCCTTTCTCTACATAAAGAATTCATTGCGTTGTGTTACAGACATGAAAGGACATATATACTATATTCTATTGTTTTGCCCCCGAATTATTACTTACTAGTTTAACGTGAAGTTGTTGCCGAGTTCGGATTACAATAGGCACGGGTAAACCACGATACCACTAATATATATTCAATTTTACCCAGTCACGGAATCCCACGCACAGATATACATATCCCTAGCGATTTATCCCAGTCAAGGCAAATTAAATAATATATCATATAATACTCATCCAAACTTCGGTTGATTAATCCATCCACTTCAATAAATGCTGGGAAGGAATGACATCGTTAATCGAAGTGAAATCCTTTTCACTCTGATTAAGTTCTCCTGTTACCAACCCACTCTACCAGTACCAATGTTGAGAAGCGACTCACTCTGTTCCCTTTGCTCACCTCTGTCGTGAAAATAATACGTTCGCTCTCTCACCCAAACCCACGACATCGGCCTCGTTCGCTCATGACAAAATTAACAACAAAACGAACGAAGACACCAAACCAACACGAACCGAACGAAACTATCAAACAACTTACATCGCATTGTTAACCAATTATACAAACCATTCACAAGACAATATTCCTTGGTAACAATGCTTATTACAATTAAATATAAATAAAACATTCATTTGTACACAAACCTGCACATTTCCACTTAACGCTATGTAATATAAAGGAACATTTTCCATATACAACATGAACATAGATATTCAATAAAAATTGATTTTCCATGTCGTTATTGTAAGTAGCGACACCTTCTGTAGATTTCTATTTCCACTTTCTTGGTCTGTGGGAGGTTGGAGGGCAGCTGTGAGTGACCTACAATCAACACTTTAAAGACTATAATTAAGTTGTCGTTTCTTGGGGACTGGATCCTTAGGAATATCCGGTTTGAAGGACCAAAATTTGGCAAATTATTCAGCGTCTTAATTAACAGTTTATGCCAGATGTAAAAGGGCGGATAAGCCTACCCTAGGGAATAGTTTCCAGCCTGTACACAAGGACAACTTGAACAATAAATGTTGGAGTTTTACAATTTTATTACAAAAATAAATTACTTAGCTCTCATATTTACAGATCAAAGTTACACACAACAACAATAAAGGAGCTGTATTGCCCTTACATTATGATACCAGGAGGCGTGGACATGCGGCCATGAGATTCTACAAAAGTACGTCAAAATTCTCTATCTTCGACCACAATTATACATAATTGCGATTTTGAGCCACTCCACTGTTACACAAAACATTATTCAATGCATTGAGCACACGATGGCGCAGATTATCACAGATTACTTACAAGATTGCATGTCACTCACACCTCCTAAGTGGAAACACAGACAATACAGTTAAATTGGAGCTCCCCAACCCACGTCCACCTCGGTTGATATCTCTTGAGAGAAGGACGCTCCTGACGCCGATAAGCGAGGTGTGGGCTGGCGAGCTAGTTATTTTATCAAAATTTTGAAACTCATTCTAAGGACTTACTTCCTTCTGACATGACAAAATCAAAACAATTCAACAATCAAGTGGACTTCAAAATCAACGAAATATTAAAATTCTTGAGAATAACGAAATTCGATTAAGAACCATCTCGTTCTTGCAGCCAATTGGCATATATGGAACTTCTTATGTATGTGGGAAAGGCAGAAATTGGTAATGGAAAAATAGTGCATGTACCTATGTTTCCACGACAGATTTCGTTCCACTCAAAGGATTTTTTTTAGTAAAAAAAGTGTTGACAAGTGGGAAGTCTTAAGTGCAAAAAATATTATGTAAAAGAAATGATAGGTAATTATGATTGATTATGCAAAATAAACATAATTTTATTTATAACTTCGTGGCTCTGTTGTCTGTCACACACACACACACACACACAGAGAGAGAGAGAGAGAGAGAGAGAGGTGTTTTTGAGGAACTTATTCTTGCAATGTTGCAATGTAAATAACATTGTGTTAATTTATTTGGTAAGAAATTTAAAATGAGATTTTTATATACACTTAATTTATTAACTTTCACTAGTAATTTACATATAAATCTGGTAATTCTATATAAGAGTTCCACGGTGAGCTAGTCAATGGCAATTGACGTTTTCCTATGTTATTTTACTTGCTGTGCAAGATTTGAAAGTAATATTTGTTCGGCCGACTGTAACTAAACTGTAATTTACCTTTGAAGACTACACGATGGTAACAACAGGCGCGATGTACCGGTGTAGAGTTCAAAGGTTAATAACAGTTTAGTTACAGTGGAATGAGAAAATATTCCCTTAAACTCTTGTAAAGGAAGTAAAATAATATAGGAAAACGTTAACTGCCATTGACTAACTCAGGTGGGCACTGATCGAAGTGTTCGGTTGGGATGGAGAAATATACACAAAGCTGCCATGTTTGAACTCTGCAACCACCACAGAGTCATATGTTCACTAGGGAGAAGATGGGGCGCTGGGGGGAGGGGAGCATAGAAGGTACAAGTTGGCTAAGTGACGAGGGGTTGTTAGGTAATGTTATGGCGGATAGCAACAACTACCCAACAAATAATAACACTTCTACCTGAAAATTACTAAAACTTGGTAACATCAAAACGCAATTGATCTAACTAACTAATAATAAAGGAGTATAGTTTGGGAACTTTATCTTAAAGTGGCGGATGGTACAATTCAGCCACCGCCTTTACAGATGCGTGGAATCTCATCTTCAATTCTTGAAAGTGTACCGTATCTTGAATTTTGAAATAAGATATGGCCAAATACCCGACGAACCACAAGCACATAGGTTTCCCCAACATTAAAGTTAGGCTGTCCGGATTACCTAACAGAAGTATTAATACAACTAATGTGGAGTGACACATATAAAGCCTTCGATTAGTTATTGTTAAGTAATATGAAAATGCAATTTGGGTAGTAGCAGTGGGCGGGTGACAAGGTTTCTGATTGGTCGGGAGAATTGTGGGGCGGCGAATGTCCTCATTGAGGGGGGGATAATTTCACATGTATTTTGAAACTGAAGCTGTATTTTAGGAAAAAAAATGTGCAATACTGAGTAAAACAAACACGAACAGAGTCTTGTAATGGATGGACACTATGGGAAATCAAAGAGGCCAGTTGGGGGTAGTGTGAACTTTACAACTAATGTTGAGTTTAATTGTAAAAACATAGTTTCTTTTATAATAACTATGAAACCATAGATGTTGTGTATTATATTAAAGGAAATAGTATTGTAATGAAATGTGACAGGAACACCTATTTTACATAATACTAGTTATGAATTCATACATACATAAAAATATGTATCATATATATTCATGAATTTACACATACTATTCAAGTATAAATTATGAAATAGATAGAAGTCGCAAGTTAATGCGGGGAATAAGGAACAAAATGTTATCAAGATTCAAGAATATTCATTGTTATTATCATCACTGTCTATTTCTGTAAATGAAAGTATTTTTATATTGGACCTGCTTAAAAATAAAAATCCTTAAAGGAAGACTAACATATAGGTTAGCATACTAACCTAACCAACCTAACATAACCTAACCTAGTAGAAAGAGATACCTGACCAGGGGGGTTGGAGCCCCCCATACCCCCTTTGAAGAAAAACAAACTTAAAGGGAGACTAACATATAGGTTAGCATGCTAACCTAACCAACCTAACCTAGTAGAAAGTGTTACCTGACGGGTTGGCAGGGGGGGGGCACGGCGGCTCCCCCTTAACCCTGGATAGGTTTGCTGGGTTGAGCACGACCCAAGGAGTGTTTAAAAAAACATGTTTTTTTTCCCATAAATCATCGTCTATCTTGAATCTTGGTGTGATCGACCTGCAAAAGGATGGCAGAACACACACTACAATCATGTCAAAACATGCTTTTGCCTTGCCTTTGTCCTTTCCCCTTTTCTGAGTAATAGTTTGTTTTGAAAATGTGTGGGATACAAAGGCAAAGTTATCAAGTAATGATTTCCTGTCTAACACTGTTGACTCTGGGATAGTTTTATATTGTTGGAAACTAGGTAGATGGTGTGTGTAAATTATGCTTGCCATTGGGTGTGGCTGAGATGCCTTATATTGCCATTTGGTTCAATTTCCTTTGAATGCCAATTTCTCAGTTTCTGCATTTTTTTTTTTTTTCATTTTTCATCAACGATGGCCAGCAGGCAGGATTCTCTGGGCATAGGTATCATCAGCTTATTTCTAATGGAATTATAAAGTCATGTAGATGATAATTTAGAGGTTGCTGGCACCTCTATGGCAAAAACCTCAAGTTTGTGTAACAAAGTGTTGGAGGCGAGGGTGATGACCTTGAAATGATTACGACACAGGAGCGGGAGAGAGGGGGTGGGAAGTAGTGGGTCTCTGCCTTTTCTGGTTACAGATTACATGAACTTATGTCAATAACACACTGTAGAGAGAGAGAGAGAGAGAGAGAGAGAGAGAGAGAGAATAACATTTCTGATATGACATTAAATTACATCTTAGTGCAGATCTTTTTACATAATTCTGTTTTAGGATAATATGAGTTTTTTCTATAAAAAATTAGCCGTTTCCTATTTCATTTAGGTACCAAAAAAATTTGTGAAATTTTGACATTTTTTTGGCCAAAAAACATACCCTTTTTTTCTCTTTTCTGATTTCGACCTCTATGGGTCTGACACCTTTTCTGGTAGTTACATATTGAAAATAGTAGTTTTAGGAAGGATTCCCTCAATTTTTTTGTGTATATATAGCATATTTTGTATTTTTTGTAAATATTTACGTAAATTATTTTTTGTATATACTTATTTTTTAAATATATTTGTAATAAATATTTAATTTGTATATGGGTATGATTTATCTTCTCAGTAGTGTTCGGCAATGGTGAAATTGATTTTAGAAATTAAAATGTACAGCATAGCTACAGTTTTTGAATTTTCACTAATTTTTCTGGGTGCTCGGGTCGAGCTTGACCCCACAAACCTTTAAAGGGGCACCAAAATAGCAAAACCTATCCAGGGTCGGGCCACCCTCTGTACCTCCCCCCTTAAATAAAGACAAACTTGAAGGAAGAGTAACATATAGGTTGGCATTCTAACCTAACCTAACCTAGTAGAACGTGTTACCTGACTGAGGGGATGGAGCCCCCCGTACCCCCCCTTAAAGAAAGACAGACTTATAGGAAGACTAACATATAGGTTAGCATACCAACCTAACCAAACCTATCCTAGTAGAACGTATTACCTGACCGGGGGAATAATGGAATTAGAAGGGAGAGAATTGTGTAAATTGAAATGTCTGTAAATTGATAAAATGGAATATATATATGTAAATGTTCTAATAATAAGGTAAAATTTTAACAAAGATATTGTTATGGGTGAGAAATGAGTTCTAAATGATGAGACAAAAATAGCCAGACGTGAACGATGGAAAGAGAGGGGAGTGACTCATATACAAATCATGTATAAATCATGTATGAAATATCCCCAAGCAACCTCTAATTTCCTGTCACTGACAGAAAGGTATCGAAACCTCCTAAAACCACCTTCTAGGATGCTTCTAGATCCACCTTGTAGGCATTTTCAGGGGCCTGCCCTCAATTGTAACCTAATATTGCAAGATATATAGGGCAAAATAATGAAGTGAGAACACGTCGCACATATTAAACAAATACTATGATAAACGAAACAGAAATAAAAGCTTGGTCCGCCATTAACGACTCATGCTGATCATAGGTAAAAAACACCATTAGAGGACTAAATATGGTGCTCACACGTTTTGATGTTTGTGAGATGACGGACATAGAGTACTCAGGCGCCACCCCCCCCGACACCCCACACCACGACCTTGTAAGCTGCAGCCGCATGCCCGCCGCCTCACCCCACCGCCCCCCACTCCATCCAACTGCTGCCCTTCTAGCAGAATGTAGTAACTTGGCTCAAGCAAACTGAGATCCAGTTCAGACTCCATGGCATCACAGAGGAGGGGATCAAGTCCGACTTGATTGCAGCAGCTCTCCCAGAAGAGGTTTTTGACTGTCTCACACCATGGGACGCTCAACCTGGATCGCTACCCTTCGATGACCTGAAGAAGTTGGTCCATGTTTTCTCCCTCCCCACCCCTGAGAGAGCCGCTCACATCTTTGACCTGGTTGTCGACCCCCTGGTTGACACAGACCCAAGAGATGTCTGGGGCAAGCTTCAGGGCCTAATGCTACTGCTGGAGAGGGACCCGCAGGGATGTAGGGAGGAAGTCAGCCTTCCCAAAGAACTTTTCCTATGTCAGCTACCCCCAGAGGTGAGGGGCCAGATTTTGGAAACCAAAGAGATGGAGATGGAGGTCTTGTTGGAGAGGTTGCATAAGCTGTTCGTTGCCAACTGGGCCATGAAGCTCGCTGCCCCATCCTCGGCTAACCGCCGGCTAACTGCCTGCAGCAGGAGGACCCGGCAGAAGACCGAAAAACATGACCTCCTCAGCTCCTGCACACCACCAAGAGATGAAGAGGGCGGTGCCCAACACCGCCTTCCCTGGCGGCAGCGGCAGTAGCCGAGTCCCTCCCCATAGGATTCTATGTCAAAGATGTGATCTCTGGCCACAGGATGCTGGTCAACACTGGTGCTATACAGTTGGTGTTTCCACCATCAGCAGAGGACCGCAGCCACACCCCTGACTCCCCAGCCGCCCTCATGACTGCCAACGTGACCCCCATACGCTCCTACGGCACCCAGTCTCAGACCATCGCATTCCAAGGTCAGACTTACCCCTGGCCCTTCGTCATTGCAAATGTTAGAATTCCTCTCCTAGGGATGGACTTCTTGGCCCACCATGGGTTTCTGGTAGATGCAGCCTGCCAACGCCTCCTGGACACCGAGACCTGCCTCTCACACCCATTCTCAGCAGGTCCCAAGGCACCCGCTAGCTGCTCCATCTCCCCGCACAAGTATGCTCCCTCCTGCAGGAGTTTCCAGAGGTTTTCAAACCAGAGCTCTGCCAGATGGCAGGGGTAGCGCTCAAACACGGGTACTACCACATCGACACGAAGGGCCCCCTGACTCACGCAAAATTCCGCCATCTCCCACTAAAGTGCCTCCAGGAAGCCAAGAAGGTGTTCATGGAGATGGAGCAGATGGGCATCTGTAAGAAGGCCGCGAGCCCATGGGCGTCCCCCAGCAGGAGTATGTCCCTTGGCTTCGAAGGTAGCCGCAGCGGAGAAATTCCCAACACCAACGATGGTCAAGGCCCTACAGGAGTTCATTGGGATGGTGAATTACAACAGGAGGTTCATCCCAGACATCGCCTGCACCATGTGCCCTTTGACTGAGGTCCTGAAGGGCAAGCCAAAAAAGCTGGTATGGGAGGAGGCCCAGCAGTGCACCTTCAATCTCACCAAGGCGCCCCTCAACAGAGCTACAACCTTGGCCCACCAGGATTCTGATGCGCCCCTGACTCTCATGACTGATACCAGCAGTATCGCATGCAGAGCCATCCTGGAACAGCTGATCAATGGGGTCCCTACATCGCTGGCCTTCTTCAGCAGGAAGCTGAAACCCAGGACTTGCTACAGCACCTTTGACTGCGAGCTCCTTGCTGTCTACCAAGCTGTCTGCCACTTCAAGTACCTCCTGGAAGGTTTCTTATTTGCCATAAGGACGGACCACCTGCCGCTGGATCACCCACCCAAAACCCCACATTCCAATTGGGTCCGTTTTACAGTAGGATAGAGTTCAAAGGTAAATTACAGGTTAATTACAGCCGGGCCAAAAAATATTACTTTAAATTCTTGTTCATGAGGTAAAACTGTATAGAAAAACGTCAACTACCATAGTCTAAGTTACTGTGGAAGATTTATTTAGATCTACCAAATCTGATACTGTTATATGTGGTCACTTTATAAGAAAGAGTAGGACATATGACTTTGAGCACTATCCTTTACCTAGATGCTGTGGTGAAAGATGCATCAGCAACAAGTCCAACCAACCCATTCTAAATGTGTTGTGCACCTTCAAAGGATCCATCCATTATGTATCAATTTAGGTATCTGGGGATCCTTCCCAGTAGGAGATTTTATACCTGGACCCCTACAATGTTACAGATGTCATCATTTTGGTCACCACCAAGAAGTGTTCTAGATTTT
This sequence comes from Macrobrachium nipponense, assembly GCF_015104395.2. Classification (NCBI taxonomy): domain Eukaryota; kingdom Metazoa; phylum Arthropoda; class Malacostraca; order Decapoda; family Palaemonidae; genus Macrobrachium; species Macrobrachium nipponense. The sequence continues at coordinate 33,350,979 of NC_061104.1, forward strand.
GAAATCTCTGGCATATGTAGTCGTAGGCCCCCGATCTAAACATGCTTAGAGAAATTTGAAGCTGGCCAACCTACCAGTGCATGATGCCCAAACTGTAAAGGGAACCATCATGCCTGGCAGAAAAAATTGTCCTGTATGGCTCCAGCGCATAAAAGGGAGAACACAATTACCTCCCCTCCTCCTTCACAGAAGTCTCCTACCCATTATCCTCCCTGCCGCAAAGGCAAAATCAATTTCCTCCTCCTAAAACTCAGAAGTGACCTCCCCCTCCCAGGCAACAATGCTCACGCTCTCTACCTCCCCCCCTCCCAGTCCACACCCTCCCCACAACCTGTCACCCAACTCCTGCAACCTACCCCTACACCTAGTCCTATCATTTTTCCATCTTCTTCCTACATCCCATCCTCTCCTTCCCATCCCTTGTCCTCACAACCTACCTCCTCCCCAAAGCCTTACAACCAAGTCTCTCCAACACCCTCTGTCCCTGCAACAGTCAAACCTAGACAAAACAAACCAAGAGCAAAACCTGCCTGTCAACCCAGATTAAATCAAACAAATTATCCATGCTGTCATACAAGCTTTTTCAGCAGTCTACCAAATCCCATGTGACCCTACCATGAGTAATATAATTCTTCAGAAGGTTCAAGACTCACTGTTTCTGCAGGCAAATTCATGAGCCCACACAGTAACTCTGAGTCTACCACCAACTCTGACAGAGATCCATTGAAAATACTTCATTTGAGCATAAATGGAGTACAACACAATTTTGCTCTATTGCAAATGATATAATCCTTCTTTAAGAAACACTCCTCAATGAAAATACATCCTTTTCCTTCAAAAGTTACGCTGTATATCGGACACCACACACAGACAACACAAGAGGGCTACTGACTCATTAAGAACAGTATTCCTGCCTCCCAAATTACAAACATAGACTGTGGACCAGGTGTAGAAACACTGAGTGTTATTAAAGTTATTTTAGAAGGCACAACACTTGCAATAAACAATATATACAGATCACCAAACACTGATCTGGAGGCAGATGCACTTTTTGATGCAGCCTCAAGAGAAAACACTCTTATTGCAGGAGACTTCAATGCCCATCATCCTTTCCTCAGATCCAAAGCATTAACCAACCCTGCAGGACGCCACTTCCACTTTCTATTCAAGAATTTCCTGAAGTCAGACTTTTAAATAATTGCAATGAACCCACTTATCTACACGAACGAAGGCTAGATCTTACTCTAGTTTCCAGCAATTTACAGGCTGATGCTTCCTGGAAAATACACTCAGTTCTCATTAGTGATCACTTTGCTGTCCAGATAACACTAAAACTAAAAAAGCTCCCTCCTCCACCTCTTCCTCCTTCCAGATGGAATCCTGAATTTGCGAATTGGAATTCTTTTGAATACCACATGACTACCTTGTCCACAGAATACATAAATCATCTTCTACAGGATGTTTGCACACTATTACAATACTTCTGCACTTGCATAACGAAATGTTGTAAGTGTATCCATGCCCAAAAAAGAAATACCCACCTGCAAGCACAAACCACAAGAGGGCTGGTACTATAACTCCCAAATCAAGGAAATGAATAGAAGAATCAATCGAGAGTGGAAACTCTTCAGAAGACACAGGACTGATCAGCTGCATGCTGTACTCACTCAAGTCTCAACTCATGCTGCCAGATACCTGAAGAAGTAAGATTAGAGACCTGGTATAAATGGTGCAGACAGGTACACCATCTTACACCCATAGCCAAAATGTGGAATTGGTTAGCAAAGTCTCTGGTAAGAAGAACCTTATCAGCATTCCTCACTCTGACCCAGAGAGTGAAGCTGACAGGATTGCACAGCATTTTGCTGACAGGACCAAAACAGTTAATCTATCCCTGGAAACCCAGAGATGCCTAAGAGCATTAGCAAAACAATAGTTGATGCCTGCAATGCTCATGACCAAACATACACTCCTTTCACCAAAGAAGAACTAAACATTGCACTTAGGAAAGCAAAAGATACTGCACCTAGATCTGACCATATAACATACAGCATGCTCAGGAATGTGGGCGAAGCTGCTAGAACAGTATACCTCACTCTGGTCAATAAAACTTATGCTTGAAGAGTCAGACCCAGAAAATGGAACCAACAGGACACAAACCCAATTCCCAAAACCGAACTGGAGCCTACAGACCCATTGCTCTCAGTTGCACTGAGAAAGTAGCAGAAAGAATGGTTCTCAATAGACTACTCTGGAAAACAGGACCTTTGCACCCCCACATCTATGCATAAACAAAGACCATTGGTACTCAAGAATGCATAACAGAAGTGTTTTCTACAATCTGACAAGAAAGCCTTAGTAGTTTTCCTTGATTTAGAAAAAAGCCTAAGAGTTGGCAAATTCCACTGTCATACTCTCCTCTCTTGCAAAAAAGGTATTAAAGGGAAACTTTTGGCATGGACACAAAAGTACACACTAAACCGATCAGCCAGAGCCTTTTTTTTTAAGGAGCGTATTCTGATTTACATTGATCATAAAAATGGTACACCACAAGGAGGAATTCTCAGTCCCTTTCTTTTTAATGTCCTCATGGAAAGTCTTGCTACTTTGAGGCTATCCAAAGGAGTAGAAGTTTTCATTTAAGCAGATGCTGTCTGCCTAGTGTGTCCTCAACAACCTGGAGACATTCAACTGCAATAAAACCCCAGAGATCACTCCACATGATAGAAGAAAAGTGCAAAGAACTTGGATTTAAAAACAACACGAACAAAACAAAATCCATGGCCATCAAGCATCTGCAAACACCTAATAATCTCTCCATCATTGGTGAATCCATTGAATGGGTAAGTAGCTTCTTATACTTGGGAGTCAAAATAGATCACAAACTGTGTCCTACCAAAGAAATACAGCGACTAAAACAGGAAGCCCAATGTCGATTAACAGCGATGAAAAGAATGACTACTTCGACAAGGTGCAACAAGCCATATCCTCAAAATATTTTACATTCAAACAACTCATGCACTAATTGACTATGCGGCACCCGCACTCACAAACATGTCACCTCCACAAATCTGCTCACTCAAAGCAATTCAAAACATCGCAATGAGGATCATTGCTGGTGCCCCTATGTGGACAAGACTCTGTCTACTCAGAGCAGAAACCAACCTTCTCTCTCTTCAGTCCAGAATTGATCAAAGAAATGCTCTGATCATTTTCAAAATCCTAAAAGTTGGCAGAAAATGTTCCCTTCAAAACAAAATAGTAAGAATTCTCAACTTCCAGGAAGAACTCAACCTTCCCAAAAACCACATGGGAAATCTTCTTGCGATTCTAAGAAGAGCAAATATGCTTAAAGAAGCGGCTGCAACTAAGAAAGACAGTTCTAACATTATCTACAATGAAACAGCCCCCTGGGTCCCGGCCCCCATTAAATTCAACTTCACTCTGCTCCCAATAAACAAAGCACCCTGCACATCCAATCAACTCAGAGAAGCGGCACAAATAGCCATAAACAAGACAAATGCTCGCAATATTTATTACACAGACTGCTCTGTTGATTGAGATGTACCAGCTGCAGCTGCAGTAGTATTATCCACCTCACCTTAATAATGGTTGGAGACTATTCAACAATGCGTCCACTCTACAAACTGTTAATTGCTAGCCAAAGAGCACTTGAACACTCCATAAATCAAGAAGGCGATACCACAATTAACACAGATTCAAAGAGTGCAATACTTGCTATAAAGAATCAATCACTCACTGAAAATGCACACATACTCACCAGCATAATATCTGCTGTCTTTGCTCACCATAGCAATTGGTGGCAAACCACTCTTAACTGGATCCCCAGTCATATAGGAATCCAAGGAAATGAGGAAGCTGATCAACTTGCAATAAGCCCTCTTCAATGTGACACTATTAGTATCCCCATTAATCAGCCCCTCAATCAAATAGAAAAATAACATTTTCAGGTACTGCCAGAATGAAGCACACAGTGCAATCTGTGGAATCTTTCTTCAAGGATCAAGGTCTGCTAAATGGTATATAGAAAGTACTAAATTACAAAGTCTCTCTCTTTCCAGAAATACTTCCAGAAAACTAGCCGTTCTCATCAGCTGACAACGACTTGGATATCTGTGCACCTGGCAGATGATTATTCCAGAAAACAGAGCAAGTAAGTACTGCAAACAGGTAGTACCTTAGCCACTAGAGCCTTAGGCAGAATTTCACAGAGGTCCCTTTAATCAGCACCAAAATGGTGATGCACATAACTGAAAACACTGAAACGCTTTCAGCTTTTCTCTGTTCCTACCCACCACCCAGGTAAATAGACTTGCCCCCTACCAAAAACTGCCTAAATCACTTTTCCCTCATATTCATAACCCTCCTTTCATGATCTCACGGAAGGACTACCAATTAGCCAGTCCTTGATGGCATACAGCCATTGATTTTATAAGCAAACATCTCGTCCTTCACAAATAGCCATCATAAATTGCCTCCTTTCCCCTTGCTGTTTCCTTCTTTAGGTATCTTTAGGTGCGGGCCTGGGAAGGCAGCAAGGACCCCTGTATCCCTTCCTTTAGTTTTATTTTATTTTTATCCTATTTCTCAGACTTCCTTTAGTTTTATTTTATTTTTATCCTATTTCTCAGACTTGAAATTTATCCTTTCCTTCCCACGTCCTCCTACTTACTGGGACTTGTTGATATAACACTTTCTCTCCCACTAATGCTTTATCATTCACGGCCCAGTGGTTAACTAGAGCCGAATGGTTGTGTTGACAGGTACAGTTGTTGAATTCACAGTTACGGGCTGCTGTAAAGCAAGAGCCCGTGCCAGCATAAGGGTGGTTTAATCTCACTTCTACTTAGGCAATACTCTAAAATGACTTATTTTTACTTGAATTTTGAAAGATAAAGGGCAAGAAATGCTTTTACTATATAAAAAACATAGATTAATCAACTGATAGGCAGTAGCTACTGTAAGGAGGGATAGACTTGTTGCTTGCGATGTCATCAGTCTACATAAGATGACCTTTATCTTATTTTGATACAAATTATTTAATATGTTTTTGAGATTTACGGCAGTTTACGTAACGGATTTAGGGTTCATATCCATTTTAATTCATTCCTTATCTTTATCCAAAGAATAACATGTCTGTTTACTTAAAATTGGAAAGCATCCCGTTGTGCGCATGACTTCATAGAAAGCTAGCTGATCTTTTTGTCCCAAAATGCAATTATGTTGACCTCAAGAATTTCAGCATAGAACTAACTGTTTTGATCGAACAAATCAAACGTTTGACCGAATCCCTGTTAGACCACGGCATGCTACTAAGTCTTATCAATCAGAAGTTGTCCCAAGGACGTCTATTCAAAAGTAGTTGATTATCTGCGTAAATGTGACTTTCAATTGAATGAGTTGTTTGAAGCGCTCGATTTCATCATAAGATCAATGGAGGATGATGCATTGCAAAGGGGAGAGGAAATGTCAACCGCCTGTAAGAAGGGGAATGAAGCGAACGTTAACCGTGCAACCACTTGCCTGTTCTGAAACGGCAATCACTCTACGTCTCTTTGAGTAAAGTACTCTACCGTGGCGGCTAAAAAACGTCAGTTAATCTTGAATAAGAAATGTTTCAACTGCCTAGCATCCGGTCAAGCCAGCAAGCAATGTAATGTAAAGCGTAATTGTAAGTTATGTGATTGCCGACATCACAGTTTGATTTGTGAGAAAGGCAATGCGCAACCCAGATCCGTCGTGCCCACACACAATCCCAGTTATCAGTCCTCCTCAAAAACATCACAAGTAGTCTTGCCACCTGTACAGAACCATGGCACCAACCGTAAGATAAATCAAAGAACGCAACCAAAAGCCAAAGACGAGAAACCGTGTGTAACTGCCAAGACAGTCAAGGACGAGCCTTCGACCAAGTTGCCGGCTGCCTTATTGCCAACTGCTATAGCTATTGTGTATTCACGTAGCAAACCCCGTTCCATTAGAGTATTTGTGGATACCGGTATCCAACGCAGTTTCATTTCGAGTTGGCTTGTGAAGAAATTAGAATTGTCAGTTATTGAATGCATTTCGCTGAATATTACTCACAGATTGTACAAGGCGAGTACAATGTAGTTTCATGTAGAATACACGTAGGTGCTAGAGTAATCTGCACTAAGCTCGTTCCGATGATGTAAATATTCCCATACATAATGTTGGCCTTTGTAACGTAAAAGCGTATTTGCAGCACAAAGGTTGCACTATGGCTGATGATAAAATTAATGGCGATCTTCTTACTAATGGTAATATCGTGGTTGGGGCAGATTACTTTAGCTTGTTCGTCCTCGGTATGGACAAGACTGATGGAGTAAGTTTGTGATGCACAACGGCGTAACACCATATGGTTGGGGCCCTGGAAGGGATAAACGCATCTGTTGTTTGCACATTACGAGTACATATGTCGAGCCACCCCAGAAATCTACACTGATTATGTGGTGGAGATTGGATACCGTTGGAATCGCTTCCCACGAACAGTACACCAACTCAGAGCACGCTGCTATGAATAAAGTCCAGAGTAGCATTGTAAGTACCGAAGAGACTATGAGAACGTCCTTCAGACGTATCTCGATATTTCTGAAGTCACTGATTTAAAGATTGAGGGATTGTCCTCCAAGAGGAGATCTATAAAGTCATTTGAGGAAGTTGTTATGGATATTAGAGTGTATTTGTTAGGGTATGCTCACTTTTTGCTTATCTCCTCCTTTCTGGACCCTCTCCCCTTTTTGTATGCATGTGTTGAAGGCCTGTCCCTAATTGTGTAATTGTTTTTCTTTTACAGAAATCTGAGAGTGAGTGTTTTTCATTGGTTACTGTATTATTGAGATTCAGGTGTCATTTCTGTCTGAGTGTATTAATATTAAGTATTTTTTGTGGTATTTTCTTTGTCCCCTTGAATTGACTTTGCAGTCTTATTGAAGTTAGATACTATTCCACCTTTTGTGGACTTAGTATTGGGTTTTTGTGAATACTATTTGATAAAAGTTTAGTGTATTGTGTGGTGGTCAAACTAGCCATCTCAATATGAAAATCGACTAAAAAAGGGAAAGTAATAAAAGAGAAAAACCTTAAAAAATATTTCATTTTCAATTTTAAACCGATTTTGACCTCTATTTGACGAGTGTTTGTTTTTTTTGTCTCAAAAGTCTTATAAACTTTGCATATGAATATGGAAATGAATGTAACATAAAAAGTTTAAAACAATATTTCAATTTTAGTACAATATTTGAAAGTTTTTTTTTCATCTTTTTGATGACAGATTTTTGTTTAAAAATTTTTCAAACAATAGGACAATGAAATATTTTTGGGAGTTTTGCCCGCTTTTTGGTGACTGATTTTTATTTCCAAAATCATTTAGAAAATCGCATAAAAATAGGACAATAAATGTAACATGAAAAGTCCTAAAAACATATAAATTTTAGCACCTTAATTTTGAGTTTTTCTCTTCTTATTGGCTGTTTTGTTTCAATTAATCATTATAAAAATCCTGTAAAATAAGTTAAAAAAAATTAAACAGAAAAAAGCTTAAAAACATTTGATTTTAATGCAATATCTTTGGACTTCTTGCCTCCTTTTTTGATGACTTATTTTTGTTTCACAAATCATTTCAAAAATTGGCTAAAAATAGGACACTGAATTTAAAATATAAATAAATTTAAGCAATAATTTTATTTGAATACAATATTTTGGGGAGTTGGCCTTCCTTTTTATAACTGATTTTTATTTCATCAAAGTTTTAAACAATCGTCTAAAAATATGACAATAAATGTAACATAAAAATTTAAAAAGAAATATATCAATTATTGCCCAAATCTTTCGAGAGTTTTATTCAATGGTTGTTGGCTCTTCTCTTTTTGAAAAATCTTGATAAAATCGTCTAAAAAGTAAAAGAAAAAAATAAAAGGAAAGAGAAAAATGCTTAAAGAATATTTCAATTTAAATACAATATCTTTGGAATTTTTGCCCTTCTTTTTTTATGACAGATCTTTGTTTCAAAAATCATCTTTAAAAAATCTTATAATAATTGGACAATGAATGAATCAAAAAAAGTTTTAAGAAAATATTTCAATTTTAGCACACAATTTTTGCGAGTTTTTTCATCTTTTTGATGACTGAATTTTATTTCAAAAATCATTAAAAAATCGTTTAGAAATACTACAATGAATTTCAAATAAACATTTTAAATATCTTTTATATTTGAATTCAATATTTTTGGGAGTTTTGCACTTTATGATGACTGAGTTTTATTTCGAAAATAATATAAAAAATATATTTCAAGTTTTGTACAATATTTATGAGTTTTTTCCTCATTTTGATGGATGATTCTTGTTTCAAAAATAATTTAGAAAATTGGCTAAAAATAGGAAAATTAATTTTAAATTAAAAGCAGTTTAAAAAGATTTAATTTGAATCCAATGTTTTTGATAGCTTTTCCATCTTTTTGATGACTGATTTTTATTTCAAAAATTATTTTAAAGAATCGCATAAAAATAAGACAATGAATATAAAATAAATTGTTTAAAAAATATAAATTGAATTTCCTGATTTAGGAAATTTTCAAAATTATTAATGGAACAGAATTCATTATTAAAACGAAGGCAAAACTACCATAAACTCTCATAAATTGTGTACCAAAATTGAAATATATTTTCAAGCTTTTTATATAACATTCATTGACCTATATTTATGTGGTTTTTTAAATAATTTTTTGAAACAAAAATCACGCATCAAAAGGACAAAAACCACTAAAATATTGTATTTAAATTTATATACATTTTAAGCTTTTTTAGTTTCATTTTGTTTTTTTACATTTTATACTGATTTTTGAAACAAAGGCTAGCCAATAAAAAGAAGAAAACCTCAAAAGTATTGTGTAAAAATTGGAATATTTAAATTTTTTTTTTATTACACTCATTGTCCCATTTTAGGCGATTTATTAAAATGATTTTGAAATAAAAATCAGCCATAAAAAAGAGTGCAAAACTCCCCAAAATATTGAATCTAAATTAAATAATTATTTAAACATGTTTATTTGAAACTCATTCCTCGTTTTGATGGATGATTTTCGTTTCAAAAATCATTTAGAAAATTGGCTAAAAATAGAACAATGAATTTAAAATTAAAAGCAGTTTAAAAAAGATTTAATTTGAATCTAATATTTTTGATAGTTTGGCCCTATTTTTGATGACTGATTTTTATTTCAAAAATTATTTAAAAAATCGCTTAAAAATAGGACAATAAATGTAACATAAAATGTTTTAAAAATATATAAATTTTTGCACAATATTAGGGGGAAAACGAAACAGGAAAAAACTTTAAAATATTTTAATTTAGATACAATATTATTTACTGATTTGGCTTCTTTTTGATGAGTGATTTTTATTTCAAAAATCATTTTAAAAAACCATATAAAGATATGACAATGAATGTATCAAAAAAGTTTAAAACAACATTACAATTTAAGTACGAAACTTTCAAGATTTTTTTACATCTTATTGATTTGTCTTTAAAAATGATTTTAAAAATCAGCTAATAAATTAATAATAAAAAGGTTTAAAAATATATAAATTTATGCAAAATATTTTTGAGAGTTTTTTCTCTTCACCTTAGCTGTTTTCTGTTTCAGTCAATATAAAAATCTCTTAGAAGAAGTTAAAAAATAAAACAGAAAAAAACTTAAAATAATTTCAATATAAATGCAATGTCTTTGGGTTTATTTCCCTTCTTTTTGATGGCTGATTTTTGTTTAAAAAATCATTTCAAAAACTGCTTTAAAAAAGGACTATGAATGTAACAAAAACTTTAAAAAATAATAAAATTTTAGTACCAAATTTTAAAACTTTTTAAAGTTTTTTATAACACATTTTTATTTCAAAAATTGTTTAAATAGCGGATAAAGATAGAAAAATGAATTTCAAACAAAATAAAGTTCAAAAAGAAATTCAACTTGAACACAATTTTCGCCCTTTTTTTTATAATTAGAAAATCATTTAAAATATTGCATAGAAATATGACAATGAATGTAACATAAAAATTTTAAACAAAAATATTTTAATTCATGTTTTAAGAACTGATTTCTGTTCCCAAAAAATCACTTGAAAAATCGAATCAATATTGGATAATGAATATAACATAAAAAAACGTTAAAAAGAGATTAATTTTTTTCGTCCCTTTGATAACTGATTTTTATTTCAAAAAATCATTTTAAAAATCTACTGAGAATAAGGGAATGAATATAGTATGAAATATTTTGAAATATATGAATTTTTTAACTTAATTTTTAAGTTTTTCATGATTTTGATTACCCATTTTTGTTTGAAAAATCATTAAAAAATTGGCTAAAAATAGGACAACGAATTTATAACAAAAAAGCTACTTAAAAAAAGAATGAATTATTAATACAATATTTTTTAGTTTTGCCCTAATTTTGATGATTGGTTTTTATTTAAAAAATGATTTAAAAAATTGTCTAGAAATAGGACATTGAATTTAACATAAATAGTGTTAAAAAAATATTTCATTTTTGCAAAATATTTTTGAGATTTTTTTCATCTTATTGTTAGATATTCCTTGTTTCAAAAATTTTCATAAAAAAACCTAAAAAAGGACAAATTATACATAAAAAGCTTAAAAACCTTTAGATTTAAATACAATGATTTTGGAGTTTTTGCCCTCTTTTTGATGACTTATTTTTGTTTCAAAAATCATTTTAAATTTTATTGCATAATCTTTTAGAATTCTTCAATCTTTTGTATGATATATAAATAAATAAAAATGAATAAAAATAAACAAATATAAGGAAAACTAATAAATAAATAAAAATGAATAAGAATAAATAAAAATAAATAGATAACACTATATAAAAATAAATAGAAATAAATGAAACGAATTAAAAATAAATTAACAAAGAAAAAAAGAAAAGAAAAATAAATAAAAATAAAAAATAATAAAAATAAATATAATAATAAATAGGTAAAAAATAAAATAGAAATAAATAAATAATGATAATAAATATATAAAAAGTAAAAAATAAAAAAAATAGAAATAAAGAAATAAATAAAAATGAATAAATAAATAAATAAATAAATAAATAAATAAATAAATAAATAAATAAAATAAATAAATAGATAGATAAGAATATGAATGAACACAAATAAATAAAGTAATAAATATAGATAAAAAAATTTAAACAAATAGAATTAAATGAATAAAAAATAGATAAAAATAGATAATTGAAATAAAAAAAATAAAAATAAATATATAAAAATTTTAGAAAATGAAAGTTAATAAATAAATATATAAATAACTGAATAAATAAATAAATGAAAATAAATAAATAAATAAAAAATAGAAAATATATAAATAAACAAAATAAATAAATAAATAAATAAAATAATAAGAAATAAAAATAAATAAATAATTGATAAATGAATGAAAATAAATAAATAAGAATTAATAAATTGAAATAAATAAACTCAAAATAAATAAATAAGAAAATACAAATAAAGGTAAATAAAAATATAAAATAATTTAAAAAATAAATAAATATAAATAAATAAATAACATAAAAAATGAAAAAAAAAGAAATAAGTATTAAATAAATATAAATAAATAAATAAATAAATAAAATATATTAATAAAACAAAAAATAAATAAATGAATGATAAAAAATGAATAAACAAATAAAAAATAAAATAGATTAATTAATGAAAATTGATAAATAAATAAATAAATGAATGAAAATAAATAATTAAATAACAAATAAAATGCAATAAATATTAAAAATTATTATAAATAAACAAATAAACAAAAATGCATAAATATTAAATATTGATAAGTATGAATAGATAAATGTATAAAAATGCTAAATATTAAATATTAATAGGTATGAATACTAAGTAAAATAAATTAAAAAATAAAATAAAGAATAAAAATAAATAAAACAAATCCAATAAGGAAATAATGAGTAAAAATAAACAAATAAGAACAATAAACAATAATAAATAAATAAATTAAATAAAAATAGATGAATAATAAATAAATAATAAATAAAAAACAAAAAAATAAAAATAATAATGAATAAATAAAAATATATAATAAATAAAAATAAAAATAAATAGAATTAAATAAAAGTAAATAAATAGAAATAAAGGAAAGAAGAATAATAATTTAAATAAATAAATAGATAAAAATGAATAAATAATTAGTATAGGTAAAGAATTAAATAATAAAAGTAAATTAAATAGAAATAAAGGATAAGGAATAAATAAATAAATAAATACCAAATAGAATAAAAATGGAATAAATTGAAATTAAAAAGTATATATAAATTAAATAAAATAATAAAAGTTAACCAAAATAAAATAAACTGGCGAAATAAATTCAAAAAAAAGGATAAATAATAAAGAAAAAAACAATAAAATTAAAAAATAACAATTAAAAAAACTAATTAAATTTCCTTGTTGGTGCTGGTCTTTTCTTTTTATCATCAATGTTCCAGTTTGGCCTACATAAATTTCTTCAGACATAATTCGTTTATAAAGTTCTTATTTTCTTTACATTATCTTTCATAACTGCCACCGTTACTCCAGATGTTTTTAATCAATTATCCTATATCTCTACCAATGATTTTCCTAATTGACCAAGATATAAATTGCAGCATTATTTGCATCAAATATGATTATTTATTTTCTTTTGAGAGTTCTATATAAATGTTTTTCACTTGAATTATCTGTGATAACTGCCATAGTTACACAAAAAAGTTTTAATTAAATTACTCTGCACCTTTGAAACTATTAGGTCTACTTATATTTGTATTATACATTTTGTGCTTTTTTGGTTGCGAGGATTTATAAAAGGGGTTTTCCCGAAAGAATCGACTTGTACAATACCAGGATGTTGGGTGTACAGTGATATGCAAAGGAGATATAAGGATTCCAATTAAACTTCCAAATTTCTCCGGGTGGTCGCGTTGCAAAAAATTTCTAAAGCAATTTCGAGGTGGCTGAAATTGAAGCTGTAGCAGTGAGTTTGTGGACGAGGCGGGATCTCCTATGCATATATATTTCATGCCCATTTTCTAGTAGATTCAAGTCGAAGAAGGACTGCACTCGTCTTTTCACGACAAGGGCCTTTTCAGTGGAAGACCAAAACCAAGTCAATAATGTAACCAAACATAAGGACCTAGGCCTATAAGTGGACCGAGAATCATTCAGCTCAAACACTTTCCAGAGAAATGAAGATATACGGTAAGTTCAACCAGCATCCGTGAAAACATTCCTGGTACTAAACACTTCTCAGGAATACAGGAAAAAATCAAAATGATTTGCCTACTGAACCCTGGAAATGACAGCGCCAACTGAACCCTTCAGTGATGACCTGTCTGACCGCTGTAAGTGGTCAATGGTGACAATATTACATCGAGAACGATGACAAAATGATGCATTCAAACTGTCCTATAAGATTTGGCAATTTGCAAAAACGAATAGAAGTTTGAACCTGACATTTTGAGTACTGATTTTGAACGTATTTTATGCAGTTTTGTTTTGCTTACTTTGGTGTTCTTGAAAAAATAATCACATATTTACAAATATAATGACGTATTGCAGTTAAGCCACTATGAGTGCTTTGAATTCTGGTTAGAAAACAGGGGATCTCTCTCTCTCTCTCTCTCTCTCTCTCTCTCTCTCTCTCTCTCTCTCTCTCTCTCTCTCTCTCTCTCTCTCTCTCTCTCTCTCTCTCTCTCTCTCGTAGAGCAATAGATATACTCTACTTATATTTCCAAAAGGACTTTGACAAAGTTCCACACAAGAATCTAGTGACATAGATAGACCTTTAGTAATTGTAGGAGAAACAGCAGACTGGATCAAAGTCTGGCTAATTAATAAAAAACTGAAAGATGTGAGACACATGGAATAAACTGCCATCAGAAGTGGTAAACTTCTGGTGTAGAAGAGTTCAAAAGAAAGAAAATCATTAGAATCCTGTGAATAAATTGGAAAACCTACTCCCAGAGATAAGTGAGCACATGACGTTTCCTCAGATGGACTAATAAGTCTTTGAGGCATCTTAATCCTTGTAACTCCTTGTAATTCACACACTCTGTCTCTCTTTCTCCCTCTCCCCAGACGGAAAACAATGCAGGATTGTATATAGAGCAATTGATGTAAGCGCAAAAGTACATTATGAACTTTCACATACGTGGGATATTATTCCACCTTCAACCTAGAAAGACCAAACTGCTAAATTTAACCAGCATAGCAACAATAAACAATATGTCTTATACAAAAAATAAATAACAAATAATTTTAAAAATTGAACAAAAAACAATAAATAAATAAATAAAAATAAGTAGATAAAAATAGATAAATAAAAATAAATAAAAAGTGAAAATAATTAGATAAATTGAAATAAATTAAATAAAAATAAATAAAATAAAAATAAATAAAAGTTAAAATAAATAAAAATAAATGAAAATAAAATAGTTAGAAATAAATAAATAACAATATATAAATACAAATAAATAAATAAATAAATATAAATGAAAATGAATAAATATAAATAAGATAAATAAATAGGTAAATATATAAATAAATAAGTGAAAATAAAAAAAAATGAATGAAAAATAAATAAAGAATAAAAATAAATAAATGAATAAAAATGAATGAATAAAGGAAAATAAATCAATAAAAATATTTAGATGAAAATACATCAATAAATAACAATCAATAAATAAATAACAATAAACAAAAAATAAATAAAATTAAATAAAAATAAATAAATAACAAATAAACAAAAATAAATAACCAAATAAAAATAGAATAAAATAAATAAATAAATAAAAAAAAAAATAAATAAACTGAAATCAATAAGAGAATGAATAAAAATAAATAAATAAAAATAAATGAATAAATAAAAAAATAATAAAATAGATAAAAATAAAAAAGATAAATAAAAATAATAATAAATAATAAAAATTATAAATAAATTATTAAAAATAAATATATATAAATAAATAAATAAAAATAAAAATAGATAAATAGAAAATAAAGAAAAATAGAAAATAAATGGAATAATTAATAAAAAATAAGTAAATAAATAAGTAAATAAATAAATAAATAAATAGAAATAAATAAGTAAATAAATAAATAAAGAATTTAAATGAATAAAAAATAAAAATAGATAAATAAATAAATAAGTTAAAATAATTGAATAAATATATAGATAAAAATAGATAAATAAATAAATAAATAAAATAAATAAAAAATAAATAAATAAAAAATAAATAAATAAATGAAAATGAATAATCAAATAAATAAAAAAAAATAAATAAATAGATAAAATTAAATAAATAAATGAATGAATGTTAAATATATAAATAAAAAAATAAATAAATAAATATAAATAAATAAATAAAATACATAAAAGATAAAAATATACAATATAGATATATAATAACTGAATAGAAAATAAATGAAATAATAAAAATAAATAAATGAATAAAAAACAAATAAATAAAAATGAATGAAGAAATAAAATAAGTAAATAAATAAATAAATAAAAATAAATGAAAATAAATAATAAATAAAATAAAAAAAAAAAAATTAAAATAAATAAAAATAATAAAAATAAAATAAAGATTAAATAAAGATAGATAAATAAAAATAAATAAACAAAATAATTCCAAATAATAAAATAAAGAACTAAAAACAAATAAATATATATAAAAAAATATAGAAAAAATAAATAAAAATAGATAAAATAAATAAAAATAAATAAAATAAAAAATAGAACTAAATAAAATAGATAAGAAATTAAATAAAAATGAAAAAAATAAATAAAACAATAAATAAAAAAAGTAAAAAATTAAATAAAATAAAAAATAAATAAATAAATAAAAAATAAAAGATAAAAATAAACAAATAAATAAATAGATAAATAAATAAATAGAAATAAATAAATAAACAAATCAACATATAAATAAAAAAATCAATATATAAATAAACCAAAAATAATAAATAATTAAATGAAAATATGAATAAGTATAAATAAATAAATAAATAAATAAATAAATAAAATAAATATATAGATCAATATTAAAATATAAATAAATAAGAAATAAAAAATAATAGATATAAATACATAAAAATGAATAAAATCTATAAAAATAAATATATAAAGAAATAGAATTAAATAAAATCTAATGAAAATTAATAAAAATAAATGAATAAATAAAAGAATAAATGAGAATACATAAATAAATAAGTAATAATAAAAAAAATAAATAGATAAAAATATATAAAAGAGAAATAAAAATATATAAATAATAACAATGAATAAATAAATTGATAATGATAAATAAATAAGTAAAATTAAATAGATAAAAATAAATACATTAACTGAAATAAATGCACAAATGAAAAATAAAATAAGAATAAAGAAAATAAAAACAGATAAATAGATAATTCAAAATCATAAAATAAAATTATTTAAATGAAACTAAATAAATAAATAGATAAAAATAATAAATAAAAAATAAACAAAGCAAATAAAAATACATAAATAAATAAATAAAAACATTATGAATAAATAATAAATATGTAAGTAAATAAATAAAAATGAATAGAAAAATAAATAAAAATAAATAATAAATAAGAATAATAGATCAATGAATAAAAATAGATAAAATTCAATAAAATAATAAAAATAAAGAAATAAAGATATAAAGAAAAAATAAAAATAAAAATATTAAAAATAATAAAATAATAATAAAACAACAATAATGAATGTAAAATTAGATATAAGAATAAAAATAAAAATAAAGAAATAAAGAAAAATAAAAAGTTAAAGTAATTAAACTAAAATAAAAAATACAAAATATAATAATAAGTAATAAAATATAAAAACTATAGAAGTAAAAAGTTAAAGAAAAAAACAGTATTAAAAAATAATGAAATAATAATAATGATAAAATAAAAATAAAGATAGTAATTAAATATATAATATAAAGATAAAAATAATAAAATAAGAATAATTAACAAAAATTAAAAAAACATAAAAAATCAATAATTATAAAATGATAGTAAAATAGCAATATAAAAATAAAATGAAATAATAAAATTAAAAATAAATTGTCAAAAATAATAAAATTTCAAAATAAAAAATAATAAGAATAAAATTAATATTAATGTTAAAATAAAATGAATGAAAAATTATAAAAAAATAAACATAATGAAATAACAATATTAAAAATAAAATTGATGAAAACAAAATTATAAATATATATAAATTAAATAATAAAAATAACAATTTAAAAACTTAAAATAATGAAAATAAAAGTATTAATAGTAAAATAATAATACTAAAAAATAAAGAACTTAATCAATGCAAAAATAAAAATAATAAAAATTAAAATTAAACTTAAAGTAATAAAAATAAAAATAATAAAAAATAAAAGATTAAATAATAAAATAACAACAATAATAACAATGAAAATAAAATGAAAAGAATAAAAATAGATAAAAAATAATAAAAAAAATTAGACTAATAAAATAATAATAATTCAATAGAAATAATTGAAAATAATAAAACTAATCATGAAAATACAAAAATAAAAATAAAAGAAAATAATGAAAATAACTAAATTAGATAAAAATAATAAAAAAATAAAAATTAAAATAAAAAGTAATAGAAATAAATAATAAGAATAAAATAGTAAACAAAATAAAAAAATAAAAATAATAACTAATAATGAAATAATAATAATACAGGTAAATTTAAAAATAATAAAAATAAATAAATGAGACCAGTGAAAATGAAAATAATAATAAAGATTATATAATGTTAATAAAAAGGAAAAAAATTTTTATAATGAAAAATAAAATAATTATAATGAAAAAATAATGATAATAAAAATATAATAGAAATAGATAGCCTGTTTCATTTTTTTTTTCATTTTACACGCTTTTTATAATCATTTTTGAAACAAAGAACATCCAACAAAAAGAGGAAAACACTAAAAAATATCGGGGGAAAATTGGAACTCTTCAAAATATTATATTAAAGTTTAGTTTTTTTAGACTGCTTTTTATTTTGAATTAATTGTCTAATTCTTAGCCGATTTTTAAAATGATTTTTGAAACAAAAATCTGTCATCAAAAAGATGAAAAAACACGCAAGAAATTTGTACTAAAATTAAAGTAATTTCTAAAACTTTTTATGTTACATTCATTGTCGTATTTTTATGCGATTTTTAAAATGATTTTTGATACAAAAATAACTCGCAAAAAAGGAAAACAAATCATATTTTATTGAAATATTTTTTGACCTTTTCTCTTTCCTTTAAAAAATTTTTTTAAGGCTATTTTATAATGGTGTTTTGAAACATGAAACAGCCAATAAAAAGTTTTTGCAGTAATTGATATATTTGTTAAAACATTTTCAAAAATGATTTTTTAAACAAAAATCATCCAGCAAAGAGACGCAAAAAAAAAAAAACCCAAAATCATTGTATATAAATTGAAGTATTTCTAAGATATTTTCACGCGGTTTAATAAATGATATTTGAAATAAAAATCAGTTATCAGAAAGGGGGAAAAGCTCCCAAAAATATTATATTGAAATTAAATTGTTTTTGAAATTATTGTAAAATGTTACTATGCAATTTTAGAAAAGATTTTTGAAAAAGAAATCAGTAATAAAAACGAGAACAAAACTACTATAAATTAAAATTGAACTATTTTAAAAGTTTTTCTGTCTTTTTTCGCACTTTTTCTAGACGATATTGTAATGATTTTTTAAACAAAGATCCGCCACTAAAAAAGGAAAAACTCAAATGTATTATGTAAAAATTGAAATATGTTTTTGAACTTTTCAATTGTCCAATTTTTAGGCGACATTTAGATGATTTTTAGAATAAAAATCAGTCATCAAAAAGATGGCAAAACTCTCAAAAATATTGTATTCAAGTAATTTTTATACTGATTTTTATTTTAAATGATTTTTGAACTTTAAAACATTATGCACTAAAATTTAAACATTCTTTTAAAATTTTAATAATACATTCATTATCCTATGTTTATGCGATTGTATAATGATTTTTGAAAATATAATCAGTCATCAAAAAGAGAGTAAAAACCCCAAAATATTGTATTTAAAATGAAATATTTTTATGCTTTTTTATATTTAATTTTTTGTCCCTTTTTAGGCTATTTTTTTTAGGATATTTGGAACAAAGAACATCCAATAAGATGAAAAAATATTTTGCATAAATTGAAATATTTGTAAACACTTTTTATGTTACATTTATAATAAATAAAGTCTGATAATATGTTCGTTGTGACATTTCTAGGAATTTACAGATTCATCATGTTTAACTTCCCATAGAGATAGAGTCCGAAGCGACGACCTAAGAAAGCTGACATCTCTTTCTGGGATGGTGTGATACGAAGATGCTTATTTAAGCAGGTCAATGTTCGTTCTGTGGATATGTGAGTTCATGAGGGCTTGTTCAAGGTGCCTTTGAAAACTGGCTACGACCAGTTGACGAAGTATGAATTCGTGTGTACGTGTACAAACTCTGTCTATTCTTAATGGCTTGGCTTAGCCAAAAACTAGGGAGACAGCTACGGGAGAAAAGGCAGAATGCTGGGATAGCTCTGCGAAAGTCTATTTGTTTCAGTGTTAAAGTTCCAGGCTGCAATGGGTGAGTTATCATACTTTAGCCAAAGGGATGGCTTGTTGTCTGTTTGACATTTTGTAAAGATGTCCCATTTTATTTAACCTTTTGACTTTGTCTTTGCAATTGTGTTTGTGCTCACTAGTGTGTTCTCCTGTCTTTTAAACAGGCGGTTCTAGTGAGGGGACCGAGTGTCCTAGTGAGGGGGGACAGAGTGTCCTAGGGACCGAGTGTCCTAATGAGGGGACTGTATTTTGGGGAAGAGATAATTGGTGTGACTAATTACTGATTAAGACATTTAAATACTGTGGGGTTATCTGAGTTAGCTGTCTGTGAGACTTGAACTATTTTCATTACATTGTTGATCATGTAAGAACTTGAGTTATTCAACTAGTACTTTACTTTGAATAAACATTATATTTTTTGTAACTCCGACACTGATTTGATGACCTGATGGAATGGAGAGAGAGAGGTTGAGAGAGAGAGAGAGAGAGACTGAGGGTTACCAGTTCGCCTTACGCAATGGGTATACGCATACCAAATATTAAATACCGGGGGGGGCGACGCCCTTCCCTGGTAATAGTTTGGTGGGCAGCGGATAGGTAACACATTCATTGTCCTATTTTTAAGCGACTTATAAAATTATTTTTGAAATAAAAATCAGTCATAAAAATTAGGGAAAAACTATTAATAATTAATTATTTTTTAACCTGCCTTTTTTATTTAAATTCATTGTCCTATTTTAGCCAATTTTTTAATGACTTTTAAAACGAAAATCCATCATCAAAAAGATGAAAAAACTTTTAAAATTTGGTAAAAAAATGAAATGGTTTTAAAAATTTTTCATGTTATATCCATTCCCTTATTTTCAGGAGATTTTTAAATAAAAATTAGTCATCACAAGAAAGAAAAAATCCCCAAAATATTATATTGAAAATTATCTAATTTAAAATTTGTTATGTTATATTCATTGTCCAATATTGATGCGAATTTTTAAATGATTTTTGAAACGGAAATCAATCATAAAAACAAAGGCAAAATAGTGTATTTAAATTAAATTTTTTTTTTGAATTTTTATGTTACATTCATTGTCATATTTTTATGCCATTTTTTAAATGATTTTTATATAAAAATCAGTCATAAGAAATCGAGCTAAAATATTTAGAATATTGTATTTAATTCAACTCAATTTTATTTTAAATTCATTAAAAGATTTTTGCAAAAATATCATTAAAAAAAGCTGAAAAAGTTTTAAAAATTTGGTACTAAAATTATATTATTTTTTAAGCGTTCTTAATGTTTTTTTCTGTTTTAGTTTTTAACTTTTTTTTATAATGATTGAAACAGGAAACAGCTGAGATGAAGAGAAAAATCTCTGCAAAATATTTTGCAACAATTTATATATTTATAAAACTTTTTATTATAAATTCATTGCCCTATTTTTAGTCGATTTTTAAAATGGTTTTTAAAGACAAATCAATAAGTTACAAAAATTCTTAAAAGTTTCGTACTTAAATTGAAATGTTTAAAACTTTTTATGTTACATTCATTGTCATATTTTTATATAATTTTTAAAATGATTTCAAAACAAAATCACTTATGGAAAAGAGGCCAAAATAGTGAAAAATATTGTATTTAAATGAAAGATTAAAATAAATTTCGTTTCCTTCCCACCACCTCTTTTTAGGCTATTCTTACACTGAGTTTTTAAAATTTTTTATGTTACATTCATTTTCCGAATTTTAGGCGATTTTTAAAATAATTGTTGAAATAAAAATCAGTCATAAAAAATCAGGGAAAACTATAAAAAATATTTTAAGTTCAATGTCCTATTTTTAGGCAATTTTCTAAATAATTTTTGAAACAAAAATCATCCATCAAAAAGAGGAATGAATTTCAAATAAACATGTTTAAAAATGATTTAATTTTTGGATTTTTCCACTCTTTTTGATGACTGATTTTTATTTCAAATTTTTTTTTTAAAAATCGCCTAAAAATGTGACAATGAATGTAGCATAAAAAGTTTTAAAAAATATTCCAATATTTGCACAATATTTTTGAGGTTTTTCTCTTTTTGTTGGCTGGGGTTTGTTTAAAAAATCTTTAAAAAAAATGAAAAAACAAAATGAAACGGAAAAAAGATTAAAATATATATAAACTTGAATAAAATATTTTGCGGGTTTTAGTCCTCCTTTTGATGAGTTAAAAAGCCACATAAATATATGTCAATGAATGTAATATAAAAAGCTTAAAATAATGTTTTAATTTTGGTACACAATTTTTGAGTTTTTTTTTTTTATCTTTTTGATGACAGATTTTTGTGTAAAAAATCATCATAAAAATCCCCTAAAAAAATAAAACATTTATGGTAGTTTTACCCTCGTTTTTATACTGACTTCTGTTTCCATAATCATTCTGAAAATAGCCTAAATTAGGAAGATGAATATAACATAAAAAAACAGTTCAAAAAATAAATTAATATGAACTAAATATTTTTGGGAGTTTTTCCCTCTTTTTGATAACTAATTATTGAAATCGCATAAAAAAGGACAAATAAATGAAACTAAACAATTTAAAAAATATTTGAATTTAAATGCAATATTTTGGTTTGCATCTTTTTGATGAGTGATATTTGCTTTTGTTTAAAATTTGTATGTTACATTCATTGTCCTATTTGTATGTGATTTTTAAATGATTTTTAAATAAAATCAGTTATCAAAAAAAGGCGAAAATCCCTAAAATACTGTATTTTTTCCGTTTCTTTTCCCCAACCCCCCCTTTTTAGGGGTTTCTTATATTGATTTTTGAAATATGAATCAGTCATCAAAAAGAAGGAAAAAACCCAAAATATCATATTGAAATTAATTTATTTTTCACTAATTGTTTTTTTATGTTATATTCATTATCCAATATTTATGTAATTTTTAAATTGATTTTTGAAACAGAAATAAGGCCTCAATTTTTTGTCGTTTTTGGGCGATTTTTCTCATAGATTTTTAAACAAAAACCAGCCAACAAAAACAGTATGAAAACTCTCAAAAATATTGTGAAAAAATTGAAATATTTGTTTAAACTTTTTGTTACATTCATAACCATGTTTTTAGACGATAGTTTAAATAATATTTGAAATAAAAATCAGTTTTAAAAAGGAGAGCAAGACTTCCAAATTTATTGTATTCAAATTAAATTATTTATTAAATTTATGTTTTGTTTAAATTCATTGTCCTATTTTTAGCCAATATTTGAAATGATTTCTGAAACCAAAATTAGTCATCAAAAAGGGAGCCAAGAAGCCCAAAGATATTGCATTTAAAATTATATATGTTTTAAGTTTTTTCTGTTTCATTTTTTGAACTATTTTTAGAGGATTTTTATAATGATTAATTGAAACAGAAAACAGCTACCAAAGTAATGTGCTAAAATTTATATATTTTTCAGGACTTTCATGTTACATTTATCGTCCTATTTTTAGGCAATTTTCTAATTGATTTTTGAAATAAAAATCAGTCTCAAATTATTGTATTAAAATTAAATAATTTTCATCAAAAAGATGATAAAACTTTCAAACATTTTGTCATATTCATTTTTAAAATAAAAATCAGTCACCAAAAAGAGGACATAACTCCCAAAAATATTGTGTTCAAATTAATTAATTTTTTCAACTGCTATTTATTTTACATTCATTTTCCTACTTTCAGAAGATTGTTTAAAAGATTTTTAAACAAATATTTGTCATAAAAAACATGAAAAAAATTCTTTAAAATCACTCATCAGATAGTCAAAATCTAAAAAAAATATTGCATATAAATTGAAATAATTTAAAAGGTTTTTTAGGTTTCGTTTTTGTCCTTTTGTAATTTAGATATACTATTAATGGTAAAATATTGTATCTAAATTGAAATGTTTTTAAAGCTTTTTTAGGTTTCTTTTATTGTCCTTTTTTAGGCAATTTTTGTAATAATTTTTGAAACAAAGAACCATCAACAAAAAGAGGAAAAGCTAAAAAATACTGAGCAAAAATTGAAATGATTTTAAAATATTGTTGTGTTACATTCATTGTCCTGTTATTAGGCAAAAAGATGGTCTTTTTAGTCGATATTTTGAAACATTTTTTAAATAAACATCAATCATCAAAAAGATGATAAAACCTTCAAACATTTTGTTATATTCATTTTTTAAATAAAAATCAGTCATCAAACGAAGGGTAAAGCACCCAAAAATATTGTACTCATATTATATTAAATATATAAATAAAGATAAATATATACAAATGTTTTGAAAAAGATAATTAAATAAATAACAACAAATAAATAAATCAATAGATAAAAAAAGGAAAAAATAAATAAATAAAAATTAATGATACATAATATAAAATGAAATAAATAAATAAATAAAATTAAAATAAAAAAATTAATGAAAAAAATAAACAAAAAGATAAATAAATGAAAAATAAATAAATGAAAC
>NC_061104.1:33388171-33393171 GCF_015104395.2 Macrobrachium nipponense
TATATAATTTTTTTATTGATTTAATTTGTTTATTTATTTTCTTATTCTTGGTTATGTAATTTTAATTCATTTATGTATTATTTATTTTTCTATTTTTAATTTATTTATTTATTCATTATATTATTTATTTATGGTATTCAAGTATTATTTGTATTGAATGGATGTAATTATATTTTATTTATTTAATTATCTTTATTTATTTATTTATGTTTTTTTTTAAATTATGTATTAATTTTTATGTAATTATTTATTTATTTTTATTTAAATATTATTATCATTTATTCATCTGTTTTATTTATTTTTTTGATTTGTTTTTTATTATTTTATTTTTATTTATTTATTTATTTTATTTAATTATATATGTTATTTTTATTTATTTATGTTATTTTATTTAATCCATTTTGAGTTATTTTCTTTAGTATTTATTTTTATTATTATTACTTATTTTATTGAATTATTTATTTATTTTTATTTATTATTTATTTATTTTTATTTATTTATTTTAGTGTTATTTTTATTTATTTATTTATTTATTGTTATTATTTAGTTATTTATTTATTTATATTTAATTATTTATGTTTTATAATTTACTTATTTATTTATTTTAATTTTATTATTTATTTTTAATTACTTATTTTTTTTTATTTCTAATTCTTTTTTTATTTATTTTATTTTTTTTTATTTATTTTTTTTCTATTTATTCATTTTTATCATTTAGTTATTTTATTTTTATTTATTCTTCTATTATTTTAGATTATTTATTATTTATATATATATACTATAGACGATATATATATATATATATTATATATATATATATATAGATGTATATATCTATAGATATATATATATATATATATATATAATATAATATATATATATATATATAATATTATATATAGATATATATTATTTATTTTTTATTTTTTATAAATTTAATTTTTTTTATTAATTTTTGTTTATTTGTTTTTATTTAATTTTCATTTATTTCTACTTATTTATTTATTTATGTTTAATTCATTTATTTATTTTGTCTTTTCATTATTAATTTATTTTATTTTTATTTATTTATTTTTAGTTCTATGTATTTATTTTTTTATTTAGTTTATTTTTATTTTTTTATTTCTATTTATTTGATTTTTTTTTTTATTTATTATTTTTTTCATTCATTTTTATTTATTTATTTATTTTTTATTTATTTTATTTGATTTAATTAATTTATTTGTTATATTTTTTATTTATTTGATTACTTATTTATTTTTATTTGTTTTGTTATGTTTTTATTTAAGTTATTTATTTATTTTATTTTATTTATTTATTTGTTTATTTTTATTTATTTATTTATTTATTTATTATTATTTATTTATTTTTGTTATTTGTTTATTATTTATTTAGTTTACTTATTTATTTATTTATTTGTATTTATTTATTTTATTTTTTGATTTTCCTTTATTTATTCTTATTTATTTATTTGTATTTCTTATTTCTTTATTGATTTACTTATTTTTATTTATTATTATTTATTATTTTTGCATTTATTTATTTATTTTTATTCATTTATTTTTATTTATTGATTTTTATTTATTTTTTTTGTTTTATTTATTTTTATTTTTATTTTTTTTGTTTATCTATTGTTATTTATTTAGTTTTTTTAATTTCGTATTATTTTTTTATTTATTTATTTATTTTTATTTTATTTTTATTTTTTTTTATTTATTATTTTTTATTTTTTATTTATTTAGTATTTGTATTATTTATTTATTTATTTATTTATTTTTCATTTGTTTATTTATTTATTTATTCATTTATTTATTTATTTATTTATTTATTTTTATTTTTATATTTATTATTATTTATTTAATTTTTATATTTATTTATTTATTTATTTTCATTTGTTTATTTATTTTTATTTATTCATTTATTTTTATTTTATTTATTTATTATTTTTATTTTTATTTTTTTTATTTATTATTATTTTTATTAAATTATTTTCATTTTGCTTATTTATTTTTATTTATTCATTTTTTATTTATTTATTCATTTTTTATTTATTTATTTATTAGTTATTTTAGTGTATTTCATTTTTATTTATTTATTTTCTTTTTTTTATCTATTATTATTTATTTATTTCATTTTTATTTATTATTTATATTATTTATTTTATCTCATTTAGATTTTTTTTATTTATTTTTTCATTTTATTTTTTTTATTTTTTTTATATATATTTTTTATTTACTAATTCTTTATTGATTTTTTTTTTATTTATTAGTGTATAATTATTTTTATTTCTATGTTTTATATTATTTTATATTCATTTTTTATATATTTGTTTAAATTATTGTTTTAAGATTTGTAATTTATTTCATTTATCTTAGGTTTTATTTATTTTTCTTTTATTTTTTTAGTTTTTCATTTATTTTTATTTATTTATTTATATTATTTGATTCTTTTTATATATATTTTGATTCTTTATTTATTTAATTATTATCTGTTTTATTTTTATTATTTTTATTATTTATTTTTATTATTCATGTATTATTTTTTATTTATTTTCATTCATTTTTATATTTTATTTATTTATTATTTAGTTATTATTTTTATATAGCTTTATTTATTTCTTTAGTTATTTTCCATTTATTTTTATTTATTTAGTATATTTTTTTATTTTTTTATTTGTGGAGTTTGTTATTTATTTATTTATTGTAGGTATGTATTAGTTTATTGATTGTTTTTATTCGTGGTATTTATTCTTTTTATTTTTAGTTGGATTTATTATTCATTATTATTTTATTTTTTTCATTTCATTTTATTTATTTTTATTTATTTTATGTCTTTATTTATTTATTTATATTTAGTTATTTATTTCTTTAATTTATTTATGTATATTTTGATTTATTTATTATTTATATATTTATTTATTATTTATTTATTCATTTTGTTTAATTTACTTATTTTTCTTTTATTTTGCCCAATGTATTTTTTTTTTATTTATTTATTTTCTTTAAAAATTTTTTATTTTTTATTTATTTGGATTTATTTTTATTCATTTTTAATTGTGATTATTTATTGTTTAAAAATTATTTTTTTTAATTATTCATTTTTATCTATTTATTTATTTTTGGTTATTTTTTCTTTATTTATTTTTATATTTATTTATTTTTATCATTTTTTTTCTTTATTTGTATTATATATATTTAATTATTTTAATGAAATAATTAACTAAGAAAAAAACAGCTAAATAATAAATCATTTCCAGTATGATATTTTTTAATATTTTTCCTTCTTTTTCATGACTGACTTATATTTACATCCAAGAAGGCTATTGAATTGTTGTTTTCAGTTTCTATGGTAAATTTCACGTTTGGATGAACAGTGTTGATATAATCAAGAAACTCGTAACATTGCCAACTGTGTTTAAACAGGGTAAAAGTATCATCAACGTACCTTCTATAAAATGCTGGTTTAAAATTATCAGGGCAACTATTTAAAAAATTTTCTTCAAGATGACTCATAAAAAAGTTAGCAAACAATAAAGGTCCTAACGGTGATCCCATAGCAACTCCCTCGACCTGCGAGTAAAGCTGTTTGTTAAAAACGAAAGCCGAATCTTGCACAGCAAGTTCGAGTAGTGTCTTAAAAAGCTGACTGCTAAAACCGTGAAATTCTTCTATACCCTCATAAACTTTATTAAGAATAATGTCTATGGTTTCTGTAACTGGAACGTTAGTGAACAACGATTCGATGTCAAAACTAGTCATAATTAGTTCACCATCTTGTTGGATTATTGTTTTTTGTTTGAAAATTCAAAAACCATTTTTAAAACATATTGTGAGTTTGAGAAATCAGTCAGTAATTGAACTATAAATTTGGATATCTTAAACGAAGGGCTGTTATAAGCTGACATGATAGGTCTTAAAGGTGTACCTTCCTTATGAATTTTTGGCAAGCCATAGAGAATACTGAAAGAGGAGCCGGTAACTAGTAGTTCCTGGTAAACATTATCACTAATAATACCTTCTTGTTTAATTTTTCTTAGAAAGCGGTTTATTTATCCTCCCGTTTGCAGATATCTGCAAAGTTGGGTTCCCCTATACATTTAAATTTGGTTTTCATCAGCTAGTATTAGGTTCATTTTATTCAGATAATCACCTCTATTAAGAATTACCACGCCTTTTCCCTTATCAGGTTTACATATTATTAAGTCTTTATTTTTACTAGTTTTTTTAAGGATTTCCATATCTTCTTTTTCTAAGAACGGGGCCCATTTGTTTTTAGCTTTTTGTATACGTCCTGTAATGCCAAGGAGATTTTTTGTTGCAAGGAACTCATGTTTACTTGACCGAGGTTCTTAATTCTTTGGAACAATACCTCAAAAGGAAAAATGAAATGTGGAAAGTTCGGTCTGTAAGATGGAATACAAAAGTCAAGGCCAAAAGACAATAAAAACTCTTCTCTCTTCGATAATACATAGTCTGACAAATTAAAAATACAAGAACAACGAGCATTAAAATCAGGAGTAAAAATACCTAAAGCTTTTAGCTTTCTTTGGTGGCGTGTGTGTACATTATCAACGAATAAATTAACAGTTTTGGTAAATAGTTTTTTAAAAATAATCAGATCCAACATGGATAACAGTGGGAATAATTGTTCTCGAGTTTTCTTGCATTTCTCATGTAAAACATCCAGGGTACGTTGCTTGGTATGGATCTCTCTTGACAGCAATTCGTCCAAGGCATCACGGTAAAATGTGGTATGGTACAGCGAAGACTTGTAAAGCTTGAAGCGAACGAACTTTGGATATATACGGCTAAGCTGGCAGAAGCGAAGAAAGTCGAGATCACATTTGGCCTTCTCGTGTTTGGTGGTATAATTTTCTAGGGTCCTGGCAAGGGATAGGACTTCTGACGGATATCTAGGTTGAAGCAGTTGGGCGAAGTGGCGGACGGTCCTCAAACGAATCCTGAGCAGAAACAGGAGAGACAGCAGCAGACGCAACATCC
>NC_061104.1:33398171-33403171 GCF_015104395.2 Macrobrachium nipponense
TGCGGAATATTTGGAAAAAATATCTCCTTACCAATATAAACGAAATGTGACAAATGAAAGTCGTCGTCGGTGGTGCCTCGACGACAAACGTAAATAAATACTTGTCAAATTCCATCATTTTCTTTCATTTTGTAACAACCTAGAACTTTCCGAGACATTATCTGAATTTATGCGGAATATTCGAAAAAAAATCTTTTTACCAATCTAGGACTTTCCGAGACATTATCTGAATTTATGGGGAATATCTGAAAACAATATCTCCTTACCAATATGAACGGAATGTGACAAATGAAAGTCGTCGTCGGTGGTACTTTGACGACAAATGTAAATAAATGGTTGTCAAATTCCATCATTTTCCTTCATTTTGTAACAAACTAGAACTTTCCGAGACATTATCTGAATTTATGCGGAATATTTGGAAAAAATATCTCCTTACCAATACGAACGGAATGTGACAAATGAAAGTCATCGTCGGTGGTGCCTCGACAACAAACGTAAATAAATACTTGTCAAATTCCATCGTTTTCCTTCATTTTGTAACAAACTAGAACTTTCTGAGACATTATCTGAATTTATGCTGAATATTCGAAAAGAAAAAATCTTTTTACCAATATGGACGAAATGAAAGGGTCATCGGTGGTGCCTCGACGACAAACGTAAATAAATGGTTGTCAAATTTCATTATTTACCTTCATTTTGTAACAAACCAGGACTTTCCGAGACATTATCACAATTTATGGGGAATATCTGAAAAAATATCTCCTCATCAATACGAACGGAATGTGACAAATGAAAGTCATCATCGGTGGTGCCTCGACGACAAACGTAAATAAATGGTTGTCAAATTCCATCATTTACCTTCATTTTGTAACAAACTAGGACTTTCCGAGACATTATCTCAATTTATGCGGAATATTTGGAAAAAATATCTCCTTACCAATATGGAGGAAATGAAAGGGTCATCTGTGGTGCCTCAACGACAAACGTAAATCAATACTTGTCAAATTCCATCATTTTCCTTCATTTTGTAACAAGCTAGAACTTTCCGAGACATTATCTCAATTTATGCGGAATATTCGAAAAAAATATTTTTTTTTACATTATGAACGAAATTTGTGGAACTCTACGGTTGGATGCTACCACATATCATTAACTTTTTTTTGCATGGGCTCTTAATCCCATTATGATTGAAGGGCGGCGTTTGTGTTTTGTCGAGAAACCGCATTCAAATCGTATCACTGAATCGTTTGGGATAATGCTTTTGAAATTTGGGTGACATTTTACCAACAACAACGATGAACCACTCTGTTGTTGATAATTTATCAATGACATTATAAGATATATAAAGTACATTTATTTCATCTTTCTCAAATCTTTCTTCCTTTTTGTTATTTTTTCATTTCTAATAAGTGGAGGGTATCGCAAAAGCTTGACATATTCATTAAAACAAATTTTTGTAAACGAATTTGCGTTTCTACTGACAAACGCGTCACCCTCAAATTCCATTTTTCGTGATGATAAAAACTACCGTGAATTTTTACGAAAAGAAAATCATTTTTGTAAATTGTGCGAACGACGATAATAAAATATCCAAAATCTCCCAATTTTTCAGAATAATAATTATAATAAATCCTATCAACCATTTCTGGATAAATACAAAAATTTGCCGATTCTTTTTCGTCCCATTGATCCAATTCTTCAAGTAAAGTCTTTCGAACTAAAAACTTTTAAAAAGAGAATGAAAAGAAAAGTTTTAGATTTCATTTTTTATTTTTAAAATAGTTTTGGCAAAGTCAAAAGAGTGAAGTAAAACTCACACATATATTGCAACTCTACTAGTCTTGGTTTTTTATATGGAAAAAATCGCACAAATTGCCGCATAAAAAGCAAGTAAATAACTTGCAATTAACAACATTAGTAGTTTTACACCCTCACCTTTACAATTTTTGAACCAACAAAACTTATCATAGTTAATAGAACGCAATGAATATACCATAAATATATGACCAATTATAAAAAGTATAGCAAAAATTATATAACCAGCGTTTTTTTTTTATTAATAAATGAAACGCAGCGGCCATTTTTCTTAATTTTCAAATGATTATCATCCTTATAGGCA
Source organism: Macrobrachium nipponense (assembly GCF_015104395.2). Lineage (NCBI taxonomy): Eukaryota > Metazoa > Arthropoda > Malacostraca > Decapoda > Palaemonidae > Macrobrachium > Macrobrachium nipponense. The sequence goes on from NC_061104.1 coordinate 33,400,291, forward strand.
TTTTGTTCATCATTAAGAAAATTAATTTTTACATTATTTACATCGTTTTGTAATTTGTTATATTTTCTAATCGTTGGTAACCACTGCATATCTCTTTTACTATGTAATAATAATAATACTAATAATTAATCAATAGTAGTATATAAATATATATAATACATTTATTTTTTCTTTAAAAAAAATACTATACTGCTACTTGTAAACATGACCGGGTATATAAACAGATTAATCCAATTTTCTCTCTCCCTTATATATATGTAGAGTAAGTCTTGAGTTCAACTCGCATTTTGCAGTCTTAAACTCAACTTTAAAGTATTGTATTACCTTCACATGGGTAAAATAATATTAAGTATAACATTTAGTTTATAAAACTTCAATAGACATTTATAATAATAAAAATAAAAATAAAAATATTTATTTATAAAAATAAAAATATTTATATAAATCTTATTAATTACAATGCTATTGTACTCGATCTCTCGGTGGGGGGGATGTGAGTGGGTGAAAATAAAATTTCTAAACATTTCTTAATATTACAGTCTGAAATTAACGTTTATTCCAAACAGGTTAATCCAATTTTCTCTCTCTATATATAGAGCAAATCTGTTATTTGAAGAAATTCATCAATTGTAGTAGTATCACCCTTATTACCATCTATTGGTGACCACGATGATGATGGTTGGTTTTCTGACGGTGATGGAGATGTATTTGGTGGCTGAAGCATTGCTGATGATAATAAGGGAGGCGAACAATACACTGAGGAACCGATAAAAGTGAAAATGATGATAGCGGTGCTTCTTTACATTATCGTTGTTCCATTGAAGATGGCTTTTCTTCATTTCTTCGTTTTTCCGGAAATTGTGGGGTACTCGTTGACAAAATTTGTTCCTCATCGCTTACTTTCATTGTTCATTACATGATAATGTCATCATAGAAAAAAATTTAGTGATTCATATATGATTGTTTTATCATCATCATCATCCTCTATCCAATTTTCTCTCTCTATATATATAGAGCAAATTTGGATTGTGTGTTGAGCTCAAAATCCAATGGCTGATGATTGAAAATCGAATGTGAAATGTTTGAATATGGTATCCTATGTAACCAGATCTAATTTCAGTTTAACTTGCATTTTGCAGTCTTAAACTCGTCATAATGTATAAAACTTCAATAAAGGAGTAAGTTGTCAGACACATACATATATACATGATTCTATTGTTAACCTTAAATAGATGTTTGCATTGCTAGCTATAACAACATCTTTTAATGCATTTTCTTTATATTGATCTACTAATTGGCTGTTTCTATCCTCGGTAATAAGTTAAGCAAGAAAATGGAATTTTGAAGGAGGGAAAACGGTTGAAAAGCTTCTATTTATATATTTATGGGGGTGTTCATATTTTTATTATGATGAAAAATAAAATACAGATCGTTTTATTTCAGTTTATTTATGAAAGCCTGATACATTGTATTAGGAATTATATATATAAAAATATACACTAAGGGCCCCTTAATATTAATACAGTTGAACCGAGGCTAGGAAATATCTTTCCCATCACATTTCTGAACTGATGACACGCTACTTGTCCGTTTTGTTTTTAAAAATATAAGATAAAACTTCAAACGATAAGGGACGAAAATCCCATTTTAAAATATTCGCCAAAATTCGGGTATTGATCATATCGAGTTATCATTGGGTCATCTCGTAGGGCATTGTAAGGGGCATCTTTTTGAATTGGGAGCGTTCGGGGCTAGGATGGACGCGGACCGCGCTACGGCCACCGCGTAAAAAAAAAAAAAAAAAAAAAAGAGAGACTATGAATGTGTAAAAAATCCCATTTTGAAATAATCGCCAAAATTCGATGAAGGCATGTGCGACCGATCTAATGACATGAGGGTGTTCCGGAGCTTAGGGCAACACCTTGTAGGTGGTTTTTGGCCGCCTGGACTGGATGACGCCATTTTTTGGGGGTACGGGTAAATATTCACCAAAAATCGCAGGTATGAGGTATTGGTTTAAAATATAGATGTTTTTGTAGGTTTTTTTAAGGCGCACCTTTTTTAATATGGAGTATATAGGGCTAGAATGGCTGCGAGCCGAGTTACGGCTGGTGAAATAGTTCAGAAAAAAGTGATTAATGAAAAAACCACTATCTGACAAACCACCTCTCTCTCTCTCTCTCTCTCTCTCTCTCTCTCTCTCTCTCTCTCTCTCTCTCTCTCTGAAAAATAACATATCTTAATGATATGTTATGTTGGAGTAACTTGGGCAGTAATTACTCATCCCCCGGGTAGGACCAGAGGCTATTACTTGCGTCGACCTTGGGAAACGAAACGGGTTTAGCCCATCTTAAAAGGCGTAACCCTACAAGCAACATTTCATTGCTGAAACTGACCTAATGCACCACTTATATTTGTTTTCTTTCAACAAAAGTTTTTCTTCCTTCTCTCTGCAACAAATTTGATTTTCTTCAACAAAAGTTTTTCTTTAACAACAATAATCCCCGAAAGAGTTTGTATATGCGAGAGGCAAGAAAGAGAGAGAGAGAGAGAGAGAGAGAGAGAGAGAGAGAGAGAGAGAGAGAGAGAGAGAGAGAGAGAGAGATGAATTCCTTCGGGAGAGAGAAATGTATGTATATTTGAGGGAAAAGAGATAGAAATTTATTCTGTGGAGAGAGAGAGAGAGAAAGTTTGTAGATGTGAGGAGGAAGAGATGAATTCCTTCGGGGAGAGAGTTTGTATATGTTAGGAAAGAGAAAGAGAGAGAGAGTTTCTATATGAGTGGAGGGAGGAGAAAAGAGAAAGAGTGTGTCAAGCATATATGAGATAGAGAGAGATAGAGAAATCTTGTGTTAGAGAGGGGTTAGATACAGAGATTGTT
>NC_061104.1:33408171-33473171 GCF_015104395.2 Macrobrachium nipponense
TTTAGAGGATTCAGTCGTATTTTACCTGTGGAGAAGGTTCAGGAGTTTGGCTGTTGTGAGGTACTCATTTAATTATTGGTAAGTGTAGTAACCAGATACTTGGCACTTCGTCACAAGTATTACTGGTGCCCAGAGACCCGGAAAAACAGATTACATTATCACTCAAGTCTATAATTGTGGTGTTAGGGATATATTTTGTTAGGAGAGTGACCATATAGTTTTTGTTTTGCATTCATTGTGTTGAATTGTAAATTGATAACTTAGAGAAAAATGGCTCAGTTCAATGTTCAGGAACTTTTAGCAGCCCCTTCCATCCAAGTGTTATCTGAAACCACTCTGACTAAGGCACAGTGGAGCGCTTTAGCAGAGGCATGTGGTGGTTAGGTGTGTACTAGTATGGTAAAGGCACAAATAAGATGTATTGCTATGGAATCATTGATAGACTCTGGTAGAATAACTGATGAAGATGAGTTATAATTGGCTCAAGAGTTGTTGAATGTAGCACGTGTTGATCCTATAAATAAGCAAAAAGAAAAGAAAGAGAAAAGTGATACAGAATTAGAGCTCAGACACATTGAAGTAGAGGAGAATTTGATTAAGCTGAAAATGCAGATTGAAAGAGAGAGACTACAGACTGAAATAGAGAAAATGCAAGCTGAAAGAGAAAGAGAAGACAGGGAGAAAAGAGAAAGAGAAGAAGAAAAAGCAGAAGAGGAAAGAGAAAGGATGAAAGAGGAAAGAGAAATTGCAAGACATGAAAGGGTGATGGAATTGATAAGAGCTAGATCCACATTACCTGTGACACCGTCTAACCCTAACCAAGGTAATCAAGACCCTGTGTTTGATGTAGTAAGAGTACAGAAGTTAATCCCTAAGTTGACTGAAGAAGCTCCAGATGAGTTTTTTGATCACTTTGAGAAAGTGGCTTCGGGTATGGGATGGCCAGAAGATAAATGGTCAGTTTTGTTACAAAGTGTCTTAATTGGAAAAAGGAGAGGTGCTTATTTAGCCTTAACAGCTGATCAGTGTAAAGACTACAAGATACTTAAACACAATGTGCTACAAGTTTACCAGATGACCCCAGAGTACTACAATGAAAGATTCAGTAATTTAAGAAAAGATGAGAAGGGAACCTTCTTAGATTATGCCTATAAAGTGAGAAGGTGTTTTAAACGTTGGTTAGAAGCTGCTAAAGTCAAAACTTTTGATGAGTATGAGTTAGAAGAATTGTTTGTTCTTGAACAATATCTTAGGGGAATTCCTAAACATATAAGAGCCTATTTGAGAGAGAAAGAGGTTAAGAAACTTGACAAAGCTACTACACTGAGTGAAGATTACAATATAATAAGTAGCAAACGCCATTACAATGTCAAGTACCAGAATCAACAACGCCCAGGTTTTAAGTCTCATCCAAATATCAGGAACAAATTTAATGGGAAACCTACAAGTGATACTATCAAGAGTACACAAGGTAATACATCTCAACAAGCTAATGTGAAATCTTCATCCAATTTTTCAAGACAGTTACAGAAACCGAATGTTGTCTGCTTCAAGTGTGGAAGAGCAGGATACTTCACTCAAGAATGTTACCGGAATCAACAGCAATCAAAGCCAGTTGGTCAAGTGGTGAAAGGTGACCAGGTGAAAAAATCTAGGAAGAACAGTGTGGGAAAGAATCAGACTCCAGAGAAGACTGAAACTAAACAAGCTGAATGTTTAGCAACCAGTGGAAATGTAACCTCAAGCAGTGAGTGGCTTAGCAGTGTGGAGGCTTTAAAGCCATATATCTATGAGGGTATGCTGTCAACTCAAGGAGGGAGTGTGCAGGTACCAGTCTAGATATTACGTGATACAGGGAGTAACCATAGTGTGGTAGTACCTGGTGCTCACCCTCAGTTGGAGAAGTCTCACAGGAGATTCAGTTATTTTGAAGGGTATAGGAGGAGAGGAAGTAACTCCTATATGCTGCTTACACCGCTCGTGTGAATTGATGACAGGGAATGTTGATTTTGCTGTAAAGGACTCACTGGCTGTGGAAGGTGTACATGTTCTGTTGGGGAATGAAGTTGGTGGTGTGCCATTTATTCCTTGTCTTGTAGTGACAGAAAAACCATTGAGGATTAATCCTACTGTAGAGTTGGAGAAGAATAACCCCCACCTGTTTCTTAGTTGTGTAACTACCAGAAGTATGAAGAGGACTACGACTGCAAGTGAGGAAACTGAGGATTTACACACCCAAGAAGGATCAAGTGAAGGATATTTGTGCTTAGAAGAATTGTTCCAGGGAAGTGATGGTTCCCCTAGTGCTGACCAAGAAGAGATTTCCCATGAAGAAGAAGGCAACGACGAAAAAGAACCTGTTGTTCCTGGAGAGACTCCGAGTAGTCAGTGTTCCTGAAGACAGTATTGAAACTACAGTGGCGGAGTTAACAGATATTGAGAATTCAACCCTTGAAGTTGGTCAAGTGAGAAGAGAGAAGCTAATTAAATTGCAGAATAAGGATGCATCGTTAGCTGATTTGTTGTTCAGAGATGCTGATCGAGAAGAGATGCAACAAACCCCTACCTGTTATTGTCTGAAGGAAGGTTTGCTGATGAGGATGTATAGACCTACAAATATACCAGGAGATGCTGTACAGGGCGAATATCATCAGATTTTGATTCCATATCCATTGAGGAAGCAAGTAGTAGCAGTAGCTCATGAGTCCGGACATATGGGAATCAGGAAGACTGTGGAGAAGATCATGAAATATTTTTTCTGGCCTGGACTTCACAAAGGTGTTAGCAGATTTTGTTGTGAGTGTCATACCTACCAGATAGCTGGAAACCCGAATGAAACCATCAAGAAAGGCCCCCCCTACAACCTATAGAAGTTAGCAAAGTGATTATAGATATGGTTGGACCTCTGCCGAAGACAAAGAAGGGAAATGAGTATTTGTTGACATTAATGTGTCCTGTGACAAGATATCCAGAGGTGATCCCTGTTAGAAACATATCTGCCAAAATAGTTGCTGAAAAACTTGTGGAGTTTTTCTCAAAGTTTAGTATACCAGAAATAGTATAAAGTGATAGAGGAAGGAACTTTACTTCCAAGTTATTCCAGGATATGATGAATCTGGTAGGAGTGAAACAACAATTATCCATGCTTATCATCCAGAAACTCAAGGTGCCTTGGAAAGGTTCCACCAAACATTGAAAAGTATGCTGACAAGGTATTGTTCTGAGTCAGAAAGAGAATGGGATGTTGGTTTACCATTAATGTTGTTTGAAGTTAGGAGTGCTTATCAAGAAAGTATGGGATGTTTACCTAATGAGATGACTTTTAGTAGAGAAGTGAGAGGACCGTTGAAGATTCTTGCAGAAAATTGGGAAGAAAATCAAGAGGAATTCCATGGAGAATATGTGAAAAACTTACGGAAATGGTTGAAAGAGATTAGAAAATTCTCTTTGGAAAATTTTGAAAGTGAGTCAAGAGAAAATGAAAAGGAGATATGATGCTAAGACTAAGCTAAGAAGTTTTAGTGTTGGTCAACAAGTGTTAGTGTTCTCACCTGTCAAGAGATTTCCCCTCACTAATAAATTTCAAGGTCCTTACAAGATAATTCAGAAGTTGAGTGATAGAACTTATGTGATTGAAACACCAGAAAGAAGAAGACAAAGAAAGATACATGTGAACCTCTTGAAACATTATTTCTCAGAAACTAAAACTGAAACTGTGTCAATAACACAAACAACTTCATCTACAGAAGATGATGATGGCTATGAATTGGAAGCTGAAAGCAAGATGAATAATTCTTCAATTTTGGAAAATTTGGAGGATAAACTGAAATATCTTAATGTTGAACAAGGTGAAGACTTAAGTAAGAGATGTACCCAGGAGTACTGATCTGACCAAGCATGAGATCAAGATTCGAGAAGATGGAAAACCATTCAAGCAAAGAGCCTATCGCTTATCACCTTATCATCGAGATGTTTTCAAGAAAAAAGTTTAAGTATTTGCTGCAACATGGATTAGCAGAACCCAGTTTCAAGTTACTTCAGTTCTCCATGTGTGTTAGTGAAGAAACCAGATGGTTCATTTAGGATGTATACTGATTATAGGAAACTGAATTCCATCAGTGTGGCTGACAATTATCTTTTGCATCTTATAGATCAGTTACTTGATAATACTGGACAAGCCATGTTTGTTTCCAAGATAGACTTGTTGAAAGGATATCAAATTCCCTTAGATGAGAATGCTAAGTTGCTGTCAGCTTTTATTACTCCTTTTAGACTGTATCAGTATACTGTTCTGCTGTTTGGTCTGATGAGTGCACCTGCAACATTCCAACAAGTGATGGATCAACTGCTAGGGTCAATAGAAGGAATAGGTGTATACCTGGAGGACAATAGTGATTTGCTCTACAACATGGGAAGAACATCTGAAGATTCTGAGGAAAGTTTTCAAGAAGCTAGAAGAAGCAGGATTAACAGTCAACCTAGAGAAGTGTGAGTTTGGAAAGGCAACTGTTCAGTATCTGGGGTTTGAAGTTGGGAAAGGCCTTCTCTCTCCAGTAAATGATAATGTAGAAGGTATCCGTAAGGGTACCCAACCTACCACCAGGAAACAGCTACAGAGATTTTTCGGCATGGTTGGTTTCTATAGTCGTTGCTGCCCAAATTTCTCAGCCATAGTAGCTCCCTTGATGGACTTAACTAGTCCCAAAGCTAAGTTTGTTTGGACTCCAGAGTGTCAAGAATCCTTTGAGAAGGTAAAAGTCATTTTAACTTCAAGGCCAGTACGTCGAGCTCCAGACTTCAACAAGAAATTTATGATACAAGTTGATGCTTCTGACTGTGGCATTGGAGCTGTTCTACTTGAAGAAGATGAAAATAATATCCACCATCCTGTGTGCCTCATGTCTTCAGAACTGAAAAAAATATCAGAAAGTATACTCAACAATTGAGAAGGAAACTTTAGCCTTAATCACAGCATTGAAAAAGTTTGAAGTGTATGTGAACAGACCTAGGAATGAGGAAATTTTAGTGTTATCTGATCACAATCCGCTATCATTTATCCAGCGAATGAAAAACCATAATCAAAAACTGACCAGGTGGTCTTTGTGCTTGCAAAAGTATAACTTAAGAGTGCAGAACATTAGTGGCAAAAACAATGTAGTTGCTGATTATTCATCCCGTTGCGAATCGTTGGATTCAACACCATGATAACCAATTTTCTGAGGAGAGGTATATTATATGCTGTTACTTTTGTAACGCATATTTCCTCTCTATAACCATGAAATGTTGGAAAAGTGTTCGCAATATTTTCAGATTCCTTATTTAGCTTAGAGTTATAGTATGTTCTGATAATGTATGTTCAGATTTTGCATAACATAACTCAAAAGTTAAGATAACGTAGAATATGAAAAGAGAGAAAGATTAACATTGTCCATTCCAAGCTAGAAATTGTCATCACACGAGATAAGGAAAACTCAAAGTGTCCATTTTGTTTTCATAACATGTCAATCTTACTCGCTCGAGTCTGTTTCACACATGTACGTCTTTATTGAGAAGCCACGTGAAGATTTCACCATGTTCCTATGGTATTGCCTCATCTTTTCGTAAGATCATTCTAGAACCTTCTGTTTAAGCATACATCATCTTAGGGAAATGACACAATTTAGTTGGGAAATGACACAATTTAGTTTTGCTTTCATTATAGATAATTATTCCCTTTATATTAAAATACTTTTATTGTCTTAAATCATGTAATAATATGTGCTATTTACGATTGTAAATCCAATTTCCCTTAAAGATATTGTTTTGAAAAAGAATTTTTGATATTAGCTGAACTACGTGTCCAAAACGATTTGAGCCTGTCATTTCTTGAAGTTTCACCAATACAATGAAGAGAGAGAGCATTCATTACAGACTTTGAACTCCTGGTGTACAGAGATCATCTCCCCCTCTCTCTCTCTCTCTCTCTCACACACACACACACACACACACGCCACTTTTGATTTCATATTAATGTAAAGATTTTATACCTAATGATTGGTCACTCGTAAATTTTAGATTTGTATCTCTAAGAGTTATTTAGTATTCCTTTGTGCTTATTGTGGAATCTGAACAAACATTGTACAAGTGTGTAACAGCACCTTTTCTTTTTTGAGATATTGTGTGGAACTAGCTGCAGTAGAAAACTGGTACCAAGGTAATGTGTTGTTACAAGGTTTATTAGTTGCAGCTAATAGTTACAGTGATTTGATGAAACAATTTAAATTTTTCACATTGTAAATTTTTATGTTTTGTGTTTGTTTCATTTGAAGTGATTTTTTGTGCATTTATCCATTTTCTTATTGAAGTGATTTTTTTTGCATTTCCAATTTTTCTTATTGAAGTTATTTTTTGTGCATTTGTCCATTTTTCTTAATGAAGTGTGTTTTTTTTATTAAGCTTTTTGCAATTTTGGTATTTTCCACATTATTGTGTGGTTTCATTTGCAGTCACAATTTGATTAACTTGATTGTTTGCAGTAAGTAGTCGTTGCACATTTAATTGAATTTAACACTTGTGAATTAATTTTCATTTACTTAGAATTCTATTCAAGTTTTAGTGATTTTTAGCACTTGTGAATTAATTTACAAATTTTAGTAATTTCCTAACACTTTTAAATATTGATTGAATTAATTCACTTTCTTGATTTTTGTGATAAATTAATTTGGATTTAATTTTATTTAATTATTTCAAGAATTAATTAAGCTTTGTGTTGTTTTCAAGTACATAACAGTAAATTTCCCTGAGATTGTGAATTTCACTTATAATTTTGAATTTAATAATAAATTTTTTTATTTAAAATTTTTATAAGTGTTTTTTTTTTCAGCAGTGTATGTAATTATGTTTAGGTAGAAACATTGAGTGTTAACTGAGCTGTTTTCCTTCAATTTAATTGAAGTGAGTTAGAACCAGGAAAGTACCTAGACTTTTGAAATCAGGGAAATACTTAGACTTTTAAAGTTGTTGATGGAGTGATGTCCTTTAATTAATTTAATTGCATATAAGATTACCTCACACCTGTTATAATGAACTTAGTCTTATTTTTATTTGCAATACTGGTAAGTTGTTTAAGGGATCACTGTTGCCTTTAGAGTATGCAGTCGTATTTTACCTGTGATGAAGGTTCAGGTGTCTGGCTGTTGTGAGGTAACAACTAATGAATGGTAAGTGTAGTAACCAGATACTTAGCACTTTGGTACAATATATATATATATAATATATATATATATATATATATATATATATATATATATATATATTATATATCGATATTATTAAACTGCAAGTCTAAATCAACATATAAAAGTATGCAGATAATATTATAAGAATGAGTGGATGTCTTTTCTTATAAAATGAACCAAGCAAAACAAGATATTGAATCCCAAAGATCTTAATAGATGGATTGACTTATGAATTTATGTCAACAAGGCCAAACACCGGAGCCAACAGGCCATTCAGCTCATCTATATTTATAAAAGGAGAATGATGGTGTAAATTGAATCGATAACGAAAAAAAAGAAAAAAAGTAAATAGGTAAGAAGCAAACCCTTTCCCTCGATTACCAAGGTCTAAAGCGAATCTTCCTCAGAGGTATTATCTCCATGGGAAAACATTTAAAAGGCGTTACATACCTGTAGATATGACACTGCCTTTTCTACATGGCCCTTCCAGAGCGATCTTAGAAACGTAATGCCCCTTTAGGTAGTCATTAGTCAGTGGTCATAGTCCGGACGGATTATCAGTCTCTTTTTCCGACACCGGCTTACCATTAGCCTGTTGCGATGTTTTAAACACAAAACATGTACTCTTTACGTGGTTCTTTTTGTTCAAAAGAAGCAACTAATGACCTTCAGTTTTTCAGGATTATAAGCCCTATTATTATAATTAGTATTACCCTGCCTTCTCGATTGAATGTTACCATAGTAATTAGGGATATTAAACACCTTATTGAAACTATTTTAATTTCCATTCCTACTTCTTCTGACGCAAACAGACTCTACATGGGTCGTTATTTCCCCCTAACTCATGCTTGAGACAAATAATATTCGTCATTACCGAAGGAAACCTACAAATTATCAATACTCAGTTCCTCAATGCGTCCCTTCAATTTATAAGGCACACGCCTCTTAACTTCTTCGACTATAAAATGGGTTGACTTTTCTAAGATCGCTGTGGTGTGGCTTGTACAGATATCATACGTTGCCAATTTTCATGTTATGGTAATCATATTGACTTCATGGAGTCTATTAAAATAGTTTTCATTTCTTGAAATGTGGTTCTTTGTTTGCATCAGATATTTTGAATATATCCTATTTCGTATATTCCTCGTTAAAAGCTAAGTTTCATAAATGAAAATGAAGGTATGGCATATTTTTTCCCCGGCGATGCCAGATCTGAGTTTAGGAGACCTATGATTTTTAAGAGGATTTAAAAGGTCAAGTAAATATCAATAAAGGCTACTCGCTCTCGATCACCCACTGTGATAAGTATGACAGCCCAGTCCTAGTGACTCCCGTAAACGTCTTCACCCACCACCTGAGGCCATGGAAATAGTCTATAATTTCCTGAAATACTTCATTTTATAAAATCATCATGAAGGTCCTGTTACTGAAGTTTCGAAGGCTTTCCAGAGAACATCTGAAGCCAGTAGAGTGTCAGAAATGACTTCGTAGACTTAACAAGGAAGCAAGAGAGGCGGGAAATATAGTGGAATTATCAGTGTTTCAAAAAACAAAAGAGAAAGTGAGTCCTGTGACTAACTTGGATGATTTTGATAAAAATGTTATGCAAAGAAGGAATAGAGCGGCAGCCCGGACCACTGAGATACAACGAACGAGATACCGACTGTAACCCCTGCCAGTATTTAGGAGTAGACTTGTAAACTGTGAAACTGACCGTCTGCCGGAAATATATGGGTGGCTTACTTAACAAGCACCACTAATTGCTTGTTAGATTTTGGGTCTAGATCCAATGTATGAGATACCAGATGAAGCTAATATATAATATATCTGCAGACTACTGATTATAGAATGACCGGTGACAGACATTCTGGAGGGTGAGTTCCCCCTGACAGACGCACTGGGAATTGGGGGGGGGGGGGGGGGGGGGGCGGTTAATTGGATCTAGATCCAACTTAGGAGATACTGAGTAAAATTTTCATTACAGTCGCATTGAACATCCTAGAATACTGTGGTGGTAATGACAGACATTTTAGTGGGTGGTTTCCCCCTGACAGATGCCCCACAACGAGTGGGGAGGGGGAGACAAGATCTGCATTCAATATTGGAGATACCAAGCACAATTTGTACTACAATTGCACTGCACATCCTAAAGTATTGTGGTGGTATAGACAGACATTTTAGTGGCTGGTTACCAACTGACAGACACCCCACAACGAGTGGGGAGGGGGAGAGGGAGACAGGATCTGCATCCAACATAGAGATACCAAGTAAAATTTGTACTACAATAGTACTGCACATCCTAGAGTACTGCGGTGGTAATGACAGACATTTTAGTGGGTGATTACCCCCTGTCAGACACCCCACAACGAGTGGGGAGAGGGAGACAGGATATTCATCCAACATCGGAGATACCAAGTAAAATTTGTACTACAATAGCACTTCATATCCTAGAACGCTGTGATGGTAATATCAGACATTTTAATAGGTGGTTACCCCCTGACAGACACCCCACAACGAGTGGGGAGGGGGAGGGGGTGGGGGGGCGACAGGATCTGCATCCTACATTGGAGATTCCAAGTAAAATTTGCACTACAATAGCACTGCATAACCTACGATTGAAGGGGAGAAATGGGACCTCTTGGAATGATTCAAAATCTATCATAGGCAGTGTTAATATTATAAATATGGTAATTATCTGAAAATCGTGAGCCAGATAAAATGTAAAAGGCAAGATATTCAAGAAATCTTATTATGTTTCAGGATAAGAGTTTTTTTTTTTTTATTAAATTCCTATTGAAGTATGGAATATTTCACTTCATTAATTCCATCACATTTATATAAAAAAAACTAGGTATGAGACCTACTAGGCCTGGTCTACTTTCTACAGTTTCACACACACAAACACGCATATATATATATATATATATATATATATATATATATATATATATATATATATATATATATATATATATTAGCACTAGCCTTTGGTGTTCAGTTATCACTTCACACAAAGTAGTTTTTTTTTCTGAATTTGAGGGGTCACGAGTGACTACAGCTACAAGTATGGGTTCTGAGCCATTTTTGAATAATTAAACCAGTCATATGGTGCCAGTCTCAATTCCTCCAAAGAAAGAAATGTAAGATAAGTATCTCGTTTTAATAGCATCTTTGGTCTTTTTTTTTTTTTTTTTTTTTGCAGAATAGGCCTATAGTTAGGGCACTAGCTGCAGCCATATCGAAGTTCGTAGCCCAACGTTTCTTACCATCAACTGAATTGTTCTTTAGTTGCTGTTGGTTCGTGTGGATGAAATGAAATTTTTATCGGATATGGGAGTTCAATTGCTATTAAGACCAAAAGTCCCATCATAAAGAGCCGGTTTATTAACACCCGCACATTCACAAAGAGATTATGTATCACCGTACAAATAATTGCTGGAAACGGAAATGTGAATGAATTGTTTAACTCAGGCTAACTACAAAACATTTTCCCCCATTCTATTCCCCCTCCCGAAGTTGGCGATCATACAATTGGAGCTCCTTACTCCCAAATTAAGTTAGCCTATAATAGCATGTCAATTATCTAATAGTCAGCTTATTTTCGGCTGCCTCACTCAAATTGATGTGTACGCTATCATCAAGTATCCGGTACCATATTTATATTCAGGGAAGAAAATTTAAACAACTAAAAATTATACTTACGGGCAAATTAAGGAGCAGATTGCCCACAGTTTTATGTTTAAAGACAACTGGGCGTGTTTGTCTCTTAACTTCTCGCCTGCACGCACCACAGCCAGGCTATGCAATGTTTCAATACATTCTATCGATACTGGCTTTGACGACCATTATTCGGCTAATTTTCTCCCTTGTAATATTTTTACTTTCATGGTTCATTATATCCAGTAGACAGGCACTAACATTATATTATATTCTCACGTCTGTTCATGTATTTACCATTGCTAATATGATTTATAATGCGTCTCCAACACAGTCATGAAAATCGGACAACCGAAAGTGCAAATATGTCAGGTGTGTGCAAGGCATAGGGCGTCAATCACTGGAGTAGCGATCTCCCTGCCGAGAGTGACTTCGGGAGGCCATATAGAAAGGTCTCAGTCCAGCTCTTAGTACTATATTTTATTACTATTATTTTTTAAATCTTTATTATTATTATTATTATTATTATTATTATTATTATTATTATTATTATTATTATTATTATTATTATTACTTGACCCTATTTCACAGAGAAAATTTACCTTACGAAAACAGCCCTCAGCACTTCAACCATTGTCGTCAAGGCCTAAGTATCTGCTCTTGGATCTAAGCAGTGCCATTAAGCATAAATGGTTCCTGTGTAAATTACAGGACTTTATTTGCATACAGTAGCGAAGCACTAACTAAACAGTAATGTAGTACAATCACTAAACACTAACATTCACAATGTACTTACACTCAGTAAGCACTCACACATGCATTCACTATACACACGCACACACTTAAAGTACACTCACACTCAGTAACACTAAACACTGAATACCGAACACTCACTATACTCTGTTTTTTCCATCTGTCCACCCGCCTGTGGTGTTTGCGTATGGTAACACTGCATCCTCGCTTTAAATACGAGTAGTTACGCCACCCCGAAAAGGCAGCTTACATTCAACAATAATAACAATATCCTATTTCGAATATTAGCGTTGTAATTCTCATACAGTAAATTATTAAAACACTATTCGGTTGCAAATATACACCCAGATATCCTTTTATTTACCTAAAACTTACACATAGAGTAACTATCTAAAGCCAGGACGAAGTGTTACCAAACGCAAACACCACAGGCAGGTGGACAGATGGAAAAAACAGAGTATAGGCACTCACTATACTCTAAATGCTCACTAAACTCGCTAAATACTCATTATACCCCAAACACTCGGTAAACATTCACTAAACACTAACTTAATCCTAAGTCATTACCGACAATAATGTCAACGCCATCAATGGGCAAAATGTCAACAACTGCAAGTTTCACTTCTCCTGACACTACCTGACTTTCTAATTTCAACTTCAACAAAGGGCAAAGAACACAAGTGTTAGGAAATCCACCTAACACGACTTTTTCTTGCATGTTGATTTCTGCCCTGTTTGGCACACTCTCTCTCCTAATCAGTGAGACAACAGCTCCTGTGTCTCGAAGCAAGACCACCTCTCTCGAACTGTCGAACATACTCTTCCAAGAGAGGAAACTACATCTTCTGACAGAAATTCACCAAAAAATTTCCTAGTTTCTCTCATCACATCATTCCTACTTGACGAAAGGTTAACTAGAGACACTGGTTTCTTAACGCCCTTCCTTTCTACTGCACAATTTCTCGCTAAATGCCCTTTCCCATTACATCGGAAACAAGTTAATTCTGAGCCACTAGATGCCATTTTACTCTTACAAACCTTAGACGTATGACCAGGTTTTCCGCATGTATAACAGGAGTAGTCACTTTTACTCGCATTGCTATTAATAGAACTGAAACCTTTACTGCTTTGTACTCTACCAGACAAAGGATCATTTCGTTTCTTACTAACACTCAAATCATGAGTTAGACTATATTCGTCAGCTAACCTAGTTGCTCCTGCAAAAGATACTTCTATCTTCTATATAAAGCTTAATCTCAGGGGATACGCTATCTTTGAAGTTTTCTAACAACACTAAGTTCTTCAAACTATCAAAATCCTCAACCTTAGCAGAAGTTAACCAATAAAAAAACAGCCTTTCTAGCTTCTTACCGTATTCTACATACATAATATTTTCATCCTTTCTCAAATTTCTAAATTTCTTACGGTACGCCTCCGGTACTAGCCTATACGCGCTAAGAACAGTTTCTTTCACAATATCATAATTATCATATTCCTCCTTTAGGGCCCATTCACACTATGCGATTCTTGTCGGACCAAGATACGATTGCAGTGCCGGTTCTAAATGCGGCACAAAATTGCGCAAATCGTACATTTGTCCGACTGCCGTACAAAGTGATCCAATTTTTGACAAGCGCTTGCAGTCTGCTCTCAGCCTGTAGTGGTGACTAGATGGACAGGAGAAAATTATTGTCTTTATTTATTACATTTGAGAAAAAAGAAGAGAAATCCTAAAATTCACTGGGTACACCCTTTGAATACACAAAGGCACTTGTATGGCGCATTTGCCACAATTTTCGAGGAGCTGAAAAGAGATAATGATCAATTTTTCAATTACTTCAGAATGTCTAAAACAACCTTTGAGGAATTCTTGTCACGTCTACATGACCAGTTGCTAAAAGAAATACGACATTCATAGATGATATTTCGCCAGCACAACAACTGGCAGTTACCATCAAGTAAGAGGAAATAATATGGACCTTTCCTTGTAAATTTGCTTTTCAATATAGAAATTAAAAAGGAGAAATGAAAACAACTAGTGTTAGCTGAAACATCTCTATTTATCAAAAGTATAAACTGATATATCTATATCAAAAACTAAAATCTTTTACTTTGATATAAAAAATCCATATCTCTCTCTGTTTCATTAATTAATGTAAATAAAACGTAAGTGTTAACTATAAAAACTTCTCAAAAAATCATATGTATCGAAATCAAAAGCTTTTAGTCCTCTTTTATATCAATAATCTGCCGATAAACTTCTAATAATTTCAGTATCAAAATGTATATGTAACCTTAATGAAAAAAAACAGCAAATCGTTTAGTAAATCATTTCTCAGTGGTTTATACTTAAGCTATCCATACCTGTAGTTCTTTCTTATTTACGAATAACGCTATTGTTATAAAATATCCACAATTATATATTAAAAATATATTTCTATGTAAAAATATATAACATAGACTTTCAAACACCTGAACGGTGTTCCTCCTCAGTGAACGTTCACTGAGGAGGAACACCGTTCAGGTGTTCGTAAGTCTATGTTATATATTTTTACATAGAAATATATTTTTAATTTAATATATAATTGTGAATATTTTTTAACAATTTGTTTTCACGAAACTGTGAATTTCTTGAAAATAACACTATTGTTATTATTATTATTGTATGGTGTTTTTTCGTTGCATGGAACCAGTGGTTATTCAGCAACGGGAATAACACTATTTATATCCCTCAAATGTTTTCAATACCCAATGCACCCTATCACCAGAAGCAGTGGAAGTCTACTGCTGTCGCACGTATATGCAGGAAAAAATCGCATAGTGTGAAGACACGTATTGAAGGCAATGGCCAACTGCAATCGCGTCTGGGTGCAGCACCGGACATGGCCAGTGGGGCCTGTCGGCTGTAATGCGATGCCGGACCGGCAAATTTGCCGGACCGACATAGTGTGAAAAGATACATTAGAGATAATAGTCGACTGCTAGTCGCATGTAGGTCCGACATCGTGTCGCATTTACGTACGACATAGTGTGAAAAGGCCCTTAGACATGCAACTATACACAGTAAGTGCCTTACCACTCAAAACTGACTGTAAATATAAAGTCCACATTTCTTTAGGAGAACCTACTCTTTCCATTAACTTCTCAAAACACATGAAAAATGTCGCAACATCTTCCTCATCAAACTTAGTACTAATTTCAACACTGCACTGATGCCTAACCTATCAGCTTCGTTTTCGTTCTCGCCTGTCCGACTGTTACGAGTACTTTGTCTTAACAGAGCAATTTCCAACTCTTGCATACGTTCTTTCTCTCTTTCTTCCTGCTGCACTGCCAACATTTCCCTCTCTTGCTGCATTTTCATTGCTTCTCTCTCTTGCTGCATTTTCATTGCTTCTCTCTCTTGCTGTATTTTCATTGCTTCTCTTGCTTGCTGCACTTCCCTCTCAGCTGCTCTTTCCTCTCTCTCAGCCGCTCTTTCATCTCTCTCATACTTCTCTCTTTCTTTCTTTTCAACATACTCACGGAGATCATTCCCCTCTAGACCAAGAAGCTTACCCGACTCAATAAACTCTTTCACCACCTCACTCATTCTGGTTCTTTCTATATTCTCCCTGTTTCAATCTATTATGGTGTCAAAATATACTGGCAAAGGTCGCCACAATGTTACGAACCGACTAGAGAGGTCCGCTCCAAGTTCGTTATAATGATAAACAAAAAGAATTCAACACCAACAGTTGAAACTGGAGATACGAACATAGCAAGAAACACTATCACAACAAAGGTTTATTTACAAGCTTACTAACAAAGATAAATGCAGAATGGTGTCTCCTATTTATATGAAAAGGCAAAATCTTACAATGCGAGAACTGGGGAAGAAGTGAGGTAATTCAAATACTTGCTGGCCAGTTTTGCGACTCGAAGCAATGGCTTCACAAAAGGAGAATTGCGATTGCAGATGTCTTCTTGACTCCGTACTAATGATCTCTTACTCTGTGACTAATTGATGATCTGCCTTCTCCTACTTCGTCCGTTCTATTTATACGGCATTCTGGGGGCGGGGCATAAGGCGAACGTCACAGACTCCCGAGATTACCAGACCTTCTTAGAAGAATCTAGACGAGGTATTGCAACAGAAATCGTGGCGTTTCTCACGTCAAGTCGGTGCCTATCAAGTTCCACAAAACTTTTGCCGATTCTAGAACCATCATGAGAACAGACACCTCCAACACATGTGCGAATGCCTCCGTGTTGTAGAATTTCTCGAAGATGCATTTTCCTTTCCTTTATCTCTCTTTGCTATAAAGCAATTACCATTACAGTAGGCTATAGTGCAATTATTATGATCTGTACTCTGACTATAGCGTATATATTACAAATGTATTACTAACTATTTAATGTGTGTGTATTACTCTATTTAACAAATGTTTTATACATAGACATATCACAGCAATAACTCTAATAATGATAAGAACTTACATGTTACTTTACAGTGCCAGTCTTCCAGCCACCTCTACATTAATGTTTGTCTCGTACACAAAGCTACAGCGAGTACTATAATTGAAGTCAGTTGCTTGCTTGACAAAATAATAATATGACCGAATTATTATAGGCCTACAGATGACTGCTATTTATAGGAAACAAATAAATAATATTTATATTAAATAAATACAACAGATATAGAGGGGATAAAAATATTTATTAAATATATCACGATAATGTATAATACGGGTCAAAAGTAGTCTACTATACTAACCTAGACATTTATCATTAGGGTTTGCCCTTCCCAATGCCCACCTATTAGGGTCTGACTGTCAGGATGAAACCACCCACCACAATGTCTGGCATTATCGTCACAGCATTCTAGGATATGAAGTGCTATTGTAGTACAAATTTTACTTGGTATCTCCAATGTTGGACGCAGATCCTGTCTCCCCCTCCCCACTCGTTGTGGGGTGTCTGTCAGGGGGTAACCACCCACTAAAATGTCTATCATTACCACCGCAGTTCTCTAGGATGTGCAGTACTATTGTAGTACAAATTTTACTTGGTATCTCCATGTTCGATGCAGATCCTGTCTCCCTCTCCCCCTCCCCACTCGTTGTGGGGTGTCTGTCAGGGGGTAGCCACCCACTAAAATGTCTGTCAATACCACCACAATATTCTAGGATGTGCAGTGCAATTGTAGTAAAAATTGTACTTGGTATCTGCAATATTGAATGCAGATCCTGTCTCCCCCTCCCTACTCGTTGTGGGGCGTCTGTTAGGGGGAAACAATTCACTAAAATGTCTGTCATTACCACCACAGTATTCTAGGATGTGCAGTGCTATTGTAGTGTAAATTTTACTCGGTATCTCTTAAGTTGAATTTAGCTAGATCCAATTAAACGCCAACCCACCCACCCCCGCTTCCAGTGCGTCTGTCAGGGGGAACTCACCCTCCAGAATGTCTGTCACCGGTCATTCTATAATCAGTAGAGTCTGCAGATATATTATATATTAGTTTCATCTGGTATCTCATATATTGGATCTAGACCCAAAATCTAACAAGCAATTAGTGGTGTTTGTTAAGTAAGCCACCCATATATTTCCGGCAGACGGTCAGTTTCACAGTTTACAAGTGTACTCCTGAATACTGGCAGGGGTTACAGTCGGTACCTCGTTCATTGTATCTCAGTGGTCCGGGCTGCGGGACTAGAATGAGTGGTTTTCTTTTCTAAGTGCATAATAGACTGACTTATGAATTTATGTCTCAAGTCCAAACACCGCAGCCAACAGGCCATTCAGCGCATCTATAATTATAGAAAGAGAAAGAAGGAATAGCTAAATACGTAGAATAGGGAATGAAAATAAAATTTACTTAGAAAAGTAAACGCACTATAGTACCAGTAACTTCAATTGTTCAAAATTCTCGACTTCTTTCGACCAATCCTCAGCATATTGCTGCTGACCCCTAGCAAATTCTACGAACATTTCTTCGCTACCATTTTGTAAGTTCGTGATGCGTTGCTTATATAAAGGCTCCTGGGACGAGCGCATAGGCTTTTAATACAATCGCCCTTACTCTCTCAGAATCGGATGACAAATTTTCAATTAATGTAACATATACCTTCTGGGCCCTACCTATTAATTTACTACTCTTAATTGGGTGGTCCAGAGTTCAGGGAAATGGTGAGCACAAGTGTACATCACTGCAGGTGACTTTAGGCACCTGAGGAGGACTGATTCAATTGGCCAACAATTTTCTGTTTTCCCAAATTATGTTCTCCCAAATTATGAGATGGCGTGTTTTGTCATATTAACTAATTAGCCTCAAAGGAGATAGACATTACAGGATTCCAGAAAATAGTCAATAACAGGGTAATAGCGAAATTTCAAGAAAACCTGCTTTTCGAAGAATTGGTTAAAAAGTTTGATGACAAGCTTATTGAATTTGGTTGGCAGTAGGAAAACGATAAGAGGTAAACTTGAGCAGTTCAAGCACATATGTTTCCATTCGTTATGCTCCATTTGATATGAAAGATGAGCTCCTACTTGGGGTTTTGAGCCAATACGGAAAAGTGTTTTTTATCAGACAATAGTTTTTGGGATGGGAAAGCTAAAGGTTTATTGAATGGTATTCGTACAGTTAAGATGGTCGTGAAAAGTAACATTCCATCTTCAGTGAATATTTGTGGACATACGATTGCCTTCCTGTATTAGGGCCAAGTGCAGACATGCTGTAAATGTAGAATAGTTGGTCATATGGCTGTGAATTGCGAGACAACGGACAGGAAGGACGGACAAAACTTTTTTTGACATTACCGATTTTTCGTGTTTATCTACAGAGAGATCAGTATCGAAGGAAGGTGTGCAAAAAAGTGACATAAATAGTGAAGAAATCGCAGGAGAAAGTATACCAGAGGCGCAGGTAATCAAACGAGATACGATAGCCAATGGAGAGAGCATAAACTCTTATATGGAGTTAGATAACTTGAGTAGTGTGGAAATACTAGTCGTTGAAAAAAGTTGCTACCAGGTAGAACATGTACAGGCTACTGTGTTTTCAGATTACAGTGACATTGAACTTTCAGTAGAAACTCATGAAGTTTTTGAAGGGTCCGTGAAAGAAACAGAAAGATGACCCTCGAACACAGGAAAAGGTTTTGTTTTATGCAACGAATGAAGGCGACAGTGGAAAGGATGCACAAGAATGTGAAGGCCTACAGGAGATGGCGGTGGTGGTAGCATCGGTATACCGTGAGGATGAAAATTTTTCTATCGGTATGGATGCTCAAAACTAAAAGCTTTTAGTTTTGAGCATCCATATTACTGAAGGAAAATGGAATTTAAACCTAGAAAAAGTAGGGAAATTGAAAGTTACTGGGGCATCCTTATCTCAAGAGAAACGGAAGGAGCAGAAATCAGAGAAAAGTGTAGGTAAAAATGCTGAAAAAAGAAAAAGTTGTGATTATCTATAAATATAGGCAAAGTTCTTAAAAATTGTAACCTTGAATATAAACGGATTGAATGATGTAGGTAAACAAATGAAAGTTCACATGATGAAATATTATGGTGTTGATAATTTGTTATTGCAATAACACAATATGAAACGTTTATCAAAACTGGGATACATAAGCAGATATTTTGATATTGTTTTTAATCCCACTGCTCTCTTGAAGGGTGGAACGTTGATTTGTATTTCTAAGCAAAAGGATATAAAAATTCTGAGGGACGAAATGGATGTAAATGGGCGAATACTGTGTGGCAATATTGTAAGATGGTTGTATGATTCCTAACGTTAACGTTTATGCCGCAGCAGGAACGAACAAGGTAAAAGAGAGAGAGAGAGGATTTTTTTCGAAATGAAGTACTGTTCTTTTTAAGACATCTCAACCTCGTTGATCATGGGGGGAGATTTTAATTGTGTGCCAACCATAAGGGATTGTAGTAATGCTAACAATAATTTGGTATCAAAGGCCTTAATTGCTCTCATTAAACAATTGAAGTTGAGAGATGATTATCAATTCTGGAGCGGAATTCCAGAATATAACTATATTAGAGATGGGTATGGTTCTCGACTTGACAGAATCTATAATGTAGGTCTTTTCAAAGACATTGTGGATTCTCAAACTACAGTATACCATTAAGCTTCTCTGATCACAGTATGATGTTTTTAAAACTTATGGGAAATCAAAGTAAAATAGGTAAAGGTATTTGGAAATTAAATGTGCAATTGTTAGAAACTGAAAACATTGTTGAGATGTTTAAGAAATTTTGGGAAGATTTGAAATTATCCAAAAGACACTGTTAACATACAATTCTGGTGGGACTGGGCCAAACTTGAAGATAAGCGGTTTTTCGTTACATTGAGTAAAAAATTATCAAATGAGAAATATGGTTTGTCAATTACTGCAGGTGCTTTTGAGGCAGTTGTATGACATCCATTATCGCACTGGTACCAGATACGAATGTATACAATTGGTAAGCAGAGGATTATTAGGATTCAGGATGAGATTTTGGAGGGAATAAATGTAAAGGCAAGAGTTGACGATTTTGTTAAAGGTGAGAAAGTTTCTGCACACTTGTTAGGTATGGAGATATGGAGAAGTATGGAAGCAGTGATCATAGCAATTCCAAAATAGTTTCGAAAGATGGGAGAGTGAAAATACAGACGGAATCTTAACCTGTTTCAAAAAACATTTTGAAGAAGTGTTTACCTCTGTATAGGGTGACAAATCTATGATGGATTATTTTTTTAATTTCTGTCAACCGATTGTTGATCCTTCGAACATGGAAGGTCCGACCTTTGACAATCTTTCAGAAGGGAATATGTACTTATCAATACATTGCTGTTGTCAAAGGTGTGGTATGTGGCGCATATTCTTCCAACTATAGACTGTTTGTTTGTATGGTGCTTTTACATTGCATGAAACCAATAGTTATTCAGCAACGGGACCAACGGCTTTACGTGACTTCCGAACCACGTCCTACTATAGAGAAGTGTTTCTGAAATAAATTCGTGTATATTTAATTAGCTTTGGAAAGGTATGTATGGCCCAATTCGAAGAGAGACAAAATGTTTAAGTAAATTTGAAGGTTGTCTAGGAATTATGATACTTATTCCAGAAGCTTTGCCGATTTTTAGTTGTAGTGCGGCATTACGAGCGGTTAGAAATAATGCTATAGGACAGGGTGCATTTTATTCTAAAATGAGGATAAACTCCTTGTTTGAGACGCCTATTCTACGAGAATATGCGTCCTGTACTCCGTGTTTTTTTTTTCTTCATTGCCATTTAGGTGTTTCGAATAAAATGTAAGCATAAGAGCTTTCCTGTGCTGACTAACAGGGACATTTACTCATACTTAAAACCTAACGCTGCACCGAGTATTGAAGAGCAGTATCCTCTCTATAACTGGAAAGTGATATGGAGAAGAGTTAACAGTGCATCCATTGGAAATGTTGAGAGAGAATTTCTGTATAAATGCTATGTATATATGGTGTTATCACCACTAATCATCGATTAAGTATTAAGTATTAAGGATTATGACTGGTGTGATAAATGTGAAGCTGAATATATCTTAAATATGTTTTACTCTTGCGTTCAGTTAAGCCTGTTCTGTGGTATTTCTAAAAAGTGTTGCATGACACTTGTAATATAGCACAAGACTGTTTTATAAATAATGTATTTTCCGATTAGACCACGGAAGGTGACTAACAGCGTGTTAGTGTTAGTTACGGAGTATCTCTTTGCAGTTTGGGTCAGCAGAAAAAAAAATTGGAATCAGGGAGAATTGTTATCATTCGTCAAAAGAAAATTCTGCTTTGACAGTTGGCTATTAAAAGCGGTATACAAAGGGAGAGTGTCAAAAATGTTCACTAGACAGTATTTAGAGTATGGGTTTTAAATTATTTTCTTTTCAGTTATGTGGCTATTGAATATTTGAATCGTAGCGGTTTTCGTTGCAAAAAAAAAATTAAATTAACAGTACGGATATTAAACTTCGACATGCACCGATATTGAAACTGTATTGTAAAATAAAGTATCTTATGTGTAAAGATATGTAACAATTAATTGTGTGAATAATGCTAGTTTTGAAAAGTGAATCTGGGTTTGACAAATAAATGTTTGACTTTGTATTTGAATTGATATCATAATTTATTTGTACTTTGCCACAATGTAAATCTGTTGTACTTATTTTTGCATAATAAAGAAAAAACGATAAAAAAATTGGCAACATTTTAAACTTTTTTTTTTTTTTAACTCAGTCTTCTTATTTAGCACCTTCCGTTTTCTAAGTACTAAAATTCATATTCTTGTAACAATATCAGACCCTTTCTTATAGAGACATCGTATTCAATTTCAAAATGTTGAGCTAACTGCTCCAAGT
This sequence comes from Macrobrachium nipponense, assembly GCF_015104395.2. Lineage (NCBI taxonomy): Eukaryota > Metazoa > Arthropoda > Malacostraca > Decapoda > Palaemonidae > Macrobrachium > Macrobrachium nipponense. The sequence continues at coordinate 33,430,170 of NC_061104.1, forward strand.
CATGTCTATCTAACCTCTGCGAGCCTTGCTTGCCACCCCTCCCCGTTCAGGAGCTCCAATACATTAAACACTGACATGATGATCAAATTACACCAAAATTATACCACAAATTACACACAACACGAAATTGCTCAATACCAAATTACTTAACACAACTCGAGGAGGTATAAAAATGTTGCCTACCAAGAACAAGCCCCAAAAATTAATTTTGCACACACGTGAACACTCAGGAGCGAAATATCTTGTCTCTACGGTCGCCAATCTGTTTTGTGTTGTCTGACCAACACACAATATTCGAATTCCAGACCTCGAAATCGTGTACAAAATACTAAATTCACAATGAGTGAAATAGTACTAAAGTGTGCATAAATCAATTCAAGGGAGTGAAACAAAACACTGAGAAAAATTACTTAATTTTAATACATAAATCTTCGGAAAGAAATAATCGCTGAACCCTGTATCCCTTAAGTAAATTAATATCACCCTTAATTAATTAAGAAAATACACATACATCATTAATGATAGAATGCAACACATTTATCTGGAAAATAGAGGGCCCAGAGAGGAATAAGTTGGCAAAAATAATGAATATCCTAACTAATAAAGGCTAATAGTGCCTATGGTGTTTTTTCCTTCACCCATAAGCTATAGCCGTGATTTCTTCGATATGTAAATTCGCCCCATCCGAAGAACAGTAGAGGTAAGATCCCAAAACAGGAGGCATTTGCCGTGGTTTTATAATCCTTACAGGGGACCTCCTAGGGGCAGGAGTACCAATAGTCAATGCTCCATGATCCACAAGACAAATTTAGGTTTTGTTTGTATGGTGTTTTTCAGCTACAAAACCAACGTCTTTACGTGAATTCCAAACCATGTTGAAAGTGAACTTCTATCACCAGAAATGCACATCTCTGACCCCTCAGTGGAGTGCCCGAGAATTGAACTCGCGGCCACCGAGTTGGTAGGCCAAGACCAACCGACCACGCCACTGAGCCGCTAGACAAATTTAGGTAAATACAGTACCGTGGCTAAGCGAGAGCCCCTCGACATATACTGAGTGAAGGTGATGAAAGAGGATGGTGGCGAAAGCAATAGGATAGGCAGGATCAATCCAAAAGGTGCTTGGAATAATCCCAAATCACACGCCTCAGAAAACGACTGACTCCTTCAGTCAACAATACCTTCAAACAAGCCTGGTACCACACACACACACAAACCAAAAATGGAAAAAGACAACACAGTCGTTAGAACAGTTGTTAAAGATGAAAACTACCTGAGAGGAGGAAAAAGGCTAAGTTGCTTATTACAATAATTAAAATTACCTATCCAATAGTATCAGGTATATCTATAAAATTCTTTCTTTGTAGTGCCTAGTAAAGTTATTGCTAAATGAATGTTGGTGAAGTTTTACTAAAAGAATTAATGACTACACATACTATCTCTAATGCTTCCATTATTAGCATTCACTGCTCAGTTACCAAACTAAGGAGGCAAAGGTGCTTACATGTGTAAGCCTTCAACTTCATAAATACTTAATGCAGGTATTTAAATTCTTTCTATTCATAAATATGTTTATTATGTAATACTTTGCTCAGATTCAACACTGGTAAAATTAGGACACCAATTTATACATTATGTACATAAAATCAATCAATATTCAGGCTGATTATTAATTTACGCTTGAAATACGCCTGTGAGTGTTTAATACCTCGCAGTTTAATCAAAAATATTGAACTCTAAATAAAATATCAGTAATATTTTAAAACCAACACTACCATGCAAACATCTTAAAACCCAGTGCAAACGCAGATGCAAACGGCAGTTACTTGAATGAGCCGGTGACATTATGAACTAAGATTTCTCACATACAATATAGATCCCGTTTCATTTTGTGAAAAAGTTACATTTTTAGAGTATTTTTAATAACTTACTGATATTTCAACAAATCTTCCAGAAACAACGCACTTGTGTATTGTGCTATTATGGTCACTATATAATCTTAAAATGAACCTTTCTATAAAAATAAATTCACATACATATTTTTGGGTAACCTTAGTCTTTGTAGTCCTGTGATACTGCTGAATTGAAGGCAAAGAAAACAAATGTTATCCTGTATTGGCCTCTACATTTTCTGATGAATTTCCGAGGAATCAATTCATTATAAGAAGCATATTTCTCCCTAATCTGATACTTAGAAATAAATAAGTGCATATCACTGATCTGAACTTTATACCTTATATGTCCATTATATGCAGTTAATAATTAATGCAATTGGTTTATATTTACATTTTATTACTTAAAAACTATCTAGTGTGGTATTTCTACAAACATCTGTTGTCTTAATAACTCTCCTACTCTTCTTAGCTGTAAGTAACAATACATTAGCAATGTATTCACTACATATCTTGTTTCAAGAACTATATCATGATTTGGCAAACAGTGTAAGGAGAATCGGGAGGAAATTCAAAAGTATATAGTTTAGGGAAGCTATGTTTTAGCAGTAAATAAGGAAGTATCCAAAGGTTTCATCCTCATAAAATCAAGTGATTTTGAAAGATTATAACTACATGATGATTTTTGTTAATAGCAGATAATTCCAAATATTGTATGGACTAGGCTATGAAAAAGATTTTTCCTGGCATATTAAAGACTGAAAAAATATTAAGTAATTTTTAAACACATAAGTGGAATCCTCAATCTAAATCAAGACATGATACAGTATATATACAAATAACAAATAGTTATAATTACAGCTTTCATTCAACATCTAAAAAATTTTCAAACCTGTCCACATCATCCTAGGACCTATTCTAGCATTAGGACCTATTTTAGCACTAAGTATTTAGTGACACTAGTTACGTTATATATGAGTTACAGAAGTATGAAACGAATGTACCTTCAAAAATTAAGGCACTGTTAGTACGTTAACCTAACAGTATTCTATGCACTTACCGTGCAAGATACCTGTGTAAAAACATGTAAATAAGCGGAAATTTCTATAAAAGGTTACATGTTGTTTTCAACATACATTACCCTTAACATCTTTACAACAGCACCTGTCTTCTGCTTTTAGGATGTACAATATTTGCAATTAGTCCAAAAGAAAACACATCCCTTTACAGGCCTTAGCTTTGGTATCATTTTGGCTTCCCAGTTTTTATTTTGATCGTCTTCGGATCTTATGTACAAGTGGCAAAGAAATGCATTTAATGTCCTCATATCTTCACCAAATACGTATTATGAAAGTGTTGATTGCTGTTAGCCATATATTTAGAAGTATTATGTCAAAGCTGTCAAATGTTGATAAATCTTGGTTTTCTTAATTTTAAAATACTCAAACAACCTTTAAACAACAATATAGTTCGGCACTGCTGAACTCTGAAATAAGCTAGTGGAATAAAAAATTAATCTATAGATTCTTCTGAGGGAAGTTAAGAGTCTTCTATGCTATCAGAGACAAACTGTTTGAAATGATTAAAATAACTACAAACGCGGTTCTCCTGAATAAATTTGAAAATCTAATCCACTTGTCTTCCCATACTGTAATTAGATATATGAGAAATGCCATTATGTGAATATTTCATTATTTGAATCATTCTTGTGTAAAAAAAATTAAGAAGTGAACAAGTAATAACTGGGATTAGTCAGCAACACAGTATGCATCTGAAATATTTTTGATAATGCAATACTTTCACAGTAAATTGTTTACATGTGACCTTCACCTGCTTTTGCGAGGGATAACACTGTTACTCTTTTACAGATCGACTGAGATTCATTTAAATACACATTTTTCACCTCATCCACATGTATCCAAAATGACGTAGTAACAAAGATGCCACAATGAATGATGATAGAGGGGTTATACTATTACTTGAGGAAACACCTTCTTTACTGGAAGCTGCTGGTGGCTGTACATCAGCAGCTTCTGGGTCTTCTAAGATAGTTTCTATGTCTCCAAAGTCTTCTGTATCATCCTCATCCACTTCATGATGCACATGTGTTTTGTCAGTTGGCTCCTCACCCAAGGTCTCTTCCGCAGCCGTATCTCCTTCGTAGAAAGAATCTTCCTCATTGACAGTGTCATCTCTACGGTCTGGTTCATCATAATCAGAATATTCTTCTACTTCTACTCTTGTTCCTGTTGTTGAAGATGGGGAATCTATTCTTTCCTCTTCCTCCTCATAATCACTGTCATACTCTTCTTCATCAACAGAATACTCTTCAGGATGAGTGCAATTAATTTCATCGGATCCATCAGCGCAGTGTTCAATGCCATCACATTGTGTTGCTGAAGATATACATGTTCCATCTGCACATTTGTGGGAACGATCTAAAGGACAAGTCCACTCCTTGCAATCTTTTTCATCTTCACCATTAATACAGTTTTTTCGACCATCGCAAATCTGTAATTTACAAAATACGTTAAATAAATGCTTCATGAAGTACTTCTGAGGGGAAAATGTGAAAAATACTGATTTCATAATATTCTACCTCCTGTTACGCTACTGGAAAATATATATTACATTATATTTTCATGAGACTAATCTCATGTTTTTTTTACTATATTTGGTTTTTGGACAGCATTATTTTACAATATTCATTCGATTTTTATACCAATTTCCTTTCCGTAATAAGAAGCTTTGGTTTTTTGGCGCAGCAAGTATGTTGACCAACGTTATGCAGTAATGAAGCTTTCACTTAAAGTGAAACAAGAGACAGCATGGAAATGAAAAAGGTCACATGTTTTATAGATAAATTATAATGGCCTTTGGGAACGCTGAAAAGTGATAATACATAAAGTAATATTGTATATATGAATATATATGATAATTATTCAAAATACGCAAACATTAAACTAAAAGCCTACTAACTTGCAGAGCAAGCCACCTCAAATTTGAATGTCCAGCTGTGAAAAATGAGTAAACAGATAAAAGTATCAAGCAAATGGCAAATCCACACCAACAAAAGGGACAAAAATGTATACAGTACATATATGCACAATAAAAGTTACAAAAATGTATGTACACATGTACAACAATAAAAGGCAGAACAAAGGCACCAGTGAAATATCAAAACCTCCCTTATATAAACAACTCTGGTACAAAGGACACCACTTTTGTTTTCTACCTTTGCACAAAGTTTGTGATAATGACGGTGAAAACTGAAAAATTATTTTCACAATCATCTGAAAAAAAATCAAGGTAATTATGTAATACAAAAGTAACTCAGAGCTTTTAAAGATAAATATGTAATGCCACGAAGTGAGGGATGATTGTCAATTTCACTTTGTTTGCAGATATTCCAAATAATTACCATATATCACTGAACTTACACAAAGTAATTGCAAACTCTGACTACAAGAAGTAGTAGTCAGTTTCCTTTTGTTTGTCTTTTCTGAATCATTTAATATGCCTCTTTTTAAAGTTACATTTTCTATTGGCTAATAAGGGTAGTTCGAATTCTTGCAGTGGACTAACCTGTCTCTTTATGTTGAACAAGGCTGACCATACATAAAAGAGCCAAATAATGATGCATATCAAAAAACCTATGATACTGACATGGAGAATTAATGTCAGTAAAGATAAACAACACAAGCTTTAAAAAAAAGGATCTTAATGTTGTTTTCATTATTTGTAAACTGTACATTAGTTTGCCAAGACAATGGCGTCCTATTTCTAGATTCTCACGGGGCATGCCCGAAGTTCTTGTTCATAAATGGGAGGTGAAAATTGGAGTACGGCCAAGCTCAAGAAACTGGACATCCAAGTATGAAGATGCAAAAGGGAACTGATGAAAAGTAAAAGGAAGAAAGCGATAATGTGGCCTAAGAGGGGATGCTGCAAGGAGTCACTGCACTGTATCAGCTTATACAAACAACTTACATGATAAGAAAATATTCAAGGAATCAGCAGTCTTTCATTCCCTTTACAGTTAAAGGTCTCCTTGGCTTGTTCCAATTAGCTTTATACAAAATCTAAATTGCAGCTCTAGATTTAATTACTGTACCTTTCTTTCAGAAATGCAAGCACCAGTATCACATAAAAACTGGCCACTGGGACACGACTGCCGTTCTGTGGTAGTGCTGGGTTCATCTGGTATGCAATTGGTCTCGTCACTTCCATCTCGGCAATCATCATGACCATCACACCTAAGCCATCTGTTAGATTATGGAGTGATATAATCAAGATTATAATTAGAATTTTTATCTTATGGAGTGATATAATCAAGATTATAATTAGAATTTTTATCAAGATTTTTTATTTAGATAGACAACTTATGAGCTCTCCCCATTCTCTTTAATCTTGTGCAGTTTCTGCCTCAATTTTCAACTGGAAGACCTCATGCAAGCCTTTTCTCCACAACATTATAATTTTGTGTTCCTTTCATATACACTGTTTACTTGATTGGTGGCTCCTCTCTCCTACTCATTACCGCAGTGATGAGAAAGGAAGGTAAAAAATTAAATATGACATGATCTAGCAAAAAAAAAAGGTGAAGTTTTTAAAATAAAGTGCTGTGCGGTTTTGATAATCTATTTGTAAAGAAAATTTATCACTTTAATAGTTTCTACTCAAATCATTGTGCTGTCTACTTTGAAATTATTTTAATTATATGGTTTTGATTCAATAAGCACTAATAGCTAGATACCATGGGATGTGTTTAGTTTGTCCGACAATGATTTTTATATGTGACATATTCAATTTTGCTTATGAATTTATACACTCATGCTGGTCCAAAGACTGGACAAAAGAGGACAAAAAAAAGGTCAAAACCCATACCTTGTAAAAAAAAAATGTTGCCTAAACCTGCAATAAACCTTAGAGACCAGTAACACAAGTGTAAGCACTAACATGATTCCTTCAGGAAAATACACAGGCATCAAAGTTAAGTTCTTACCCATCAATGCAAAGGCCATTATCACATTTGAAGCTTCGGTCAAAAGGACAGACAACTTCAGTGCAGTTCTTTTCATCTCCGCCATCATCGCAACCATCCAATGCACCATTGCACACCTGTCCAAAATTGATTCATGATTACTAATTAGTGTCAAGTTAATACCGAGAAGCAAAGATCAATGTGCAGTTCCCTTGCCATAGGTTTTATGTTATTATTAAATCATCATACAGCAGTTTAATTTGACTATTGGGTCTCATTGCAGGAAAACCAACTGTTCTGCAATGGTAATATTGTCTTCACGAGATCAAAGATGTCATCTTGTCCATTACTATGCAAACACGGTATACCCTACTTATGAACATTCAAATTACAAACATTCAGAGATACAAACAAACGTGGTCATAAATTAAAATTGCGTTTTGGAGCACTCCCCTTCGCTACCTTTACAGGTAGCGAAGGGGAGTGTTCAAATTTTGCTCTGCATGCTTATTCTGCTTAGTTACAAATTTTGCTGATACCATGCTGTACAGCACAGTAGCCCATACAACTCACTGCCCCAGACTCTTGTACCTAGGTTAGTGGTACGACATTCTCTGTTGTGCTCCGAGCTATTCCTGTGAATTTATCATGAAATATCTATCATGGCTAATGGCAAGAGTAAGGCAAGTGAAGATAACGTCAGTGGTAAAAAGCAGCAAGCTATCCTGATGGAAACTAAAGTGGCGATTTTAACAATATACTAGTGAATAGTAGTTAAAAAATGGTGGGTGTAGCATGCCAGTACAATATGAGTCGTTCACCTTGTGGCACAATCTTCAAGAATAAAGAGAGAGTTGGCTAAGGTTGGTGAAATTGCTGCAGATGAAACATTTGCTGCAAGTTAAGAATGGTAACATTACTTTAAAAAGGGGAGCTAATTTGCATCATGTGTCCGTTAGTGGGTGAGGCAGCAAATGCTGACAAAGCAGCAGACGAAAAATTTCCCAAGATGCTCAAGGAAATCATTGATAAGGAAGGATGTACCCTTAGCAAGAATTTAATATTGACGAGACAGGTACTTATCTGGAAAATAAACTGCCAGAAAAAACATCAGCCGTGAAGAAAAGACAATGACAGGATATATGGTGGCAAAGGATAGGCAACGCACAGGGAGACTTCAAGCTAAAACAGCTCTTAGTGTACTGTGCAGCAAATGCATGGGCACTCAAAAATATCACAAAGTGCTCTCTATCTGTTATGTTGATGTCCAAAGCCAGGGTGACTGCTATATTCGAAGGCTGGTTTTCCCATCTGTGTTCCTAAAGTCAAGTTGTACTGCCACGAGAATGGGGTTCCTTTCAAGATTCTCTTAAGTCTTGGATAATGTCCCTGGATGTGAAAATTTTGTATTTACCCTCAAAACAATTTCACTCCTTCAGCCAATAAATTAAGGTGTAGCAGGCATTTCAAAAAATATTACACTTGCCGTATTTACAGGTAAGCAATGAAGGAAGTGAATGACTTTGGCGTGACTTTAAGTGACTTTTGGAAGGGATACAACATTTACAATTGCATCAAGAATATTGATGCTGCATGGTGAGAAGTAAGTGGGATTAACATCAATGGAGCATGGAGGGCTTTATGCCCACAGTTTGTCAGTGGCTTTAGAGGATTTAATCAGGAAGAGGAGATAAAGGGAATCCTTAACAGTCTTACTGACATAATTGAAAAGCTACAGCTTGACTTTGGGGAAAAGGACTTTGAAGAGCTGTTTGAGTCTCGTTCAGCAGAGTTATCAAATGAAGATTTAGTGGAGCTGGAAGAAATGCACAGACCAGAAGAATTTGAAGAAAAACCTCTTCTTTTAAAAAAGTTTGAAATGAAATTGACGGCCAAGGAATTTCCTCTTATCGAGAAAGCTCTAACTATTTTTGAGAATCAGGTCCCAAATACTGAGAGATTCTCATAAGTAGCAACCACCAGTGATGCTATCCAGTGTTATTGTCCCATACACGATGAAAAGAAAAGAAAAATGATGAAAACTTCCTTAAACCAGTTCTTCAAACCAGTTCCTTCAACCTCAAGAGCCTTCCCACTAATGTTGATTGCTTCCTCCCACTAATGTTGATTGCTTCCTCCTCAGATGAACAGGAAAGTGATGCCGAAAAAAATCCTTGCGAAAGAGGACATTGACATTGACAACCCACTGCACCTGTAATTCCTCAACGCCTCCCCTCTCATCTATGCCCTCAAGCCTACACAGGTAGGTTGCCAGCCATCCTTTATTTCAAAGGACAGCCCTTTAATTTAGGTATTCAGTCCTTGTCCTTTTTTGTATTTAGAAAGGATGCCAAATGCCCTTTATTTCTATCATATTGCCACTATCAACAAAATTGATGACAACAATTCAGTTTTATTTGCTTTGGGAAACTTGAATGTAGACATTGAAAATATTGTCCTGAAAATTTATGGCCATTTCTCAATGTCAGCAAAAAGACGCAAAACGCTTAAATAAGAGTTTCATTTGTTTGTAGATACACAATTTAATTAAATTCTTCGATATGTACCCATTTTGTGGCTATCCCTGCAGCCATGCATTGAAAGACTTTTACTTTCTTGGAAAGCTTTAAGTTCTTATTTCTTGAGCCGACCAATTGATTTCTTTAAACAATTACTTCAACTTATTAGATTAGATAATGATTCTACAGAAATTTCTCAGCTTATTGAAATTTATTTGCTATTCTCGCAGCATGTTATGGAGATATTTAAATCAGCCGTTCAAGCCATTTTGGTTGATTTAAGAAATCGGTTAAAATCTCGATTTAATGAAAAATTATTTGGGTATCAAGTTCACCAACTTCTTAAAAATGCAGATACTACTGAAGCTCAAGAGACAACTGAAGACTTTAGATTACTTTTTGTTATAAATAACATATTTGGAAAAAGGAATTGACTTTGATGAAAATTCAACATTTTGAAAGTTATCAAATCTAAGTTTTTTAAGAAATTAACTCCCAAAATATCAGTTATTTGTAGAAATTGTAGATGATATGAAGTTGAAAGACAGGCTTAATTTGGACATGGATAACCTCTTTGATGAAGTTTCACTAATTCAAGAAAGTTTCAGCAAGATTCAAAGTTCTGAACTGTTTGAAGAATGCAAAACAACAATAAGTGTGTCAATATATCTAAAATAGTTCCATTTGCGCTTTCAGTCCCTGTAACATCAGCAGACTGTGAACGCAATTTTAGAATAATTTCATCCAAATGGTGAAATGAAAGAAACAAATGCTCCGTAGAACTCATGAAAAGTGAACTTTTCATATACTTTAACTTGAAAGACACTTGTCTGGAATTTTCGGTAAAAATAAGACATGATCCACAGTTGCTGAAGTCCATCAAAAGTCAGAACAAATATAACTTTAAAAGCTAGAAGCTTGAGTTAAAGGTATGGTCAAAGTATATACAAACTTGTGGATACATTTAAACCTTAATTTTAAAGATATGGCTACATTTCTAATTATTGTCCTTTACTGAAATTTGGCTGAGATGGCAACCCTAAGGATACACTACCAGTTTCTAGAGTAAGAAAAAAACTGTATTATCATCACAATTTATTTAAGTTTTATGTATCAATCCTATTAATGAAGTACTGTATTCTATAAAATAGTGTTGTGTGTTAGTGTACAGTGCTGTATTGTGTTTTGGGATAAAAAAAAAACATACATTATACTGTATTGATTTTATATCATACTGTACTTAGATAGGCGTGAAGACCAACTTACGAACAATTCAAGATATGAAAGGTCATTCGGAACGTAGTTTGTTCATATGTAAGCTAGTGCCAGTGTATGTCCACTAGTACTGGCAGGCAAAAAAACGAGAAGTAAGAGAAAGGTATTATTAGATAGCAAAATGATAATAGCTTACAAAATGAAGGGCTAAAGCAATGCAATTTGTAGTATAATATTAGACTGCAATATCTTCATTACAACATGGAAATACAGCATTTGAAGACAATTGATTACAAATATTTTAGCTTGAGTGAAAATTTCTTAGATTATATCATTTATGTTGTAATAAGAGTACCTCCTTTTACGCCACCTCTGATTCAAAGTAACGTACAAATAACGGAAACCAGAAGGACGAAAAGAAGTTATAAATTTGTATTCATAATAAAACGCACCACTTCCTTTAAGGAATTAATCCTTAATTGCCTCTCGTCTGTTTGACTGCCGTGATCTTGTACTTGCAGATTAATCAGCGTCGAGAGAGAGTTCCCTCCGAGGGCCCGCTGCCCGGCTGAGGAAGGACAACCAGCTGCTGTATATAAAGCCCAGGTCACATGCCCTCGTATGGCCTCATGGCAGTGAAGGGCGCCAAGATACAGGCAACACCACCTATCAGGATGCTGGCAAACTTTCTCCAAGGTGATAAAAGATGCGGACATACCTTAGACACATTTCAGACAAGCTTTAGACTCTATCACGCCCCTCCTGAGCTACCTCACTTTGAGATAGGCTACTGCTGGCCCACATAATCCTTTCATTGTGAGTTAGTATCCCTCCCCACCGTCACCCTGAAGAAGATGAGCTCCATCTCCGAGAGAAGGTAATGTGCAAGTTGCAAGGTTATAGCAGTCAGTCCATCTCTGTTTCCGGCTTAATTTCCTTTTCCTTTTCCTTTTCCTGATTCCTGCATGTTATATTTGTGTGGTGTTATCAATGTATTGTGGTGTAGGTCATCAGCTAAAGAATGCACCAGTGTGAAGTAACGTAAACGCTTTTAAATTAATAGTCAGTAATGTAAACTCTCACCTTTGTAGTTAATCAGTATTGTAACCTCTTTCGTTTTTAAGTGATCATTAACCAAAGTCATTTCTTATGTAACTGAGTTGCTTGGTACCCTAAGTACATAACCCTCGATCATCAACAATGTGTCTTAAGCAACCCGCTCAAGCCCCAATCGCCCTCATTACAGGCTTGCAATTGAGGCACTGTGGATTCCGGATTCTAGCCTTGTGTGCTCCAGAAAAAAACTTCCCTGCTTTGCATCTCCTACGTCCTACATATCTGGAAATCTCCAGTCACCTGATCATTTACTTCAAACTCTAATTCATTGCTGATTACCTCCTGTGTTACGGGGCCTTTATGTTCCCTTTAAACCCATAGGGTGTTATCATTTCTTTCTAATATGATTTGTGAGTGTAAATATAATTAATTAAGCTAACCCAAGAGTTTACATAACTATTACCGACTCTGAAGCAGGCCCTCAGCCATAATTGCACCTCCTTGTCCAGGCCATTGTCGGATGATTTCAGGTTATTCCCCAACAGTTGAGCACTCCCAGATACAATTGTATTAGTGGCGACCTTAAGCCAGATGTTGTTGTTGCTTTGTTGCAAATCCTTGCAAACGACCATCAGCGAATAGCAATTCCCAAAAAGCTGGTTGCAAGAGTAGAGACAAATCCGTAAAATCGAGCACATACTTTCCCTGTGCAAGCACACAAAGAGAAAACCAGTCTCCATAGTAAGTAAACTGTTATTCCGTGTGTTGGGTATTTTATGTTAGGGGTGAACAAAATGTCTGACTGGTACAAGAGTAAGAGATAGAAAAATCTTCGGCCACGTGCATGCCGAATTAGCTACCAGAGAAGAGAGAGAGTAACTAACCAAACACCTTAGCTTTTGATAGCCACTGCATGATAGCATGCATACCTTTCATATTAGGTGAGCTAGGAAGTGTTATTTAAAGGAAATAGTGCCATATTTCCATCGCCAGTTTATCTCGGGAATTTCTGTGCCCCGAAGTAGCCAAAACTTAGTTAGGTACATAATAGAAACCACAGAGTTTCAAATCCTGGCATCTCTCTCTCTCTCTCTCTCTCTCTCTCTCTCTCTCTCTCTCTCTCTCTCTCTCTCTCTCTCTCTCTCTCTCCATGATAGGTATAAAAATGAAGATTCTATTTAGGCCCACTTTGGCATTGTGAGAATAACAGTTGCAATCACAACTCCCCTTAACATAATAATAAATACCATAACACGGTCAGTCACGCGTGAAGATACCATTTTTTATGTATGATTGGTCAGACCAGGGCAAGCCTCACCCGTTCGTCCATTCAAAGTCTGGGGAATCCCCTACTAGCAATTATAGACAACGAGTATGCCGCCCCAGTGTTTGCTTTGTGAACACAGCTGATTCACAGACTTGCAATTGCCAGTGCATGAATATAGCCATACCAAGTAGCCAGGGTGCACAATCCAGGATTTCCTTGGTCTTTGTGAAAAGAATACTTATTGACTATTGTTGTACACTTGAAGCCAAGCACTTCCATTCTTTTCCATTTTCATTATCTATTTGCTACGCTAAGCTTACAACCGATTCCTTTTAATCTTATGTTGCGAATTGTGCATATAAATTCCAAGGCCTATTGCCTGCCAATTAATTCCAAGACTTAGTGCCTGCCAATTCCAAGGCTTAGTCCTTGCCAATTCCAAGGCCTCATGCTTGCCAATTCCAAGGCTTAGGGCCTGCCAATTCCAAGGCCTCATGCTTGCCAATTCCAAGGCTTATTGCCTGCCTGCCAATTCCAAGTCCTCATGCTTGCCATTTCAAAGACTTAGTGCCTGCCAATTCCAAGGCTTAGTACCTACCAATCCAAGGCCTCATGCCTGCCACTTCTAAGGCTTTTGTACCTGTCAATTCCAAGACTTCCGGGTCTTCGTACCAAGTCCTTGCGTGACTTTTGCTCGAAGCCTGCACCTACTTGGATATCCTGTCTTTCAAGATGAGTAACCGTCCCTCTTTGGGAACTGCCTACCACCTTTCCTGACTAGATTGGGAAATTTGGTAATCCCGAATCTTACATCTTATTCAGACATACCTTATTCAGACATACCACACAAAAGGAAAACCCTTATTCCCCTGAAGATCATTTCTTCCAGTGCATTCAGTGCCACCTTCAGTGCCACAGACATCTTGCACCACCATCATGGCTGCCAGAACCCAATGACTGCCAGAACCCAGCAATAGTAAAAGCCTTCGCGATAACCCTGACCAATGGGCAGAAATGGAGAGGTTTACTGAGGGAGGCTGGCTAGTCTTGATCAGAGTGAGTGGCCAAGAAAACTCCAGCACTACACTGATAGCTTGACACCTCCAAAGGTTCTATCCCAGAGGAGATCCTCGAGCTATTCCAGTTGGAGGATTTCTTCTTGTATGCCCCTCCGGACCTTGCTCCCATCTGGTGGACATGGCACCCAACACCATTGTCGAGTGCTGTTGGTGGGTCAACACCTATGATACCCACAATCCACAACTCAGTTCCTTCAGGAAGAGAATCAGCCCCTCAGTTCCTTCTACTGCTAACTTCCAGCCATCACAGCCCCAAGTAACCCTCCAAAAAGGCCATCATGTGTGCACTGCCATAAACCAATGCACTAAACAGAGCAGTGTCGCCACAAAGTGGAACTGCCACAGGCTCCAGTGAAGTCCCCAAATCAAAACTCCTCTGGACATTGGACCAATAACAATAGGCCTGTTCCCTCATTGGGGGCAATTACAAGGAGGCATTTTAGTAAAAGTTATTATGTTGAACATAAGGTGTATGGGCACACATCTTCATGGGCAAAATGCCCTAATAAACCAGCTACTCCTGCCATTGCCATGACAGTTACAAACCCTTTCTCACTAAACCCTCCAGCTAAGGGCATTATCTCATAGGCACCCCCTCGAGGTAGCTATCCACACACAAAGTCACTGCATTTGATGATTCCAGAGTGTAAGTTTCTATAATAAAGGAAGGTAGCATCCCATATTTCCAGCGAGTAAGTTTCTATAATAAAGGAAGGTAGCATCCCATATGGAGCTCAGGTCAATCAACCCAAGCTTGTCACGATCAAGAGCCTCAACCATCTGAAGATGATTCTTCCTTCTTCTTACCGTCCAGTTGAGGGTCACTCAACCTCACTGATTGAAAATATGTTTGCTAGTGGTAGCAACCTACATCCCTGGTGGTTCAAATGCTTCAACAAGAACAACTGATCATTATAGACCTGCCTTTTAATCACTCCCCGTGCCATCAGAAATACCTGGACAGTGCCATGCTCCACCTATCATGGACATTGAGCCCATTTTAAATACCCTACCTGTGCTTGGCAGTGCACTAGAGCCAGTGCCAGAGCAAGGTTCGAATCTCCTTCCCAGAGATCCTGGTCTGGTTTGCCTCTCACATCATGATTTGGCTCCACTCCCAGTGCCAGTGAGAAAGGACAAGCAAATTCCATCATGACCACAGTGGAAGCTCACCCAAAGGGCAACCAGTCCCTGAGCCAGTTGCCCCAGCTTGCGAGTTGCAAACGGCAACAATAACCTCTTCCTCTTTTTTCCCGTCCTCAGCTGACCAGTCCCTGAGTAAGGACTCTGCTGAGTCAACCTTGACCAAATAACTCAAGGAACTGGGACAGCTTGTATCAGGACTGGTATGGAATGCCACTGTTCCCATTGTCGGAGCAGCTGGCACTTATGTATCCTCCTCAAACTTGGGTCCCCCCAATTCCCTTTATGATGCCATCAAACCTCAGAGATGTCCAAGGAAGAAAGGGACAAGGCGTCGAAGCACCAAGTATCCTGAGAGAGCCAATAAATTCTATGCATTAGTACCTTAGCACAGTGCCACCATCTTAAGCAGAACTCAGGCCCCTATCCAGAAGAGGAGGACAGGTGCTTCCTCTATGACTTCCTTCTTATCGGTCTCTATTTGTACTGTTCTATCTATTTTCATTTTACATTTCCTTTTCATCTCTTTTACATCTTATTAGGGCAAGCTTTTTGCTAATTCATGCCCTGCCTGTGTTTGTTTGTATGGTGTTTTTTGCTGCATGAAACCAGTGGTTATTCAGCAACAGGACCAACGGCGTTATGTGACTTCCGAACCACGTCGAGAGTGAACTTCTAACACCAGAAATACACATCTCTCACTCCTCAATGGAATACCCGAGAACCGAACTCAAGGTGGCACGCCAATACCATACCGACCACGCCACTGAGGCGCTTATGCTCTGCCTATGCATAATGCCGTTTGCCAGAGTTTCTGCCCTATAGGTCGATTACCCTTCATGAAAATACCACTAAAGGTATAAGTTTAAAACAATATGCCATAAAGCCAATAGGCTTATAATAAAAGTGCCACATTTTTTCCCTTTTAGCAATGTGTCATCAGTGCATGATCACCCTGGCACTCCTCAAGTAGTTTTCAGATGTGTCACGCCCTTTGAACAGTTGTTTTCTCACGCCCATAGCATTATCAAATGCACTTGATGCCCTCTCATGGGATAAGGAATATGTATAGCCAGTACCAGGGCTATCATTTAACTTTTGGCATACTAGTTCGACTTCTTGTTTAAATCATTGCTAATTCCAAATTCATTCATTTGGATATTATTTTGTGTAATGAAATTTACCCGAGTCCTCGACTATATGCTTTCACCTTTTTGGTATTAAAGAATAATCTAAATTCATGCGAAGTTCGTACTTAGTTCAGTTCAAGCCCTGGTCACTGGTAACATGCGATTCATTTTCATATTTATGACAGTGCCACCTGGCACATGTACCTGTTAGGAATAATCCTGACAATGAAACAGTTTTGAGGCATATAATGCTAAGCATAAGTTCTCCCTGGTGATCTTAACAAATCTTAACTGCGAAGGGAAATTTTCATCCTTGATTCTATCTTTTCGTGAAAAATAGGGCACACCGCTAATCAACTGATTCAACAATTGACATTCGTTATGGTACAGGCCTGTTACCGTATGAACTCAATGTCCACCAACCACCCACAAATGCTTCGTATCACCTCTTCTAGGCTGACTAATAGCAAGTTCTTGTGTTACGATATAATGCATGATAGAATTGAGCTAACTATATAAACCCTGTATTTTAAGGTTTAGTATAATTACAAGTTATGGTTACCAGTTATTTGCTGATATTATTAATTATATGCTGATGTTCTATTTAATGACTATTGCATAATAGGAACATTTCAAAGAATATTCTAATTTGCATTTATTTAGTCATATTAAATTTTATGCTTCATCCATTCTTAGAGCAATGCAATTCTATGGTTTCTGCAAGTAAAATTTTACATGAATAGCTAAAATCTGCAAATACTTAAAACCCCTCTAAAAAATGCTTTGAATTGCCTATTTTGATAACTGAAACACAAAAAACTCTAAAAATTCTTATACCTGAGTATTTTAATAGTTTAATCACAAAAGAGTGCATTTATTCACGAAAATTATATGAAAATACTACAGTAATTTGTGAATAATTCTCAGTGAAAAATACCGCGAATAGGCAAATTTTCCATGAATAATGGGTATAAAGGGTCAACAGAAAAATCCGCGAATAGGCAAGTCCGTGAATTGTGAGTCTGCAAAAGAATATGATGATGTCACGTAAACTTAATTTTTGCAGAATTTTGCCGTTCTTTAATTTTGGTTTTATACTATAGCTTGAAGGTTGTGTGAGTTACTTATCATCATAGATGGCTATTTTCCTCATTCAAACATATCTAGGGTTGGAATGCGTTCTGGACTGGAGAGGTGTAATAAAGGTACCTTATTCTATGTCGTCTCCAACTCAAAATAACATAAAAATAGTGGAAACCAGAAGGAAATAAAGTAATTACACATTTTTATTCATAATAAATTACAGGCCCATTCACCCGTCAAACACTACTTCCTTTAAGGAATTCATTCTTAATCACCTCTTGTCTGTTTGACTGCCATGACCTTGTACTTGCACATTAACTGGCGTTGATAGAGAGAGTTCGTCCCGAGGGCCAGCTGCCTGGCTGAGGAAAGACAACCAGCCACCATATTATACTTAAAGCCCAGGCGATAAAAGGGCTAGACACACCTTTGACATCCATGGACACCTTTCAGATGAGCTTTAGACTCAATCACGCTCCTTCTGAGCTGCACCCCTTGAGATGGGCTACTGCTGGCCCACATTATTCTTTTGTTGTGAGTTAATATGCCTCCCCAACGGCGCCCTAAGGAAGACGAACTCCATCTCTGATAGAAGGTAATGTGCAAGTTGCAAGGTTATAGCAGTCAGTCCATCTCCATTTCCAACTTAATTCCCTTTTCATCGTCCTGAGCTATTCCTGTATTGTGTTATAACTGCACTGGTTATATTGTGTTGTAGGCTATCAGCAGAAGAGTGTGCCATCATGAAGTATGGTAAATGCTTTTAAGTCAATAATTAGTAACATAACTTCTTTCCTTTGTAGTTAATCGGTAATGTAACTTCTTTCCTTTGTACTTAATCAGTAATGTAATCCCTTTCTTTTTTAAGTGATCATTAACGTAAGTGTAAATATAATTAAGCTAATGATAGAGTTTACATAGCTATTGTCTACTCTGAAGCAGGCCCTCAGCCATAATTCTCTTCATATGATTGCACCTCCTTGTCCAGGCTGTTGTCAGATGATCACGGGTTACTTCCCCACAGCTGCACACTCCCAGGTACCATCATATTAATATCAACATTAAAACTTCCCAAAATGCAAGATATCATGAGTGCACACAGTGTAGTTGTTCCTACAGGACTGAAAACCTTTGATTTTAAGTAGGGGTATTCATTAGCCCAAGTTATGAGATATAGTGGGGAATCAATACACCTACCCTTAGTAAGTTGACTGCCATCATCTAACACCACTAACTGCTAGCAGCTCAATGCTGTCAAGTTTTAAGCAGCAACTGCCCTTCCCCGATGATGACCTAACAGCAAAGACCACCTTCAGAGAGAGGGTTACGACCCAGGCTAGGGGCATGGAGAGAAAGCAAGTGCGCTTTCCCTCCTCTTTCTGGTTGTCAAAATTCTTCTCATTCTCCTGGTCTTCATCTTTCTCCCATAGGACAAAGAGATGAAGAGTTCTTGGATAATCCCATAGGATTTTGGGTCAAGCACCTTACTTGAACTTCCTTGCTTGGGTGTTGAATTCAATTTAAGCAGGGATGATGTGCTTTAGGCTGCAAAATGGTTATGAGTGTATTTTTGAGAGCATCCACCTTTGCTTCCAGCTTGGAGCCATTTGAGTGGGATATACATCTAGCTGACTAGTTAGTTTTGGTGTCCTCAGAGGCGCAGTTTTTTCAGAATGCAGATTGACTACTCAATTTTGTCTTGACCTGGTGACCATGATAAATTGGGAGAAGTTGGGAATCATTACCAAGCTGCAGATAGCGCAGCCAGGTGGTCCTTCCTGTAAACCAAATTGACTTTGGCTAGTTTCTTCAGCCAGCTGTCATAACTGAGGCGGCTCATCCTCAGTTATTACTGATTTCCTCTGTGCTCACTTCAGAGACAACTGAAACAGCACTGATCACCTTCAAGCGATCTTCCTTCCCCGTTCCTTTTGGAGCAGGATGATCAGAAAGGATCTCACATGGCTGCTAGACAACAAGAGCCCCTTTAGGAGAATTCCCCTGAACTCTCCACCTTCTGAAATGTAATTGTTCTCAGCTGTATTAGAAGGGGTTTGGTGCAAACATTTGAGCAGCTCATTTGTATCAGGTGTGTGGACAAAGGACAATCCTCATCCTCATCCACACCTCAGGTGACAATGGTTGCCCTGCTAACACTCCAAGGCTGTTTGATGAGTCACTCTACTCTTGTTAAGAGACACTGCATCTGTAGTGCCTTCCATTAACAAACAGAAGAAAAAGGACAGTTTTTCTTCATCGTCATCAGTTGGGGAAGAAAATGCATTAGTGGATTGGGTGCCATGCCACCAAACTCTTAGGCAGATATATATCATGATGGAGCAATGTTTTAGTAGACCAACTCAGCTAGGACATGTGGCAGAGACAAATAGTTTTTACTATTTCACAGGAGGGTAACTGTTTGAGCTTTCAGAACCACTGTTGACCGATCTATTTGGAATGTAACTAACAAAGAGATTTCTGTAATCTGTTCTCCAATGCCATATCCTTAGTCAACCATGAAGGCTGCCTCCTATCAATCACTCCTAGGAAAATGGAAATATGATCACTGGTTAATCTATAATTTATTACTCTCCAATTGAAGTCAATAAAATGGCCATCTACTTTGCTTTAGAGACCATTAACTGGAGCCTCTTAAGTGCTTTCAGCTTATTACCTCGCTCCTTTTTGGCAGGAGATTGATTATTTATGACTGTCTTCCTTTTCAGAGAATTATTAATCCCAGGAACACAAGACAAAGCTGGCACTGCCTAAGGAGGGGTGTGAGGGTCAGATAAAATTGGTGCAACCTCCAAAGCATTAAGAGCACCAGCTACAGCTGGTGCAGGCTCCAGGGAGACACAAGCACAAGATATTGGTAATACAGCCTCCAACAAGGCAGGCGTGTCAGCCATAGCTGGCACAGCCTCCAAAGAAGTCGACACACCACGTATAGCTAATTCTGAAGAGGTAGGAGCACCAGAAACCACTGGCGCAGCCTCCAGAGTGGAGGGAGTTCTGGTCACCATTGATCTTCCCTTTACATTACCAAGGGAGGCACATCTGGTAGCATTTATATTTCTTCTGTTCACAGCAATACTGGAAAAGGCTATTCCATGTTGAACATATTGATTTAATACTTTCTCTTTTGCCTCTCCAAATGTAATACATTCCGTTACCCTTAGAGTCTGTATCTTCTTTTCAACATGATGTACACATCACAATTCTGTGAAGATGACAGATGATTATCTCCACAATGTATACATCTTGCTTCTTTGATACATGCACCATACTCTGATTCATTACATTTTACACATGTGGCAAGCTTGCCTTGTAGCTTCTGTCTAAAAGACCCAAACATATGTCCATATTCTTAGAAATAAAAAAGTCTCAGTTTTGGATATTGCTTAATCTTATAACATACCCAGGCTGTTTATATTACATTAGGTAAGTGGGTCGAATTAAATGTAACAGTTAAATTTGGAAGTGATATAAGGCTCCAATGATCTTAATTTTTTAAACTCTATTCACACTTTGATCTTTAAATTACCCTTCAAGCTTCTCCTCTGAGTACGTTACCAGCTGGGGTGCAAATTCATCCCCTTAGTGTGATTCCAAAACGCATGTACTAAGCAGTCTAAGTTATCGCCTCTGAGATTGCGATAATGCTTTTAATTTTTCACTTTACTTTGATGAGGCCAATAGTACTACTGTCAGTTTTCCTCAACCTTCAGATGATATCTTAGGCTCTCAGTCACAACACTTCACAATGTCTCTGTAACAATTAAAAATATTATAAAATCAGAATCTTCCAGATCTAAGGTCAAATAACCCTTTTAGGAGGTTTCAAATTTACCCACATTTCCCTTTGTTTCAAGCTGTAGCATAGGGTTACACTAGAAGGTTTCCTAGCCTTTTCCAAACACAGGTTGCCAGGCGGAGGATGCAGAAGTCATCATCAGCGCCAAAATGGTGTCATCAGAGGGTCTGGGGGTACTTGATTTTTTATTGCTACTACTCATAGAGATTGAATATATATAAAAAAATTAAGTGAACCTGAAAATCTTAAAAAGATATTATCAGCCTTTCATGGAGTTTATTATTCTCACACAAGTGAGAACCAACTCCCAAATGTCTACCCACTACCCTACCCCACAGGGAATGGCACAAGACAATTTGAGTTGCCCAAGTTTAAGTCAACCTCACTTGCTGGAACTGAGAGTATTACAAGAATACAATCATCCCCACCCTAATCATACTTGGGGCAAACTGGATAGAACTCTGAGAGTCCTATTCCCAGAACAGACCACCCATGGAATCCTTGGCCGAACCCTGCAGAATAGTTCTACCCTTGAGCTATCAATCTAATATCTCTCAGGTCCAAACATTACCAGGTAGTTGAAAATTATATCACAGTTCCCACTATTTAGCTTCAGATATAAACCCTGTCCCAGCTATGATATTAATCAGGTCCAATAAATTTGATCAAAGTGGAAAATTCCACAAGAGTTAACCTTAAGTAATACATAATGATATATGGGTCTATTAGACTCAAACCCAAGAACAAATTCCATGGGTTCAAGAGCCCCCTCACCATGTCAAGGTGGTCCCACGTCGGGGGAACTTATTCCAAAAGAATGTTTGCAAATCATATCCAATGAAAAGATAATTACAGATTCTATTACAATATTAATTTCACATAAGATAGGAAAACATTTTTCAGAGAAGTTTCTGTGTGGAAATCATGTACAATGCAACAAAATCATAAACTTTCATATTACTGTTAAATTAGCTGTATTTTGTTCAGGGTTAGAAATGTCTTTTCGAAAATAAATAAATAATTTTTTTTATTGCCAACGCCTTGCTTTTCTCTATCAGAAATACATTGTCTTTTCCAAAAATATTTCATCATGGGTTCATAAATAATTTTTTATTTATAAGCAATTACTAGCTACCTTTTTGGTTTGCTGTCTTAATTTCTTTATCATAAATCAGTTTGAAATAATTGTTGTTAAATGTGCTAACATGACAAAAAATTGTGAAGAATATATGCATAGATAGTTTTATTCATTAAATACTGAAATGTAGAAAAGGCTGTTTACCTTATCCATGCTGATACAAATGCCACTTAAGCACTTGTAAGGTCGGTCTGCTGGGCAACTTCGCTTTGGACATACTAATTCATCTGATGCATCTAAGCAATTGTAAGATCCATCACACATCATCTTCTCTGCTATACAGATGCCATAATCACACTTGAAGGGCAAGGAAGATGGACAGGTATGAACACGAGAACAATAATCAAGGTCTTCATCTTCACCCTCTTCACAGTCCTTAAAGACACCATCACACACTCCTCGTTTTTCTATACATTTACCGCTGCGACATCTGCAAAATATGGGAGTTACTGTATTAATGTGATTTAGTTAAGTAGAACGAAATTAATGGTACCTAAAAGTGATGTATATATTAAAATTTTCAAGCATAAGAAAGTCTGCAATATTATAAAGAAGCTTTGTATCAACGCATTAGTTTTCCATTTTACTTAATGTGTAGCTACTGCTGGTCACATATGTATAATTTATTTGTCTACTGATTTATCTTTGTTTTACATTTGTTTACATGTAAATACTATTACAATAAAGGTTGTTTTACAAGTTAATGACCTTTTAAGCTTGTTCCATATAAATATTTGCACACAATAATATGAAAGAAATCAAAATAATAATATACCAAATTATAGTCATTTGAATTTTTCTTAGGATATGAACCTACACTTTTATAAATGGAGTATTCTGCACAAGGCACACTAGAACAACAAAACCCTATCAGGTTGGCTTAAGAATCACCCATGACCCGAGCTGGGTTAGCTCTTCTTTTTTGTGAATCATCCTGCTTGCACTCCTGCTCACCTCCATGACTGGAGAGATTGGAACCACAAGGGTTGGTAGAGGTAGGTAAACATCTCTATGAAAGCATAGGTTTGTATTCTTGGAAAAATATAAATTACTTTTGAAAATTTGGTATTTTTCCCAATGGGCATATGAACCTACCATTTTACAAATGGAACCTCACCAAAAGGCAGGAGGCTGAGCTCTCTAAGTTGGCAGGTGGGTAAACCTTGGCATACCAGAGCTGCACCTTTTGGTTCCTCTGGATCTATCTCCTACAGCTCAGGTCAGCAAGAAAAATGGGGCTATCCCCTCCTTTCCTCACCATACAATCCTGGATAATGACAGATCTGTTGTTTTGAGGGCTAGGTCCTGCAGGTTAAACGTAAAGGCTGATCACCTCTTCCACATTCCTGCCTCTAGAACCTGCAGTATGGAATGGTTCTCGTATGCCACCGAGCAGACTATTTCTCTAATGTCATGGGCTTTAATTTTGGATGAGGTATGTTTGTAATCTCCCATGGACATGACTGCTAAGACTATGTCTTCTCTTTGCCACAATGAGATCATATTCCTGGAGACCTCTCTTTTCTCCCGTCCAGTACTAATGAAAAGTCTCCTACAGTTGGGTCTGTGAGGGGCTGTGCACTTCAAGTACTGCCTCAAAACTCTGACTGGTCATAGAACCATCTCATCCTCATCTCCCTCAATTATCCTTCAATTCTGAGATAGAGGAACACCCAATGGAATGTGTGACACTGTACAAGTGGGCATACAGTTCCCTACTCCTGGCTGATGCAAGGGAGAGGAGGAAGACATTCTTGAACATCAGGGTAACATTCCACTTGATGCAGACAATTCCCAGGCATTTGAAAGGTTTAGTCACCTGTGCCTTAAGATGTGGGCCAGGGCAGGTTAGTAGCCTTTGACTGCTGTGATGAAAAGGGTTTCATCCTCACACAGGTACAAAAGGAAGTCCACTACTCTCCTCAAAGTGGTCTTGAATGTACTGTATTTCCTCTCACATCATCAGTTGCAAACCACACTGAAAATCCTGTCTTTCACATGAGCTGCTTGATAGTCTACAATCAAGAAGCTGGAGGCAGCCTACTGCTTGATGGTACCTCCCATTGTTCTCCTGAACCAAGGGGTCGGGGCCTTCAGGAAGCTCTCTTGGGACATCTACTAGAAGGAGGAGAATGTCTGCATACCACTCTGCCTGTAGTTACAGGGGTGTCATCATCATCATCATCAACATCATCGTCATTCTCAGCTCCTGAGAAATGAAGAACCTGTTGATCACCTTCCACCTCTACCTGAGACCAGTACAGGGGAAGTTTGGTGTTCCTCACTGTGGCAAACAGGTCAATTGTTGGTCCCTGCCACAGTTCCATTAACTTGTCGGCTACTCATTGATTTAGGGACCACTTGGTGCCTACTACTTGATCTGCTCTGCCTAGTTGGTCAGCAATGATGTTCTCCTTGCCTGGGATGTGTCTGACTGCCACAGCCAGACCCAGGGACTCTGACCAGTTATGCATTTCTACTGCCACATTGTTCAGCTATGGGGAGGTGGTGCTCCTTTGCTTGCTTATGAAGGCTACCAACATGGTATTGCCCATGGTGAATGCAGACTTTGCCACCAGTTGCTCATGAAAGTCCTGGAGTGCCAGCCAGACTGCTTACCTCTCCAACAGGCTGATGTGTTCCATCCATCCTCCCCTTTGGGTCCCACATCCCTAAAATGCACATGTCATTCAGATGTGGCCCCACCTTCTTCAGGAAGCATCTGAGAATACCAGCACCTCTGGTGGTGGTCAGCTGAGTGGGATACCCTAGAGGTAACTTCTCAGGTCCTCTCTGACCCTGTCTGTCAACCTAATCAACTGTGACAGGGGTTTGCCCAGTTTTTTCCAGGACATTTTCAACTGCTATTAGAGGGATATGAAGCGCACTTTCCCCCTGAGGATCAACTTCTCCATGGAGGTCAAGTGTCTGAGAAGGACTTGCCACCACTTTGTTGGTTGTTGGAGGTATTGTGAGGAAAGGTTCCAAGATCCTCAGAATGTTGGCAATCCTCCCATTTGATGGATACAGCCTCCATACTGTGGTGTTGATCCTCATATCCAAGTTCATGACCATCTGCTTTGAGGAGAGATCTGACTTGGAGAGATTTACAATTACTCCCAAGTCTTGGCATAGTGTCAGGATCTTGTTCCTGTGTTGTTCCCCCTCGTTGGTTGCTAGGATCAGCCAGTCATCCAGGTACCTTCAAAATATAACCCCCTTCACATGTACCCAATTAGAAGACTCAGGTGAAGACTTGAACTGTTGTTTCCAGTCCAAAGCAGAGAGCTCTAAACTAGTAAACTATTCCTTAGAAAATGAACCTGAGGTGCTTCCTGAAGGCCTTGTGGATGGGGATGCTTGGGTATGCATCCTGCAGGTCTACTGATACCATATAGTTATGCTCCCTGATAGATGCCAGGACCAACTGGGGTATCTCCATGGTGAAGGTTTAGGATGGACAGTTTCAGGTTCATCACTGGGTGCCAACTCCTTGATGCCTTCTTTACCAGGAAGAGATGGTTGCAGAGCCTTGGTGAACTGCCATCCACCATCTCCCTACACCTTTCAGGAACATGGCAACCATTTCCTGCCATGGGCTTGCCCTTTGGGTGAGTTATTCCTGTAGGTAGGAAAGGGCACCGGTGTCTGGGTCAGAGGAAGTTCTGTTGTCCTGAGGGGCAGTCTGTATTGCTGCCCGAGAACTAGGATTGTCTCCCCTGTACTGTTTCCAAGTCCTCTATTTGTCCAACCTGTGGCAGCTTGGAGAGAGGGGGTCATCAACACCTCACCTGGAGCCTACCATCTTCCTGATCCTGTCCCTTTGGTTACCGTAGCTGGACTGGGAGGCATGAAACGACTGATTTGGGTTGTTTGGCCCTTTACTTGGCATTGTGATGTCAGAATTACAGTCATGGGAGGGACATCTATCATGCAAGGGAAGCCTACCTGCCAGTTCCTTGGGAACTGATGCTAATTTTGAGGATGATGCCTGCGAGAAGAAGGTGTCCCTAGAGTCCTCCCTCTTGATGTCACTCCCTTGACATACTAAGTCCATTGGGAAATAGTAGGGTGAGTCAAGTAGGGGGCTGTTTCAAAGACTCAGCCAACTTAACTAGGAAATGTTTCCACAACACTGCCAGGAAGGACTCCCTCCATTTAAGTATAATGTTGGCCTCTGCATCCTACCAGCCTGATGGCATATGAGAGGGCCCTCTAGAGTGATATTGTTCACCAACTTT
This sequence comes from Macrobrachium nipponense, assembly GCF_015104395.2. Classification (NCBI taxonomy): domain Eukaryota; kingdom Metazoa; phylum Arthropoda; class Malacostraca; order Decapoda; family Palaemonidae; genus Macrobrachium; species Macrobrachium nipponense. The sequence goes on from NC_061104.1 coordinate 33,456,734, forward strand.
CAGATGATGAAGTTCAATAGCCTTGAAATGGAGGAATCTTAAGGCATGTAATACTTTGCTTGACAATGTAGTGGACTTTATCCAACCTGGACACTGCTAGGGAGCATTCTGACCCCACTACCAGAGAGTTCACCTCCCTCATCAAGCCATGAATTAAGTTAGACCAAGGAATTTGGACTGACTGTTGCAGCTCTGGGGGGTCCTCAGCTGCCTGTTCCAGGTATGAGAGTAAGTTCAGATCTTCTGGCTCTGCCACTGGTGATTCTGCCACCCTTTACCAAGAAATCCATCACCTTCACGATATCCTTCATGTTAGGGCCTCCCTCTGATGCTGTCACTGACGGAGGGGCTGACAAAGCTGCTGGAGGCAGGTGGTCTTGGTGAAGGTGGGAACACTGGAGGGCATGGGAAGGGATAAAAGAAACTGCCCTTCTGATGGTATCTCTCCTCATAGAAACCATTGTAGTGTTGCTACCCTGCACTTGCATTACAAGTGGCCTCTTTTTGTAAACTCTCGTCCTATACACAAATACACAATGAATGTGGGTCTACTGCGGACAAATTTACTATAGGGCTTGCTCTTGCCCACACAATGATAGAAATTGGTTTCCATTTCCTTGTTGTACATGTCATCAAAATCGCACAGGAGGGGGCTAAGTCACATGCAAGGTCTCTGCAGCATACAAACATGAGCACAAATAACCAACATACACAGCAGCCAATCTCAAATAACGTGAGGCAAATGCAGTGATGAACCACATGCTATGACACTTAAGAACAAAATGGAAGAGCCAACCCAAAGGCTTTTGTTTTTCTAGTTAAGCCAGTGACAGCCGCAGCATGCCATGTGCTGAGTACTCCATTGGAACAAAATATAATTTAGTATAAGCCCTTTTTAAAGCATGGCTTCTTGAATTCTATAGATGCGTCATCACTGATACTTTCATTTAGAATTGCTTATATGCCATTCAATATTTTTCTCTTTAACAGGAGGGAGTTGAAGACAATTTCCGAATATTTATTGAGCAAATAGACATTACAAATTCATCATTTGTTTCTATGTAAACAGGAGTCGCTGCCTATAATGTAGTATTGCTCTGCAAAGCTGGAATCAGTCATTAAAACTTGGCAACAAGATAGTTAACTAGTGGTTAAGGGGTTAAGTGGAGGAATACATCACTTCAGCTGCCATCACTACCTGCTTTTTCTTTGGCAACCATCTATGTGAACATCCCGTTGTGCTTCCCTTTGTTTTCAGTTGAAACTTCAGTTTTATATGAAAATTCCCTGGTTTTTCATGAAAAAATAAAGGACGTTCAAAGGTGGAGTTCTTTACATAGTGTTTCACTTGCAAACATGAGCTGAAATGGCTGTTTAACCTGTTGGTATGCACTTCATTTTCCCTTCCAGCTCAGGCGCCAGAGTTAGGGATGGTTGAAGCGGGCCATTATCTATTAATGTAACAAAATTCAGGTTTGTATCTTAGCAAAAATAGTAAATTTGTTTTAAGTAATTTGTATTTAGCTAACATACATACCCGAAGTTTTTTTTACACAGGATTTAGGTTGCTAATGCAAGCTGGAACAACTGTTTAACTTTCAGACAAGGTCATTAACTATTGACAGGTAGGAGGAAGCCCCACCCACCTGTCGTGCTGTGCAACACTTTGCCTTGCAGCCCAGGCACCGGAATGCGGGTGGCTGAGGTGGGATGTGAATGTCAAAAACTTCATTTTATTATTATTATCAAAATAATTTTACCAGACCACTGAGCCTTTTATCAGCTCTCAGAGGCTGGCAGTAAGATTTGTTTTTATCTATATTTTGTCAATTGAATTACAATTTTTCAAAAGCTTTATAAATGGGTTAATTTCAAATGGTGAAGTTTCTGACAGTTTCACTGATCGAGTTATTTCCAAAACTTGATGTTAGCTGCTAATCATACTTTGGACATTCACACTATACATGTTTAATTGTTATCATTATTTTACATTCTGAGTATTCAGGAGAAGGGTTGTGTGAATTATTCAATAGGCACCCTTGCATTAGATGAGAATGGCCCATTTGGAGACGTGTCAGAATTACTTGCATATGTCTCTCTTTTTGGAATAATGAACTTCATTTTTAATTGTTTTACTTGCTTCAATTTATCACTCTCAGGTTCTTCACTTCCACATATTTTGCCATTTATTTATAGATACTTATCTTTATGTGCGTCATATAATCATTTGATCTTGTCATATTGGTTGCTTCTTTGTCTGTTTTATCAGCCTCCTCATTTCCTATATGGGCAGAGATCCAACTTACATGTATACAGTAAACATCCCGTATTCGCGTTCTCAAGATTCATGGACTCACGCATTCAGGGATTTTTCTGTAAACCTATCTATAAATTATTCGCGAACTTTTCTTCTAGAAATATTCACTAATTACTGTATTTTGATGTTATTTTCATGACTAAATACATGTTTTATGATAGAAAATTATTTACTAATTTTCAAATGTTAATATAAGTTTAACAAGATTACATAATAACATTAAATAATAAAAAATAATAATTCTCTCTCTCTCTCTTACTAGGATGATATAAGTTCTATGTGTATGGATGTTTATGTATTTTGCATGATAAATAAATGCTTCATATAATAATAACTTCTAATTTTCAAATAATGATGATAATAATAATAATAATAATAATAATAATAATAATAATAATAATAATAATAATAATAATAATAATAATAATAATAATAATAATAATAATAATACTGTTAAAAAAGATGGCAGAATTAAGTGAGTTGATTTTATATATTGTTTTTTCTATTTTCCTTACAATTCGCTTCTCAGGCTCAGCGATGTTTCTGAGTAACTGGCCAATATTCATATTGGGAATTTTCAAAAATTATAAATGCTGAAGGAATCTTTTATTAGAACAAGATATCAGGTCCAGGTCAAGCAGGGGTTGTCGTCAGTGCTGGTATTATTCCGTAGGCGTAGTTCAGTTCGGGCCGGGGTCGTCTTAGGTTTAAGGGCTGGTATTGGTGCTGGTATAGCTGGTATTACATGACGTTTCGACCTTCTCGTAGGTCATCTTCTGACGAGTCGGTTGAAGTGACTGTAGCAAGAAAGTTTGCGGAACGGTATTTATAGCGGCAAGGACCTAGAGTTGCATTCTCATTGGTCGGGCCGGTCTTGGGCGAAGCCGTGGATCTCGCCTCGAAGGTCTCGGGGATTCTCTCGTGCGAGCGCCACAGTGGCGTGCCTGGGGATGAACGTCAGGAATTCCGTCTGTAGCAGGAATCGTATCATCCTGTGGGGGTTCCTGGTTATCTGGCATCGTCGGGGGGTCGCTCGCTGCTCTCCGGGCGGTGGTGGGAAGGAGAAACGTTTCTTGAGTGATATTTAAGTTTGGTTTCTCCTTGCCTATATGGAGGGCTTCTAGGAGCCGCAGACGTCGGGGATCCGTTGTTTGATCTATTATGGTGATATTAGGGATAATATCATTTCTTCTTATCCGTTTGTTATGAGCAGTCCTGGCGTGGTTGAATATGGCTCCTTCTTGGGCGTGGCAGGAGATTTGCTTGGAGAAACACATGGAGGTCATACCGACGTATTTGCCGAGGCATCCTCGGACGGGGCATGTGTAACGGTAGACCACACTCGTCTTCTTCAAGGGATCCTGCAGGGGCGCCGAAGGATTGTTTCTCATCACCAGGCTGCTCGTCTTCTTCGTTTTATAATATTTAATCATCTTAATATTTCTGTCTGGATCGGCGGGGCTGACGTTTTCCTCGATGATCTTTTTGAGGGCTTGTTCATCCTCCTTGTACCTCCGGTGGAAGTGCCCCTTGTAGAAAAGCTTGATGGGCTCTGCAACGTCGGGGCGGGGTTCCTGGTGGTACCAGGCTTCCATACCTTTCCTTATTGACTCATCAACAGCACGATTGGTGTGTCCGTTGTCGACGAGGACCTGGGCGGCGCGCTCCAACTCACTGTGTGTGTCATTCCAGGAGGAGCAGTATGAGAGGGCCCTCCTGACGAAGGCGCTGATGGTGGAGCGCTTATACCTCTCAGGGCACTCACTCTCACCGTTCATGCACATTCCCAGGTTTGTCGGCTTCGTGTACACCTTTGTGCTGAATCCGGAATCTCGCTGTTCGACAAGGACGTCAAGGAAGGGGAGGCGGAGATCTTGGCAATGTTCAATCGTGAACGAAAGGCAGCTGTGGTCATGGAATGCACGTCGCAGCTGCTCTGTCTCATCCTGGGAGTCGGCGCAGACGAAGGTGTCATCAATGTAGAGCACATACATCCTCGGTTTCCTGGAAATCTGGAAGACCCTCTCTTCGACGGAACCCACATAGAAATTGGCGAAAAGGACCCCAAGGGGAGATCCCATCGCCACGCCGTCGATCTGGATGAACATGTAGTTGCACTAAGAAGGGGGCCTTCTTAGTGCAGATTTCCAGCAGGGCTCGAAGGGCATGCTCTGGAATGTTTAAGGATGGAGTGTCGGGGTCCCTGTAAACTCTGTCCAAGATCATTTGTATGGTCTCGTCAACGGGGACGTTGGTGAACAGGGACTCTACATCCATCGAAGCGATGCATCCTCCAGGGGGCGTTGCTCGTAGGGCGTCCAAGAACTTGGCCGACGACTTCAGGCTGTGCCTATCTGGGACGTACGGGGTTAAGATGGTGTTGATTTTCTTGGCCAACAGGTAAGTAGGGGCAGGGATCTGGCTGATTATGGGGCGAAGGGGGTTCCCTTGTTTATGGGTCTTAACATTCCCATAGATGTAGCCTAAATCATGGTCACCCGTTATGGGTGGCAAATGCAGGGCGTTCGAGGCGGCGTTGACCGTTTCAATAATCCGGTTGGCCTCTCGCTTGATGTCGTCGACGGGGTTCTTGGTGATTCTGCGGAATTTCGTGGAGTCCGCCAGGATTTCTTCAATCTTCCGGCGGTATTCCTCAGTCTGGATAAGGACGAAAGCAGCAGTTTTATCGGCCCTGCGTACAGTGACGTCCTCACGCTTCCTTAACTGTTTCGCTGCTTCTCTCAGGTCACGGCTGATGATACCACTGCGGTAGTCTCCACAGTCGGTGAGGGCCTCGGCTAGCAGAAGGGGTTGAAGGGCGTCAGTCGTCCGCAAGTTCCCAAGGTCCTCTTGCTTCTGGATACCATCGAGGAGATATTCAATTTCCAAGCGTTTATCCATCGGCCTCGGCTGCGTGATGAAGTGGCAGTTGAGGCCCATCCGAAGGATCTTGTCTTCGTCAGGTGTTGGGACGTGACTTGTATCCAGAAGCAAGAGGACCTTGGGAACTTGTGGACAACTGATCTGATGCCCTTCAACCCCTTCTGCTAGCCGAGGCCCTCACCGACCGTGGAGACTACCGCAGTGGTATCATCAGCCGTGACCTGAGGGAAGCAACGAAGAAGTTAAGGAAGCGTGAGGACGTCACTGTACGCAGGGCCGATAAAACTGCTGCTTTCGTCCTTATCCAGACTGAGGAATACCGCCGGAAGATTGAAGAAATCCTGGCGGACTCCACGAAATTCCGCAGAATCACCAACGACATCAAGCGAGAGGCCAACCGGATTATTGAAACGGTCAACGCCGCCTCGAATGCCCGCCCTGCATTTGCCACCCATAACGGGTGACCATGATTTAGGCTACATCTATGGGAATGTTAAGACCCTTAAACAAGGGAACCCCCTTCACCCCATAATCAGCCAGATCCCTGCCCCTACATACCTGTTGGCCAAGAAACTCAACACCATCTTAACCCCGTACGTCCCAGATAGGCACAGCCTGAAGTCGTCGGCCGAGTTCTTGGACGCCCTACGAGCAACGCCCCCTGGAGGATGCATCGCTTCGATGGATGTAGAGTCCCTGTTCACCAACGTCCCCGTTGACGAGACCATACAAATGATCTTTGACAGAGTTTACAGGGACCCCGACACTCCATCCTTAAACATTCCAGAGCATGCCCTTCGAGCCCTGCTGGAAATCTGCACTAAGAAGGCCCCTTTTGCTGATCACCGCAACTACATGTTCACCCAGATCGACGGCGTGGCGATGGGATCTCCCCTTGGGGTCCTTTTTGCCAATTTCTATGTGGGTTCCGTCGAAGAGAGAGTCTTCCAGATTTCCAGGAAACCGAGGATGTATGTGCGCTACATTGATGACACCTTCGTCTGCGCCGATTCCCAGGATGAGATAGAGCAGCTGCGACGTGCATTCCATGACCACAGCTGCCTCACGTTCACGATTGAACATTGCCAAGATCGCCGCCTCCCCTTCTTGACGTCCTTGTCGAACAGCGAGATTCCGGATTCAGCACAAAGGTGTACACGAAGCCGACGAACCTGGGAATGTGCATGAACGGTGAGAGTGAGTGCCCTGAGAGGTATAAGCGCTCCACCATCAGCGCCTTCGTCAGGAGGGCCCTCTCATACTGCTCCTCCTAGAATGACACACAGTGAGTTGGAGCGCGCCGCCCAGGTCCTCGTCGACAACGGACACACCAATCGTGCTGTTGATGAGTCAATAAGGAAAGGTATGGAAGCCTGGTACCACCGGGAACCCCGCCCCGACGTTGCAGAGCTCATCAAGCTTTTCTACAAGGGGCACTTCCACCGGAGGTACAAGGAGGATGAACAAGCCCTCAAAAAGATCATCGAGGAAAACGTCAGCCCCGCCGATCCAGACAGAAATATTAAGATGATTATATATTATAAAACGAAGAAAACGAGCAGCCTGGTGATGAGAAACAATCCTTCGGCGCCCCTGCAGGATCCCTTGAAGAAGACGAGTGTGGTCTACAGTTACACATGCCCCGTCCGAGGATGCCTCGGCAAATATGTCGGTATGACCTCCATGCGTTTCTCCAAGCAAATCTCCTGCCACGCCCAAGAAGGAGCCATATTCAACCACGCCAGGACTGCTCATAACAAACGGATAAGAAGAAATGATATTATCCCTAATATCACCATAATAGATCAAACAACGGATCCCCGACGTCCTAGAAGCCCTCCATATAGGCAAGGAGAAACCAAACTTAAATATCACTCAAGAAACGTTTCTCCTTCCCACCGCCGCCCGGAGAGCAGCGAGCGACCCCCCGACGATGCCAGATAACCAGGAACCCCCACAGGATGATACGATTCCTGCTACAGACGGAATTCCTGACGTTCATCCCCAGGCACGCCACTGTGGCGCTCGTACGAGAGAATCCCCGAGACCTTCGAGGCGAGATCCACGGCTTCGCCCAAGACCGGCCCGACCAATGAGAATGCAACTCTAGGTCCGTGCCGCTATAAATACCGTTCCGCAAACTTTCTTGCTACAGTCACTTCAACCGACTCGTCAGAAGATGACCTACGAGAAGGTCGAAACGTCACGTGATACCAGCTATACCGGCACCATTACCAACCCTTAAACCTAAGACGACCCCGGCCCGAACTGAACTACGCCTACGGAATAATACCAGCACTGACGACGACCCCTGCTTGACCTGGACCTGATATCTTGTTCTAATAAAAGATTCCTTCAGCATTTATAATTTTTGAAAATTCCTAATATGAATATTGGCCAGTTACTCAGAAACATTGCTGAGCCTGAGAAGCGAATTGTAAGGAAAATAAAAAAAACAATATATAAAATCAACTCGCTTAATTCTGCCATCCTTTTTAACAGCATTTGCCTAAAAGAGGGTCTTCTACCAAAATAATAATAATAATAATAATAATAATAATAATAATAATAATAATAATAATAATAATAATAATAATAACACACTGTAAGTACAATATTTATGCATTTCTATAGTAAGTTATTTATAAATCTTAAACAGAAAAATCATCACTGAATCTTTTCTTGTAAGCTCAAATATGTCACATTGCGCGACATTTTCTGACAAGGGTAGATGTTGCCACTCCCTGATCAAATTAATTTCTACCTTCCTTCTCTCTCTCTCTCTCTCCAAAGGGCAGAAAATTAATAGATACTTAGCTCAGCCCTGTCTCTCTCTGTCTATCTCTCAGGAAAAAGATACGTACAGTGGTCGACCACGTATTCGCATTCCAGACCCCGAGCTGGAATCTGTGAATACTTAGAACCTCCCTCTAAAAATACTCATATCTGCCAATCTTGAATGAGTAAACACCAAACTATCCCAAAAAATACAATCATACATCAAATATACATTACAATATCATCCTATTACTGTACACATTAATCTTTGAAATACTATTCATACTATTTCAAAATAAATCTTACATTGTATGGTTAAAAATATGCATACGTATTGTATGATTTAGTTACGTTCGTGCGAAAGTATGTACTAATCCAGTGCCTCCATACGTATTCAGTCATGCATGTTTTCTTTCTTACAGTTATTATTCAAAGCCATCCAGTTTTCTTTTTACAAGGGAAACAATTGTATGTAAAATCACAAGAGAGAGAGAGAGAGAGAGAAAAGACATATACGTACTTACCAAGTAATTACACAGTTAACAGTTTCTAGCACTGGCAGCTAAAATTCGGAATTCTTGGTCGCGATTCTTCTTTGTTTTGACTATAGGTAACTAGTCCCGCCCACTTTCAGAAGAGGAACAACTAAGCCAGGTGCTTCAATTTATTTATGACTAATGATCCATGTGTGGGGAGGAGAGGTTGGGGTGCTCACAATCTGTAATTACTGGGTGAGTATATATAAAATTTTATTTTATCATAAAAAATGTCATTTTTACATTAGTAATTTACCAAGTAAATACATAGCTGACTCCATATTGACAAGAGGTGGGATATATGGAATATTGTACCCCAAACCATTACGTAATAATAAATTTGTGAATAGCGAAAAGGGGCTCACATTTAAGAAATGCTTGTTGTTTCCTTATCTTGTAAGAGAGCTGCTGCAGAAAGATAATGCTTCTGGTTGGCACTCATCTTACTTGCTAGAAGCTGGGAAGTTTGACCCAGGTCGTCTGGTACCTTAGTGGGAGCTTTGAAGTGTAGCTTATAGTCTAATCGCTTGCAAAGACTAAGAACATAATGCTCCTGCCCAGGGGGCAGTACAAACAAAAACCAGACAACAACGTTACCTATACCATAAAATAAAAAAAATTCCAACCCTTAACCAAACAACTGGAGGGTATCCTAGTACCAAGTACCCCCAAACTCCCAAAAAACTCAAAATCTTAATTCAAGGCAAAAAGGTAGGTAGGGATGCTTCCTAGTTTCCCTTCCCCAACACCATGCCAGCCACTGATAAAGGGTCTAACGTACTGCATTCCCTATACACTGTTTCTATCTCTTTCACATAGTACGGTGCAAACACTGACTTGCATCTCCAGGAAGTTGCTTGAAGGTTTATCCACCAGAGATAAGTTCATCTTAAACATTAAAGAAGTGGAAATCGCTTTGATTTCATGCACCTTAACTTTGAGAATAGGTAAATATTCTTCACCTATACGAGTGTGATTCCCTAATTACTTTCCTTAAGAAGAATGAAAGGGCATTCTTAGAAACACGAGGGGTCCTTTACTGACATCCATAAATTACTGGAAAGACCTATATCTTTTCCGCCCTTTTCAGGTATAACTTCAAAGCACTCACTGGGCAGAGGACTCTCTCTTCTTCTTCAGGTCCTAATAAGTCTGATAAATTTTCAATTATAAAAGAGCAAGGCCAAGTCTACTCGGATTCTCGTCCTTGGTGAGAAAATTAAGAGATCTCCTCCAGAGAACCCAATTCTTCTATCCATAGCCTACATGCAGCTCACTTATTCTATTTGCTGTAGCGAAGGCTATTAAAAAGAGCGTCTTCTTTGTCAGGTTCCTGCATGAGGCATCATCTAATGGTTCAAAAGAGGGGCATGAAAGCCATTTTAACACCACATCTAGATTCAAGGCTACTGACTCTTTCCTTCATTTGATTGTATCAAAAGATTTAACCAAATCTGTGATGTCTTGGCTTACAGACAAATCCAATCGTCTATTCCTGAAAACAGAGTTGAGCAGAGCTCTATAACCCTTGATTGTTGACGCAGATAAGCCCCTGGATTCTCTGAGGCAGAGAAGGAAGTCTGCAATCTCTCTTACAATTGTCTTAGAAGACAAGATACCTTTTCACTTGCACCATGTGCAAAAGACTGCCCGCTTATTTTGGTATACCACTGCAGAGGATATATGTCTACATTCTGAAATTGCTCTTGCAGCCTTTCTTGAAAATCCTTTTGCTCTAAGTAATCTGTTGACTAAGAGAGGGTAACCCTTGATGAAACCTCGTGAAGTGTAGTTGTCTGAGCAAATTTATCCTCTGAGGGAGCAATTTTGGGAAGTCCACTAGAAGTTCCAACAGATCTGGAAACCACTCTTTTTGTGGCCAGAACAAAGCTACCAAAATCATGGACGCATTCCAGTGAGTTAGCAGCTTCTTCAGTACCTCCCTTATCATCCCCAATGGAGGGAGGGCGTAAAGGAACTATTTGTCTGACCAGTCCTGTAGCATTACGTCTGTCACCGGTGCTAGAAGATCTGGTACTGGGGAGAAGAATAAGGGAGATGCAAGTACGTTGAGTTTCCTTTGTACAAGGGTCCTTCTTTGTACATGTGATGAACATGGTGATTAGCAGCTGCTGTCGTTGCTTCTTCATGGTGGTGAGGGCTTGATTATAGGGTCACAATGCTGTGTCAAGGGATCAGAGTGGACATCAATGAGGGTGGCGACTTTATCCTGAGTGATATCATCAAAGCCTTCACCCCCAAGAATTCTCGCCAACAGGACCGCCTTATTAATGGCCGAATGCCGGATCTTCTCAGGAGAGAAGCCTGTATAATTATGGACACAATCTGGCCACAACTTACTTCAGCAAGCATTCAGGGTCTCCTTTTTCATGTACTTCAGCGACCAGTCAATGACAGACAGACACGAGAAAATCGTGAATTTACGTTAAATACTCTTTCAGCGTAAATTCACTGTCATAGTCCATTGCATCAACAAGGTGCTGAAGGGAGTTCCTGGTGTAGAATGACTGGAAGGCATGGATCATGCCCTAGTCCATAGGCTGGAGGAGAGAGGTGGTATTGTGAGGGAGGAACTCAAGCTGGACTCCCTTGTAATAAAGGTCGATAGGGTGGCAGCCACCAGCTATTGCCTAACTTCAGGAATGAAGCTCTGGTGGAACCAGTACTTCGTAAGGACTTTCGTGATACAGGCTTTGGGATTATGCATCCAGAAGACAGGCAGCAACACCTTGTTCTTATTCTCCAGTGCCCTGGGGTTTGCAGCCTTGTAAATTCCTACACATTAGGAGGGTAACCCTGTCCTGCTGTGCCTTGAATCCAGAGATTTTAGCTTTGTCCTTCATTAAGTGTATATGTCTGGGAAGGCATCTTTTTCCAGAACAGGTCAGTCTCATCCATACTGAACACCTGCTCTAGACGGTATCCTTTCTCCTGAAGGTCTCTGGATATTATGCGGCAGCATTTCTGTCAGCTGATACTGCTTCCCCATGTAGGGAAACAGACTTTAGGGGGAGCCACTTCTGGAACCTGAAAACTTTGTGGAGCTGACAACAGTCCTGGTTGTTATTGTTCTTCTTTGTCTTTTTCCTTCGCTGGTTCATCAGAGCCCAAGAATTCTAATTCCCCTTCTTCATTGCCTTCCTGTATCTCTAGATCGCCGCCTTCCTCTTCATTGCTGCCTTCCACTGCAGTTGATAGCTGCTGGTAGAGCTGTCGCCCTTTCTCGCATATGATGTTGGAGTTAAAGGACATGTTCTTATTATGGCAGTCTTTGACCCAGTACACTAGTGCAGATTCCATCTGTACAATTGTTTTATCTTGCACTGTCGACACTGCTTTAGCTGTACCAAAGTAGGTCATGTTTACACTCTTTGTGATTTCACTTTCTTTTTTTTTCAATGTATCTCACTGTGCTCTCATTCACATTAAAATGTGGGCCAACCACGGCGAAACTTTTGCCCTCCTACTACAAATCAAGAACTTTCACCTTCTTGCTGAGCTTTATTACGGCCTTCTTTCTTTTAGGAGCAGGGTGCTTTTTAAGAGCCATTTTCGGCAAGATTCACATGGATATTTGGTGATATGTAAAACACAGCTTCACGATTACGTTCGTGTTTATCTGTAACTTTCTATGCAGTGAAGCTGATGAGGGAGAGATGTGCAATTCCCACAATTCAATCTTTGTGAACTGGGACTCGGGTTTCAACCAATCAATGCCAAGTATTCAGCCAATGAGCAACAAGGCAAATGAATGCTGCTCCTGGATTGGCTGCTTTCCAGATGATAACCAATAGTGTGTCGAGTATCATTCCATTCTGGGTACTGCTCTAAGAAGGCGTCATGGCATCATAAGAATTGTTTTTATGTGGAAAGTTGGCTTTGGTTAAGCATCTTATAAGAAAAACAAATTATGTTATCGCAATTTTGCTGTGTTTACATTACTTTTTACAGAGCTGTATTATTTGAAAATTAATAAAACTTTTTATTCATCATGAAAATATACTTAGTATGGATGCACGAAATTTTTTATGTACGTAATTATAATATTTAGAAATCATATTCAAATAAAACATTTCATAAAATGTACAGTAAGTGCATAATATCAATGTACAATTTATGCCCAACTGACCCAACACAGTTCACTGTTCTATCGTTTGTGTGTGTTTTGTGTGTATGGTATGGTATATACCACGGACTAAGAATATTCTTTAAAATGTCCTCTAAAAGTTCTGCTTCTCCTAAGGCTTCTGCCAAAGAGCCTAAGCATCAAAGGTCCTTACAGTTAATGACAGATGAGGAGAAAATAGACATGATTGTTATGGTGAGAGAGGGCAAATGTCATGGAGAAGTAGCAGGCCATTACTATATGACTGAAAGTGTAGCTGCTTGTATTGAGAACTAGTAAGAAGAGGGTAAACTACTTGGGGAGGTCATTCTTGGAGAGGAACTCGCTGCCCTCTTTACTATTATCCCACCAACAGACCAGGACTTTGAAGAATTTCGTGGTCTGTATAATTTGATCAGGGAAGTCAGGCAGATACAGACAATGGTCAAGGCGTGGGATAAGAATGAAGAATGAGCCACAAATTTTATCAATACTGTTAGTGAACAAGTGACACCCAATCATAACACCTTCGTGAGACTGTGCAAGTACCTCCATATGATGAAGCCTCCCGAAATCCCTGACGAGGCGCCTCCTGAAGAAGGTGAAGAGACACCCTCAGAGAAGACGTAACTCCTCTACTTTGCAGTGCACTCTATCTTCACCATCATTCATCAGACTGCGCGACTAATATCATCATCTATTATCAACATTCATCACCAGTGAGTACCCGTATGATTTAATATCAGTAAATAATATGAAAATGCAGAATGTTGCTGTATGAAACAATGGGGACCAGCGAATAATTTTATAGATACGTTCCACATAAAAACCCAGGATTGAGCGAGTCCTCCCTTGGATCATTTTGAGTTATGTTCCACAGAAAAATGTGAATAAATCAGTCCATGAATCCCGAGAACGCGAAAACTGTACTGCTAATTTGAGTCGCTTTAACCAATTGGATTTAACACATATGCACACTGTTTGTGTGTGCATTTGTGTGTTCATAGAGTTTTAAAAATGCATGGTAAATACATCTTTGGAGTACAAAAAAACAAACAAATTTTGTTGTTCTCAGTTGTGTAATAAAGAGAAATAGATTGACATTCGTGAAAGATTAAAGAGATAAACTCTCCCTCTCTCTCTTTTGCCTGGCACAAGGCTGTCTGAATATGTCTTAGTGATAGCTCTCTCTCTCTCTCTCTCTCTCTCTCTGTCTTTTGGCTGGAAGGGTTAGAAGTACTTATGTATATATTTTTAAGGGTACTAATGTTTAAGATGACTTTGAAATGATATTAATAATATAATTTCTAAGATTAATACAGTAACAGGACAATAATTGAAAGTATATTTGATGTAAGATGATACTTTATGTATAAATTTAGCCTTTGAACTTTCAAGATAGGCAGTTATAAGCGTTTTTAGAGGGGGCTAGCAAGAATTCGCGGATTTTAACTATTTGGGGGAGGCAGGGGTCTGGTCCCTATCCCTCACGAATACTGAGGATCTACTGTACATACATATGATATTTTATAATAATATAAGGTTTTGCATATACTTACCCAGTAATTATATAGCTGTAGTCCATATAAACTAAAAGACAACATGTTTAAACAGAGGAAGAGGCTGAGTTGCCGGTAGCTCATTCCGCCATGGAATGCATTCGTCTTATAGACCTATCAAGTGTACGACAGATGCCCTCAATCACCTATATGTAAGCCGAAACAAGAGGGAAAGAAAAAACCCTCTTGTTCGGTGAAAATGCCAGCCAACCCTGTGGTGTTGTTCCCATAACAATACCACTAATCTTATCATAATCAAAATCGGAAACTCTCAGGAGGCCCAAAAGGCTGTCCTGAGTTTCAGGAAATTAAGAGATGGTACTATCTTTGCCTAGGTCACACGCCAGAAGAATTAACTTACATAAATACACCTGTACTCGAATGGCACAACTTATAACAGATGTATGTCGCAAGAAGAATATACAAGTACATATTCGCAGGCTCCTGTCGACCGAACGTCAGCCTAATTCTTCACCTAAAATGGAAAAAGAATAAGGACTGGAAGCAGACCACCTTCATAATCTAATGAAGAGAGCGAAGGTGAAGCTATCCCAAAAGGAAGCTTCTACTGTGAAAACAGGGCACCGATGACAACTGGTTCATCCCGAACTGGTTGTTCTCCAAAAATGGAAACACTGGAGAGATCCGAAGATTGAACCAGGAACACAGTCTCTCAAATCCGAACTCTGGAGAATGTAATCCGTAGAGTTCCATAACCCAGGAAGTCAAGGGAAAAAAAAGAGAGAACCACTGTTCTTGGCCTCTCTTCTCGGAGCTAGCGGGAGCGGGCGATAACTCGCGCCATCAACTTGCGGTGATGATAGCAAACCAATGACTTAGGAAAACGTATTCGCCCAAGCGAAAAAGACGCTTCCTGAAGGGAGAGCAGAGGTTTTCACCCACCAAACAAAGCATTCTCTACCCACAAATGGTTTGATCGTGGGAATGCGAGAGTGTCAAGTAGAGTTGATTGTGCCAAAAGTTTGCAAGAACTTGCCATTTCTCACCACGTGTTTGTTTTAGTGATCGAAACTTCATGTTCGAATGGTGGCTAACAAAAGATCCCCTAGTGTCAAAGAAGATGAACAAGGAGACTGTGTCATCGGGCGTCCAACAGGCAGCACCAGACTTCCAACAGGTGGTGGAAAATGCCGAGCGAGCTGAAGCAAGGGAGTGCACGCCTCAAATGGCGCAGAGCGCCTGCACTGGGACTGAAGCTTGACAAAAAATGCCCAATACGAGAGAGTTTCGAGCGGCTAGGCGCTAATACCTGGTATTCATCGTGAGAATCAGTACTATTCTGATGAGCATCTATGACAAAAGTATTTGAGAAGGCTCAAATATACAAACGGAGAGGCAGAATTCTATTTCACTTCCTCTTCGGCGGACAAGTCTATCTCTACCTTTAAGAGCATTGTGAACACAAGCGAGTCGACACACCTAGCTGTGAACGCCTCAGAGAGGATTGGCTGTCGGAAGGAAAAGGTCGCTTATGATGCTTCCAATGTCTAGGCGCTAGTACAGGGGTTCAATATACTAATTAGGTAAAATAAGTAACCGTCCTTTAATCTGATGCCTACTGAGCACCACTCACTAAACACCTTTCCACCAGCATTCAGTCGAAACCTAATAAAGTATGACAAGGAAAAAACCCCCATCGGACTCCCTTCAGTTGAACCAGCTGAGTCGCGAGTCAAAAATTGACTGAGAGTCAAATTAGCTGAGTCGTGAGACGAACATCAATTGTGAGTTGCATCAGCTAAGGTGTAAGTCGAAAATCGACTGAGAGTCGGAAAAGCCAAGTCGCGATGCGAACATCAATTGAGTCGAATCAGTGGAATCATGAGTCGAAAATCGACTGAGAGTTGCGAGTCGAACATCAATTGCGAGTCTCGAACATCAGTTGTGAGTCGACTCAGCTGAGTCTTGAATCGAACATCAACCGTGAGGAGTTGGACAAACATGACTGCAAGGGTACGAGGCTCCATCGACTGAATAATACCTTTTTAGAGGTCGAGAGACCAAAGGACCATGCCATCGACGCAATCTAATAGGTGACGAACCACTGGAGTAGGACGACATCTGGACACTAAGATACACCTTTCCCACTGTAATTTCATCGCAGTAATTACATCGTGGTAATTTCATTGCATGGCAATTACATCTCATACATTTTCACCGCATTATAATTACATTGTAATATATCACATCGCCATGATTTCATCATAAGGTTTCTTAC